>NW_021135326.1:0-314880 GCF_004193835.3 Ostrinia furnacalis
TTAAATGACCGCCAAAATGGACTATGTAAGCTGAATATGCAAATGGCGGTTCTCAAAGGACTCGCGGTCTCCCGGCCATTGTCAGCTATCCCACGGGACGCTCGCAACAAGGAAGCGTGTGAAATATTGCTAGTTGAACGGGAATATGTCTATGGAAAATGTTTTATGGCTTTCGCCTGAAACGAATTTTAGGAAAAAACCTTACGTAACGACATTAACGAAAGTTAAGATAAGACAGACAAAGATTCACAGAGAATGGAGCCACAATATCGAACATACTCGTATGTAGAAACAAATATAATACTACACTTATTTACTCATACCTACTTATGACAGTAACACTTGGCCCCACTGGGATTCAAAATTTTGACCACTTAGCAATGCAGTCCGGTAGACGTCAGATTAGACACATACCTGCCATTCAGATATGCGAAAAACATTCCCGATACATTGGACGAAAATACAAAGCTATTTCCAAGAGTCAGAAATATTCAAATGCCATCAAAAATACACTTTGATATTTGCATCTTTGTCGAACACATTTCGATCTAAAATTCTCGAAAATATTGCTACTGAAAAATCCGCGCGCATTTTCGGCGTTCGACAGCCCTGAACGTGCAGTCGATTTAGCGCGTTAAAATATTTCATATGCTTTTGCGAGATGTGTTTTTATAGCTATAGGATAAGCTTTAGACTAAAATTTGTTTCAAAAACAAATTTTCGGATAGTGGACGAATTTGCATGCTGTATTTAAATTAGGCTTGGCCCGCGGCTCCATTTGTGTTGATTCGGTTTATGATATCCCCACTGCCCACCCCCTTTTCGCTCTGGGGGTATTTATTTGAATTTCGTTGTTGATAAATTTTTCCTGCAATGGCTTTGATGTTATCAAATCGGAATAAAAAAATTAGGTATTTTTCATTTAACTAGCAAATGGTCGAACAACAACTTAAAAAATTGATTTTACATAACTCAAAAAAGTACTTATGAATAACAAACATTTTCAGGAAAACGCGTTTCTGAACGAACCAACAAATTCACTCTCGTGAATTTTGGTCTAGGTATCACAGAAGACATTGTCCCGGGCGCCCTTTTAAAAACCGCATTCCATTACGCGTGTTTACTATTTGGGGTTGTGCGTACTAAAAGTCCACCATATCTATATGAAAAGCTTTTATTTTCCCATAGGAGTGTTAGGCTTGCCTCACGTCTTGGATGTCCAAGTCACAGTACCGCAGCATTTCGTGGTAGTTTCCGTTACTCTGCCACGAAATGCTGGAATAACATACCACCGCCTTTCAAAAGTTGTAATACATTGAATTCTTTTAAATTAAATTATAAAAAGTATCTTCTAAACTTGCAAAAGCATACATAATAATGTGGAATTTATTTATAAAATAGTACCTACCTTTCAATTAAAAACTCAATGGATTCTCCATCATGTCATAATTTTAAAAGAAATATTCGAAGGAACTACATAATTTCTTTACTTAAGTTATTTTGTTCATGGCTGTACCTACTCTTTGTTACATAATATTTGTCTAACTAAGCTACTATTTAATAATCAAAATTTCGCATAAGCTGTTTTATTAAATTACTACCTGTCAAAGCTGTATTAATTTTTAAAATCACTTATTTGTAAACCGATTGTTCTTGGGCGGGCTGCGCCCTTTTGCTCAACTGGCATCCGCAGAATACCAGTGGTCGTGACGTTCTCTCTGCCGTCACGGCTTATACTGAGCAGATGCCATTTTGGTGCATGTACTTTACTGTTTGGTTTTGTTAGTATAGGTATCTATTTGTTATTTTATTTTGTACTAGCATCGAATAAATACTTTTCTTTTCTTTCTTTTTTTTCTTTCTTTATTTTTCTCTATCATTCGTTCGTTTCAGCCAAATGACGTCCACTGGACAAAGACAGACCCGGTCCTGCTCTGCCCGCATCCAGGGTTTTCTCTGTACCAAATTTTATCTACATCGACTCAGTGGTTCGACAAAGTTTTAGTGGCATGAAAAGGTAACAAACAAAGCTACTTTCCCATTATAATTATTAGTATGGATTTCTCTCTACACCCGCTAAATCCTTTCGGCTCCAATTCTCTTTAAAATAGTCATTAAACGAATGTGGGCCAACGAGCGGCTACAGAGTACACATTACTGCCTACATAAAGCACACTCGGCGTCGTAAATAACTAGCAGGGCGGTTACACCCGCCGAGTCTGGAATACTCACCGAAGACTCCAAGAGACTGGTTGAAACTTTGAAACTATCATGAAATTATGAGATTACGAATTGTTAAAATTGACTCATAAAATATTTTGATAATTCCTGGATTGTTTGGAAAAGATCGCTTCCTGAAGATACTGTTTGCTTAAACGATGGCCGTTCCAATCTTTGTATTTTAAATTATGTTTTTTTACTGATTCGGGATTCTAAGCTGTATCGAAAAAGGAGGAAAGTTAATAACACCTAAGTATTAAAAATACTGAGAATCAGTTGCTTGATTTTTTTAGAAGTAGAAAATGTAATTATTTTCATTTAAATACTTAATGTATACCTATTTTGTGTTTAGCATGAAGTGCTGCTGACTGTAAATTTCGTTATTTTTGTATTTAGTACTCAATTAGTACTACTTTTCAGTCCCGGTCTCTCGCCAAGTCTGCATGTGTAGGGTCCCTAACGCCCAGCTTTGGCACCGCTAATCGAGCGCGCTGGCTGCCGAAACGTGGGGTTATATTATTATGGCCGTAGACAATGAGTAACGGGGGCCATGAACTTGAAATACGCCATCCTGAAACGTAATCGGTTCATATTTCACTTCTTTTAATGTGGAAACGTTGCGTTCTACAAAATGGCCCCTTTTCAACAATGTTACATAAATATAATAATTGCCTGTAGATAAAAAAAATGTTCTTTAATTTACTACTAAAGTAATAAATGTGTTCATTATTTCCTATAATTTGTTCTTTTCTGTTTTTTAGTAGTCTCAAACACAATGCTGTGTAAAGCGTTATAATTTGAAAGATAGTACATCTCTTATAGTATACTATGTATGGTTTCAACAAATCAAATCAAATCAAATTTCTTTATTTGCGTAATTCCAGGTACAAAAATATACTAACAATATACAAAAATCACAATAGATCGAAGCCGGTCGCACCAGACTCCATTGAAACAGAGAAGCCACTTAAATAATATCATTATCATTTCAAATCGCTTGTTTACGACTTTATAATATCTGTCTTAGGTTAGTAATACTGTGGTAATAAATTAAATCAAATCAAATCATTTTTTCAGTTCATAGGCCTTTTCCAGTGCGCTTATACACGTCCCAAATATGTATAGCTTGCCCTACCATCACTTCGGGACACCATATGGGCTGGTACTGAGAAGAAGTGGCGGAAGAAAGTCACCTTTGTCACCCTCTTTTTCAATCAAATACAGCAATTTATAACTTCGTCGCTACACTCTTGGCAGTGTCTTGTGCCTTCAGTAAGTCATACATTTGCTCATAAATCCGTCAAGTACTAACCTTAAATGCTGACATAATTATTACTAGTTCTACAACTAGTTAGGTTAGAACTGATTGCTAATATACGCCATCACGAATCGCGAGCTAACTGAGCTAATTGCAGATAGTGACATAGATTAGTCAGACAATCCCGATGGGTCTGCTAACTCATTCAATTTTGATTGGCAACTACGAAACCGCGAAACGTGAGCACTGCTAACTGTATGTCAATTTAGTATAGGTAACCTAATATTACAAGTTTCATGAGGAAAGAAAGATCATACCAGCCCATTGATATAAAATTGCAACATCATTAGCTGCCAACAGCTTCAAAGTTGTATTTACTATGGTTGTGATTACTATTCATATGCAGTGAGGCCCATGATGGTTGTAGTTGACAAAATGACACTCATATTATAGTGATTCATCATCGCCATCATTTCAGGATAGCACTGCTGAACATCAATGATTCCCGTACTGACCGGTTGGTAGCGGCCTGTATCCAGCGCCTTCCTGCTACCTTTATTAGGTCACTTTAATACATAACAGTGATTGATAAAACGTATTCGTTGGTCCACGTTTATCGAGTAAGGGACATTTCTATCAACTTAAGTATTATGTTTGTCATTAGATGTACAGTGAATTTATTTAGAAGAAAATAGGAGGATTGGAAAATCAAGACAGAAGAACGTATGTACTTACGTGTTACTGCTTTTTCTTTTAATACCTTAAATACTTTTGATTGAAAAAACGGTTATTTTTATCGTAGATACTTATCCTTAAAATTGGCGGAGATTTTAAGAATTGGCATGAAATCTAAAATGTTCGCAGCAAAACAAGCTCGTAAAAACTTAGCTAGCACGACTTAACTACTTAAACCCGGATTTAAGTTGGCCGCCTTAAAGATTGCCTTTTTGCCAAACTTCAGAACTTGTAAACTATCTTGCTGACAAAGATCTTGAGACGGCGTTATCTCTTTTATTTCAAAGGATAGTGAAATATAGGCCTGTTTGTTTTTTCTTACCAGTAAATTATAAACAGTTCTGCAATAAGTACATTTTACATTAACAAAATTGCTATCAAATAAAATGGGGCTCATAATTATGGGCTCCAGCAGAGCTGACTGAGCAGCGTCATAGAACAGGCTGGAACTCACTATGGCGGACCAGAGATCTTGCAGCACCAGGATCACGAGGAGAAAACCTCTACGGGACTATTCCCACCTCTCGTTCACACCACTGTAACTCCTGTGTAGCCAGGATCTACAGCTTGACCTTGTGAAAACCTCTATGAAAACAATATTGGTGTAGAGAAACCCCTCAAAGCCGGAGAGGCTCGCTGAAGAGATTTTAGCGTCCGTCAATTTTAATATAAAACATTTTGGACGCATATATTTTTAATTGTCAATCAAACAAATAATTACAAAGTTATAGTGCATTGAAGTTCCGCGCGACGTCATAAAGTGCTGCACTTTTACGCACTCACTGACGTCACGAGCCTTTTCTTTAGAACTTTGGCACGCTTTATCTCTTTACATTTTCATTAGTTTTAAAAAGTGAAAAATACGTGTCGAGTAGTTTTTGTTAAGCTAACTGACGGACTAATTAAAACTCTTGCTTTTTTACCCAGGAAACATCCCTAATAGGGATAATAACTCGTGGCTCCGTTTCATTAGGCTCCGGTGGACACCATCTAGTTTTAGTGGGTAGGCCGTGCATTTAGTGAGCAGGCGGGCAGAGTCCCACATAACCCATAGGCCATCACCAGTGAAGCAAAGCTTTTCCCGACCTTAAATAAAATGAAGCTATATTATGTGGGCTGCATTCATTTTGACCTGCCGCAAACCGCGTCCAGTATGTCAAATCCTTAAGAACAGGTGTCTATACATTTCTATAACCAATATCATAAATGTATGACGTCAAAGAAAATCATAAATGAATTACAGATAATATTGGCACCAGCGATCTCCATTGAAACGTATTTCCACCGGTACGATTCAATATTCATAAGGCGGGAGGAAAACCGGATCAGTGCGGATCAAACGGCCTGTCAGAAGTGGACGCGTAATAATCTAATAGAAAATATTGGATTATTTGCTCGTTATTAATTACTTCAGATTCCAAGGAAGTGACCTTAATAAAATTGAGGATTAATACCTACTTAATTACATAAAGATCTCGCCTTTGGAATTTGGATTTTGGTCGCGTTGAGTTTTAGTCTGCCAGCACAGTCTAAAGCGCAGTAAGTCTATAATTTATTTTTGAAAAAAATTGAGAAAAAATACAGAAACCTGTATAAACATAAATGTGGTTAAGGCTCTATAAGTTAGATTTCTAATAATTCCAATATTTTTTGAGTTAAAAAAACTGATGTAGGTACCTAATATGTAAATAAATATTCGTTCGAGTCTTCTTACTATACGTATAGTACACCCATCTAAAGATCTATATTCATGTCTTATTTTATCTTTAAAAAAGTTTTTTCTTTTTTTACCTTAAAAATATTGTTAGAAAATTAGTTCGAATGATATTCAAAGTTAACTCTCGAAAATCCATTGGGGAACGCCATTATATTTTGTATTTGCGAAGCGTATTTTGTTTTCCTCTTCAGGGCTGGGCTAATCTCCCCCGGCAGAACCGGGGAATCCTTTTTGCGCCCCGGCTTACCCTGCACAGGGTTGGCAGCTCCGGGCGGGAAAAAGTACATTGATTTGGGGAAATATTTTTTACCAGTGAGTAATATTCTAAGTGCATGAAGTGTTTTTTGGGAATTTTATCATCAGAAGAATACGTAGAGTTTTTGACATGAAGGTTGTTCAAGGTTGCATAATTCAGCATTACATTTTATTGAGCATGAGTATTTATCTGTGGCTATACGCATAATGTATGTTTCGATTAAGAAATCCAAAATAGTGACTGAGTTTCTTACGCTGCTTCTTCTCAGCACTGGGCCATTTATTGTCCCGAAACAGTGGTAGGGTTAATACTGGGACGTGTAAAAGTGCCTTTTAAAAACATACTTGCAAAAATAAGTTGAGTTTCATGAGTTTTTATAACTCGTAGTATGATCGGACTTTGAAAGTAAAAGTCCTATAAACCTACATGCCTATTATAAGTCAACTTTTGATTTAATTTCAAACGTTATATGATATCATTATCATTAATTAGAAAAGAACCCGTTAGCTTATCTAAACAAAATGTTCTATGATTCTTTGAAAAAATAATCTGAATTCAATAAATTATTCGAATTTCACCACAAAAAATCCATTCACAGTCGTCACGTAAAACATCTTAAGTGGCTAAAAAGAATATCCGTCGGTAACCCTACCTATCAATAAGTTCGGCTTCAAGGTAAACGGGATAAAAAGAGATCTGATACTTACGCTTGTTTACCGCCCAGCCCCCGCCTTTGAGGGCTTGCCACTCCAACTACAAAGTAAATAATTATTACTGAGGCATGCTCGGTAAACAAACGAAATGATACAATAATAAAAGCTTTCACAATGGTTATGAAAGAAATGAAGGATATGATATGGGTTAATGGTGTACGAACTCGATTGTTGACCTCAAACTGATGTTTAAGGCTGAATCGCACCTCCTTACTTTAACCGTAACTATAACCCTAACCGGTGTTTTTATATGGAGTTTGATAGACTTTTGACGTTGGTTAAAGTCAAAGTTCGATGGTGTAACAATACACTTTTAGTTGCCGCTTGTACGTAGCCTGCAAAATTGGGTGTTGCTGTTGTAAAGAAAATCAGTAGGCAACCGAAATAAAAAAAGAATTGAGTTCTCTATCTCTTTTTATATTCTTTGTCTATTTCATAAAAATTACCTTATTTTATGTCCTGATGCATTCCAAGTATTTCCAAGCAATGGCTTGTTCAGCTACAATGCACCCTGTCCCGCTACATTTAAGATTGTGTCTGTTGTTTTTTTTTTGCAAATAAATAAATAAATAATTTTATTCATTAAAATAAGAGCATTATAAGAACTTATTATGCTAGAGTTTACATATAGTTCATAGTGTTTTGTAGCCTGAGCTAGGTTAAAAACCTGTGTTTCAGGCGAAAAAAGCTCACACGTTAAATAGATTAAATGAATTAACATTAAATACAATTTTTAAGAATACTTAAACTAAATAAACTTTTTCCATTCTTTTCTATTTCTAGTCAACTTGTGGCCTCGCTCTACGCTACGTCAAGTCAATTTGAGCCTCGGAGCAGTAACCTGCTGCTCTGGGGAAATCGCCGTCAAATGAGCCACTGTTTGGAATTTGTAATTCGCCAGCCACTGTGAACTGAGTCCAATAATTTTCCGAAGGCTTCTCGGGAGAGGATTCTCGTTAGAATTGTTTAATTTATTTATATACTAGCTTTTGTACACACGGCCACACTGGTAACTATCCATTTACGTTTTTGCTCTCGCTCTAAACAAATGGTGATTCTTTGCGATAGAACGAGATGACATGATAGTACTTGTTGTTGTTGTCTCTAGTTTAGTTTGTCACAGAAATAATTTTTAAGCACGCGTTCCCCGTTTAAAAACCGGGATAAAAACTAAGCTATGTTTTTTCTTTGACAAATTATATGCTTTTAAACTCTCCTCGTGAATTACTTTATCTATTGGACAAAACTAAAAACCACATGAAAACCCGTCCAGTAAAAATGTTCATCGCGGACAGACTGACAAACAGACGCGTCACAGGACTTTGTTTTATAATATTGAGTTGTTTACGTCTTTTGGTAAAACTAGGTGAATAATTTATGCAAAGGCTGCTTGAGAAAATGGATTCCAAATTAGTTTTGCCAGCAAAGGCGGGAACCAAGATATTCGTAAGTAAAGAGGAAAATTGTGGAACAATAGGTATCTATAACCCTCTAAAAATATACTCAGACAGGCAAAAACAGATCCTAAGGCAAAAATAAATAATGTATATCAAAATTATATAAAAAAATAAGCTAGTGATCAGGGATGTTATGGATATGAAGTTTCGGTTTCGGTTACGGTTACGGATGTGAAATCATTTCTGACTATCCGAAAGTTTTTCGGATAATTTCGGTTACTATTAGAATTTTAAAAAGGTAAAATTCAAATAGCAAGATTCTGCGCGACCCACATAGCCACTTTATGTACTATGACGACACCTATGATAAAGGTAAAACAGGTGAGGATATTAGATGGTGCCAGAGAATGCCAGACAAGTAACAAATATTTAAAAAATATTAAGATTTAGACTCTGCCTTTATCCGAAACTTTTGAATCGGTTTCGGTAACGGATATTTTTTTTATTTCGGATATCCGATAGTTTCGGTTATGGTTACGGATATCCATAACATCCCTGCTAGTGATCAATCATTTTGGTATTAGATATCTTAGGGATTAGGATACAAAGATTCATCAAGATAATATCTTTATTCAGACTGAAATACTTATGTTTTGCCAGCCTAATGACTTGTAAATTACTTTTTCCCCCGAATAATCTTCCCTTTCATTCGTTACCGAGTAATTTATGGCTCTACCTTTATTGTAACTTATGTAATAGTTAATCATCTCGAAGACAAAAGAATAGGAGATATAATACATATTTATCTATAGTTAGGTATTTGGGATTGGGCATATTGTTTCATAGTAAATAAAACACTCCCGATCTTGTAGGTGCTATTAATTTGTGTATTATTCTCTTCGATGTATAGTCAACAATATAATCAGACAAGTTTTTGTTGCAAATTAGGACCAAAAACTACGTCAAAAGAAACGAGTACAGGTCAGTTTGTTATGTGATGGATGAGGCCTCCGTCCGACCGATTCCAACCATGGATTGGCAACCACTTCAACTCGGTTCATTTTGGCGCGCTGATGATTCCTGATGATGGTTGATGCAGCTGATTCTGTGAACCACTACGTAATAATGAGAGAACGTGAGCATGGCACGGTTTTGGTAGATCACCTTAGTGGGCTTTGCGACACAACTACCCAGTTCGGTATCGACTAATGGAGTCGTAGATATTTATTTTATTAATCAAAAAAGCAAAAATATCTGTCTAATAAATTAGTTAGAAGCTTTGGAAATAACTATTTTAGTTTTTACCAAACCTCTCTTACATCATGTTTGTTACTTATACATACATATACTCGTCTACAAATAGGTACATAGTTTCCCAGCCCACGGTTCCCAGGGGCGCCTCGGGCAGCTTGATAGTGTTATAACGGTGAATACGTACGCTTTGTATCCCCCTAAGGGATTCTAATAGTAGTACAATCGACATCGCAATAAATTGGCATAATCAATTATATGTTACGTTGTCATAAATTAGTATTTTACGTGGCTCTTTTGTTCGTTCATTTCAGCCAAACGACATCCACTGCTGAACAAAAGGTACTCGCTTCCCGCATCCAGGTCCTTCACCAGATCGTCGGTCCACCGAGTCTGCCGAGGAAGGAGTTTTCCAATCTATCTTCCAATCTATGGTCGCCATTCTAAGCATTGTTTCAAAAATTTACTAAATATTAATAAAATTTCTTGCGAAATGTTTGAAAAGTTTATTTGAATTAAAGCATTGTACAATGTATTTACTAGTACATAGACTGCAATAAATTTCTCCAGCGCTGCGTAATGTAATTCACGTCAATTCGAATGGAAACTCTTATCTCAATACCAATACACATTCCCTGCCATATCTAGCTAGAAGGACACAGCTATACGAGAAAAATAGTAAAAAGGAATAGTAATTTTTACAAGCGTCTTGAAAAATTAAACACTTGATTTTTGCTACAAGGTAAATCAATTATAACAAGCTGTTCCACTATAGCTTACGGCCTTAGCATTCTTATTTTGCTCTGCCATTTAATTCTTAATATACTTGCGTACGAATCAAATACATGTGTGTTTATACAGGGTGTTAGGTAAATGGGTATATGAGCCGACACTAGCCCATGTTAACATGGTCATATACCCATTTACCTAACACCCTATATACTCGAAATAGATAGGTAGCTAACTTAAGTTACTATTTATATCTATAGGCATTGGTTGCTCTACGATGTTTCATGTATCGCGTTCACACCATGAGGTACCATACCACTCAACTATGTATGTAATCTATGTAATCATAGTTACGCAAATACAGACTGTGTGATTGCAAAATTGAGGCGTAAGTTTATTACAATCAGTATTTACTATAGTGAGCAGACAGGAGCGATCTCCTGCATGCAATCAAATAGATAACTGGGCACTTGTATCAAGTGGCTATCACTCACCTCTTGGGAACATTCCAGAAGTCTAAGTGCTTTAGAGTCTAGTCTAGAATCTAGATGATAAGACGTAGATAGGATTTCTAGACAGACTGTAACCAAGACACAAGGTTTTTTACTTGTTCATTTGATTGATTTATTACCTTGCATAACATTAAAGCTGAGTTGCACCACCGAACTTTAACCATAATAATAACGATAACTGGTGCTTTTTGTATGGAGTTTGACAGATTTTTGACGTTTTTCAAAGTTAAATAAGCTGATGCAACCCAGCCTAAGAAATGCAATAGGCACAATTTTATTCATCACTCAAGTTTTTTTGACTCCAGATCCAGAGTCATATTATTATGTTTATTTTTATTGAGATCATTGAAGTTTTCGCAAGATAATTTACTCTCCTTGCGGAGGTAGCCATAATAATCTGTTTGTCTCCGCTAAGTAGAAAAAAAAACTAAAATATTGCATCACAATATTTTGAAAATAGAACTATACAAGCAAAAATGGCATATTAAATTAAATACCTTTGGTACAGAGCGTATGTTTTATTCAGAGGGGATAACTACATAACCGGTTTTCGCGCGCTCGGGGCGATGACCGGGCAAAAAGTGCTCGAATTTATCTAACATTTTGGTATAATACAGGGTTCAACTTTAACAATGGAAATAGTCGAACAATTCTAGTAAAATTCAGTTCAAAATCTATAAGCAATTGAAGGGGTGAGTGGACAAAGGTGTTATCTGACAAAACTGAAGAATCGACTTTTTTGCATGAACAAAGGTTTTAAGTGATGATAAAATCGACTAATGAGCTCAAAACAGGCAATTTTGTTACGTGCCAACCTTAACAAATGTGTTATCTGACAAGCATTCATACATTTCAGGATTCAAATGTGGTAAGAGCAGATTTACATTTTCAAACACTCATAACTCATTTTGTTAGTAAGACCTTTGTCCACTCACCCCTTCAATTATTAAGTTAGATGACAAAATTGTGGTAGTATTATACTCAAACACAGCACTTAAGTGATATTATTGCAGTTCACAGCACATAAGTTGCTTGATATGCTGTCATCTGTAACATTGAATATTTACTTAGTTATGATCGGAGCTTGACAGTGGCGGATTGACGTGAAGTAGGCTAAAGCCTAGGGCAGCAAATTTTGAGGGGCGGCAGATTTAGTTCATAAAGTTTTATTTCGATTTACAAAATAAAAAAAACTCTCCAATACGTATTACTTAACGCAGAAATTAATTTCTGTTTAATATAAATTGAGCACTACATAAATACATAAAAAAAATATTTCCACTACCGTTGGATTGTTCTCCTCCTATGTTCTTCTGATTAATTTCGTTGCGGGTCCAATGACAGTTTAACTTTCCCTTCATTGGTTGGGTTTTTATGGCTGTCAAGCCGTAGATCCTGGCTACACAGGAGTTGCAGTGGTGGGAACGAGAGGTGGGAATAGTCCCGTTTACCGTTGGATTGGATTTCCATTAGCAAAGCGATCACGCGAACAAAGTGATTCAATTCTTGCTTTTTTGTTTTATTTGATAAACTCTACTTGTTTATTTTGCCCCCCAGCCGAACGCAAAACAAACGTTCTGCACTTACGTGTTTTGTTCCGGAGCCCCCGGGGTCGCTCGCCGATGTAGAGCTAACCGCCGGAATATGGAATTACCGTTAAGCCTTGGGGAAACTATGTATGTAGTTTTTAGGGTTCCGTAGCCAAATGGCAAAAAACGGAACCCTTATAGATTCGTCATGTCTGTCTGTCTGTCCGTGTGTCCGTTCGTATGTCACAGCCATTTTTTTTCCGAAACTATAAGAGCTATACTATTGAAACTTGGTAGATTTTGATGCAAAAATAAAAAAATAAATATTGGGGGCTCCCCATACTTAGATTTTTTTTTATCAAACACATACGTAGGGGTATCTATAGATAGGTCTTCAAAAATGATATCGAGGTTTCTAAAACATTTTTTTTCTAAACCGAATAGTTTGCGTGACAGACGCTTCCAAAGTGGAAAAAAGTTGGTCCCCCCCTCTAACTTCTAAAATAAGAAAATGAAAAATCTAAAAAAACATAACTACCAACGAAAATTGTTTTGAACGAGATCTAGTAAGTAGTTTTTCAATGTCAATGGTACGGAACCCTCGGTGCACGAGTCCGACTCGCACTTGGCCGGTTTTTTACACGTAGAATTTATAGAATACATGATTGTTAAAGTTTCATCCTTCCTTCGAATACCTACTTGGGAGAAAAGAAAAATGAAATGTAATCGTATGTGGTTCGGCTGAATATTAAACCTAGGCGCAGACCACCGACTTTTAGTTGGCCGATAGTTTAGTCGGGCTCTTAATTAGTATGGAGATTTATGAAAAATATGAAAATTCACACACCAGGTGCGATTGCGGTCAAATACCTGCCTTACCTTGCATAAAAAAAAATAGATTTGGTATCGGCCGATTCTTCATACAAATTAAAATCCAGCCCAAGTCGTAGTAAAGTCATAGTAAACAATAATAACATACCTATTTAAATTGGAAACACCATTGTTACAGGTCACAGTTAGCACTAAATTATAAATAACTTGAAACAAAAAAAAATATTTATAACTATGCAGTTTGTTATCTGAACACTTGGAGAGTTTAATGACTCTACTCACTGTACTACCTATTAGGTTGCTTACTGTAAGTAGCGGTAAGAACTGAAGGGGATGACGTATGAATTTTTTTGGAAGTGCACATCACAATCAGTGGCAGGCCAACTCAAAATAATGTGGATTAACTGACACAATCGTTGAATTCAGATTTCCCTTGTTTTGTACCTTTGCTTTGGCGTAAAGTTTTTGTCAGATAACCTCATCAAATCAGAAATCATATTCGTACATAACCCGACACACTCAAAGCGACTACATCGTGCATATCAGACCTTCCCTTTCGTCTAATTGATTAATCTGCAATGCTGACCTTGTCCTGACTCGCCGTTCTATATTTAGTACACAATGGCGGCAATTGGCGCATCCTTCAAAACACGAGGAGAGGATAGATTTCCCTGGAGTGCAAATTGGTGGGGGAACACTTTAGAGGCACCGTAACACTGATGATCAAAGTTCAATTTGTTCTTTAGAGAGAACATTGTTTATTTATTAAAGTTAAAGGCATAGGGAAGCGTAGCGTGAGATGCTATGGATGGTAATTTTCTACCGTGTAAATGAAAAGCTGAAATAATTCGAGTTAATAATCGACGTTAGAGTAACTAGAGGCACTCGTTTATTCATTTACTAGCGGCCGCCCGCGACTTCGTACGCGTGGATCCCGTTTTACCCCCTTAGGGGTGGAGTTTCGAAAAATCCTTTCTTAGCGGCTGCCTACGTCATAACATCTACCTGCATGCCAAATTTCAGCCCGATCCGTCCAGTGATTTGGGCTGTGCGTTGATAGCGGTCGCCAGCGACTTCGTACTCGTTCATTTGTGAATACCGGACATAGTTTAGAATATTATTATGCACTATTTTGATCCTATTCTATTGCTGCCTAACATTTGTGAAGTTTCATGAAGATGCATTTAAACTGCTTTTTTTGTCTTTGACATTTTTATGATTTTAGTTTTATCGTACTTTATAAACGTGCTCGCAGTTTGTTGAATAAAAATATTATAAAACTACGACAATGCTTATGTTCTTTATAGAAAATACAAACAATAAGAAAATACCCACTTGATCACAAAATTTTACGTTGCTTAAGAAAACCATTGAAATTAAAAAAACTTTGGATAAAGCTCACATTTCCCGGTTATTGCCGGATCTCTCCCGACAAAATTAACTTTACGCGATGTTCTCCGTAAAGTCCGCTGTTAAAGTGGAAACTGAAAATGTTTTTCGATTCTCTTTACGAGTAGTTGGTCTTCAGATTTTGTGCTGTCTTCGATATTCTTTTCAAAATGTGAGTGGATGAGCGCTTTATTTTAGAGCTAGATCCTTAAAATATCGAACAATCTTTTGGTTTCATTCAAGTATTTTCTCAAGTCGCAGAGGGGAATATTGTCTTTGCCTAAAATGTAATCTTTTAGAAACAGCTGCTTTTCCTTTTTTATCGTGTAAGGTTTTAACAACGGAGGCGATGTCAAACTTTATTAGCCAGAGGCGTCTACGTGGCTCAATTGGTGCTGACGGCTGACGTGCCCTCAGGTAAATCTTTTATCAATATTATTTTTGCCAATGTCGAGTATAAAGCTCATAGCAGACTTATCAATTCGGAAAGCGATCAACACCGTATCGCCTTTCGCGAGCTGGCATTGCCTTTCGCACGCTGTCAATCGCGAGGCGAGGCGTTTACGTTATACTTAGTGCGGATAAGTACGCGTTGCAGTATGGAGTTTCATACAAAGAATACGACCGCCTCGAGTTGATACGGTTACGATCCATTTTCAGATTGATAAATGTGTGACGTCCTTAAATTGTCCACGACTGTGCACGTGCACGTGGGTGTCTAGTCGTATTGATTTTTTGTAGATTTTATGAAGACAAGTCTATGAGAAATAAAGTTCTTAAACCGCTAAGTCCTCTATTAGGTGTAACAATTTCGAGATGTTCGCAAAATAAATATTATGATTTTGATTTGAGATTCTGAAGCCCAAGCGACAGTCGTTTGACGGTCGACTCACGTTTTGTCTATACAACTTTAGAGTTGGGTTACACCATCTTACTTTAACTAAAACAAACGTCAAAAGTCTGTCAAACTCCGTACAAAAACACCAGTTATGATTCTAGTTACGATTAAAGTGGTGCAACTCAGCCTCAAACACGAAGTTTTCAACTAAATTACCACACATATCGACCATGCCTACCTTTCAAATCTTCAGTCGTTTGTCAAAAAGTGATATTAAGGCTTGATAACCCGTTGGCATCACTCCGCGCCTCTCCAACGTGGAGATGTGTCTAATCTTCCATCTCTGTCCCGCATTCGAGCGATATAAGCGATCGGACGTTAAGAATCGCTTACGGGTCGTTAGGGCGTATCAATATCTGACATCGCGGCGAACGGGTTAAGATGTGTTCTTTGAGAAGTGATTGCGTAGCGGTTTGGGGTTAAGCTGTTATTGAAAATGTTAATTGTGTACGTTTTGCTGACTTTCAGGGTACTTTGCCTTCTTGAGATGACTGATGAATGTTTAATTTGAATATTTTGTACAGTGAAAAGATTTCGGTGGTAGAAAATGTAATAAAAAATATCTTCAATTATATTGCCGAATTGCAGATCTTTTCGTTAATATCTTGATGATACGATGTGTGAAAGTATAATTATAAATGAAAGTAACATTGTTTCTGACAAAAAAGGTTGGGGCTTATTAGTTCTACGAGATGTCGACACGTACACGTAGTATTATAATGTTTACAGCATTAGTCAATCCATTTTTGTAGCAAAATTTTTAGGAAAAAATTCCGTGCTTTAAGCGATTTTGTGAAAAATATTATTGGCAGGTAGTTGCTATATTTGCTCATAAGATTGATATTTATTGTCCGTGGTGCATAATCTTTTCCTAAAGGTTTTATTACCTTTGTTTGTCACCTGTCATCCGCTTTGCAATGGAGGAAGTCGAACCTTAATTTCGAACTCCTTCTATGTTCTTCTGATTAATTTCGTTGCGTTAACATTCCCCCGGGACAAACTTGACCTTCATTGGTTGGGTGTTTATGGCGGTCAAGCTGTAGATCCTGGCTACACAGGAGTTGCAGTGGTGGGAACGAGAGGTGGGAATAGTCCCGTAAGTAAAAAAACATAACCCTTCTTCTGGCCAAGTCGAGTAAGAAGATCAGTTAGCTAGATACACCATCGTCCGTATAAAACCATTTAAACGAAGTTAATTAAGGCGGAGGTTACACATTGTTCTGCACTCAGTGCCAATTTGTTTTAAGCGATAAAAGCCACACATCTTTATTGCCTGGTTTCCAGATTCCTGGTGAAATATGCCGCCATTATATGCACCCGGCCTTACAACCTCTTCGGGGAGCCCATAAATACTGAGCAGCGACAAATCATGTTGTCTTTGTGTAGAGTGATAAAACGTAGAATACATCCTCTACCATTTTAGCAAAATGTCAGAATTCTGGCAACACTTTTAAATATTTAAGGCCTTATTTTTTTGCCCTGGTTGTTTGGCCGTTGTAAAGATTGAGTGATAAAGCGCCGAATACAGCAGCTCTACCATTTCAGCAACATGCCAGAATTCTAGCAACTCTTTTAGATATTTAAAGCTTCTTTTTTATATCGGTTGGTAATATACTCAGTAGGCGACAAAAGTATGTTGATTGAACCATTACTCTACCTGAGTGATAAAGCGTCGAATACATCCTTTACCACTTCAGATCAGAATTCTTTTAAATATTTTAGTTTTTTATGAGTTTTTTATCGTGGTTGGTAATATAATTAGCAGGCGACAAATCATGTTGAATCATTGTTACGAATTCAACGGCTCTAACATTTCAGCAACAAATCCTTTTCTTTTTTCCCTGGTTGGTTGACTGGTTTGCAATCTACTGTCAGATGTGGCTGTTGGAATCCCACTAAACAATTTTTTTTATGTGACAGGAGGCAAACGAGCAGACGGATCACCTCTTAGTAGTTGTATTTGTGTTTGTTGTTTTGCTACTGTGCAGTTAGTTGTTCTTTTGTCATAAGAGATGATTTTATTTTTTGTTCTTTCGCAATTGGCTAGTAATAAAACTAAAAATAAATCAGCCTTTTGTACTGTTAATAAAAATGAATTTTAACGTATTTATTTAATAAATACTTTGTCACTGTTGTCAAATAAGAATTTCCCCGTAAACAAAGGAAAAAAAGTGTTTAGATATAACTTAACCTTTATAAATTAAGTACATAGGTAATAACAATAAGAAACTAGTTTCCAACCAAATTAAACTCAGAGCGCGCAAAAAAGATGAATATGTCCCAGTAATTATTTCCTGCCTAAAAAGCACTACCTAACCCCTTTGCCCCTTTCGCCTAAACTAAATTAAATGCTTCAGTTATCTAAATGGGAATCCCCAAGTAGTTGAAGGTTAAACTGGTAAATGTGAGATTAGCCTTCAGTAGATGGCGGCCATTTGCAAAACAAAGTAACGACGCTTTAAAAGNTGTGAAAGCTCCTTAGGTGAATTTATTGGAGTTATTCAGGATAGATGATCTACTTATATAATAATTTCATACCGTTCATAGATGATTTATATGAGCATTATTATAATAACCCTTTTATTCAGGGTTATCTTTGAAGATCCCTCCATTTACTTAAAGGTACTCGTCTACTCGTACTTGTATGATGCCTGCACCTTCATCTTATTCATTTTGGTCTGTTACAGAAATACTTTATCGTTTCTTGTGATAAAACACACTTTATTTGTCACGTTTTTAAAGTACTAATTGCATAATAGCTAAAAAAATAATGAGTAGAAGCGAAAGCCTTAATTGTGTCCCTTTACTAGGCCTCATCAAAGTTTATGCCAGAATCATCAAAATTTGTTCAGCAGTTTAGGCGAGCAATATGCATGTAAGAGTCAAATATATCAAAGAAACAAAGTTGACTTTATTAATTACATACGAGTGAAATTAAATATTTTCTTCCAATCCAACTTTTTAATTTCATTGTAACTGGTGCTATCATCTCTATTGTTGAGTATCTTGACTTTATTTCAAAAGCGCGATTAAAACTTGATTAATTAAAAGCTACTTTTGTTCTCAGGGCGGGCGGCGGAGCTCAATGGAATGTCGCGACTCACTCACAATGAACTGAACCTAACATGAAGGCTTAGACAAAGGAACAATGACTAACGTGAAGTTGAAGCTGATGTTCTTCCTACTGAACTCACTCCTGGCCGCAGACATAGTGCAGGCGCGGCCCTACCCTGATGGAAACAACACAGACATCATCATAAAATTCTCCAACAACAATAACACCTTTAACATCCCTGTAGATCCAGATTCAGACACATTAGTAGTAGCAACAGATGATGAGAACGCAGAAGCTGAGCACGCAGCTAATAAGGAAGCAGCTGATAACATGGAAACCCTTGTCAACGGGGAGCAAGATAGAGATGAAACCATGTCAGAAATGAAATACAAAGCAGCCGTAGAAAAAGATTCCGCAGCAGTAGAGAAGCGTCGAAACATATCAAACCCGAGTCTGCACGAGATGATAAATTCCGAGACTAATCGCGAAGATTCAATTACCGATCTGATGTTCAGGCCAGAGTCGGAGTTTGTTGAGGATCTGCCTCGTTTCGAGTTCTTAATCGCTGCGAAGATTAACGAGAGTGACGTGAACCGGACCGCTCATGTGAAGGATGAGAGGAACAGCAGTGATGTGTTGAGGAAGGTGGACTATGTCGAGCTGGTGGAGGTGGGCAGGCCGATGGGAGGGGAGAACAAGAGCGCGTATTTGGCCAACATCACTGGACACGAGGTGGACAACGACCTGGCTCCTGATACAAGTGAGTATGAACATGGTACTAATCAACCTTAGCTTATTTCGAGTACATGTGTCATAGATGATAATGAATATTTTAGTTACGTTGAACAGATAGTCTTGCAAAATAGGTGGAAGAAGTTCTTCATATCTGATTGATTGTTTCGTAAAGCTTGATATTATTAGGCATATCAATTATGGTGTCAAGGTCCTCTGTGAGCTATTATACGGTCTCCAAAGGTCACAGTTTTGGATTGAACTACAGTACTGTCCCAACCAGCAAGCGCGAAGTGAACTAGTCACTTGCTTCGAAAAATGAGAAGCGCCGCTCTGTTCAGTCTACTTAGAATCCCAACTAATATTATAAATGCGAAAGTAACTCTGTCTGTCTGTCTGTCTGTTACGCTTTCCCGCTTAAACCTCGCAACCGATTTTGATGAAATTTGGCATAGAGATAGTTTGAGTCCCGGGAAAGAACATAGGATAGTTTTTATCCCGGTTTTTGAAACAGGGACGCGCGCGATAAAGTTTTTCTGTGACAGACAAAATTCCACGCGGGCGAAGCCGCGGGCGGAAAGCTAGTAAAGCATATAATTATGTGGCTTACCGTTCTAAGCTATCAATTGATTAAGGTGGTTGTGTCTGCTTTATAACTCATACAACAAAACATCCTTCCCCAACACGAATTGTCTCCAATGCCCACCGCAAACATTTGCGACAAACTCGATTAATTCCGCATTACCCGCTATATGTCGTGGGTCTGTACCCAAATCACAACGATACGACTAGGGATGTACGATGTATCGGGGAATCTATGGTGTCGATATCGAAGAAATACTGCATAACACGTAAATAGTAGTTATAGGGTAAAACATAACCACGTGGTTAAAACTCTTTACTATTTATAAATTGTTACTCATGCCCACGAAATCCTATAAAAATGATACGTTAATCAGACTGTATAGGATTATGTTTTATATTTAGTTCTTATTTCATGTGCATAATATATTCGTTAAAAAACCATACATACTCAAGACTTTGACTCAGAAAATTCGAACTTGTGATTTTTAATTCTTTTTCGACCCGAATAAAGCATTAATATCCCTCCTCTGGCGCAGTCGGGTAAAACGCTTACTTGACTTGATTCTATTATTTTTTCGATATTTTACTAAAATATCAATATAAACATACTACATCCCTACATAAGCCCTCCTTAACACGTCATACTTTGTTCTGAAAAAGGCTTTTTTTGACAAATTAGCGGGTCCTACTCTGGAATTTATGCGCTAGGGTCGCCATTCGTATTCAACCTCCATGAGTTTCATGGTAGGGGTCCAAATCAAGAGATGATAGCGGCTTGGCCGGATCAGTGTGCTTACCATGAGTTTACGTTAATTTAGTAGGATAACTAGCGAGCTATCTTACTTTAACTTTAACAAACGTCAGAAATCTGTCAAATTGCATACAAAAACACCGGTTATTGTTATACATAGTTACGATTAAAGTAAAATGGTGTAACTCAGCCTAAGGCTAAGAACTCATGGCGCGATTTTCACCCGCGCCGGCGGCGGTTGCAGGCCCACAGCTTCTGTAGAATGCAGATACTTATGTAAAAACTAATGCACAACTCACGAAGCGGTTTTCGCCCGCAGCGGGCGCGGTTTTAATCAGGTCCCGCTCGGCGGTTTTCGCCCGCGCGAAAACCGCGCGTAAATGTCCAACAGATTGTACAGCGCCTCTAGCGGCTACTCTCAAGAACTAAAATCTTCATACATTTCTTTGACACTCACTACACACACACCTAACGTAAACTCATGGTAAGCACACTGCTTAGTAAGGTGGTTTGAGATTACCTTTCCGAGATACGGGACGTTCGTGCTGGGACTCGAATTGTTTTAGTAACGCCTTTTTAGGGTTCAATTTATTTGGATAGACTTCCTTGTAAACTAGGCAAAATGCTGCTTGGAAAAGAAAACATATTATTTTCTTTGATACTTAGGTAATAAATTTACTCTTTGATAAATAAAGATCATGATTATCTCGGGAAAATAATAATATAGTCTTAGATCAATAATTATTTTTTTATGTTAAATAGTCATTAATTCGGAATATGGGAAGGAAGAATAGACTTACATTTTGTACTTCTTAAAAGGTATAATTTGTTATTTATTACATTGAAGAGCAATCGTACGGCCTAGAGGCAGGCTATTACGCTAACATTAATTAGTGTAACTTTTTTATTTCAAGTACTAGCTTTCCACCCGCCGCTTCGCCCGCGTGGAATTTTGTCTGTCACAGAAAAACGTTACCGCGGCGTCCCTGTTTCAAAAACCGGGATAAAAACTATCCTATATCCTTTCCCGGGACTCAAACTATATCTATGCCAAATTTCATCAAAATCGGTTCAGTGGTTTAGGCGTGAAAGAGAGACAGACAGACAGACAGACAGACAGAGTTACTTTCGCATTTATAAATATTATTATAATATAATATTATAAATGCGAAAGTTAAGAAGGTTGAATTTACTGAGGCGGTTTACTATTCCAGTTGGGTTTACATATCTTTTAAAAATACTTTTAGTCATTTTGGTTTCTTGAACATAGCTGTTTTATAACCTTTCGTTCATAAAATGCGCCAAACCAATTGTTCTAATTGGCCGGCTTATGTGATCAAGATCGCCATTAAATATTTATCAAACGCTGTTTGTTGGCCTAACTCATTCAGGATAATTATGTTTGCTTTGCCAGCGCCTCACTCCTACTGAGAATTATAATTTTGGCTGATAAAGGAATTTATTTTGACCTCGCATACGTTAATGAGGAAAGCCTTCCCTTTCATTCATTTTGAATTTCATTTGGGAGGGCCATATCCAATTTACACAGTAAATGAGATAAAGTGAATAAAATAGGTCTGTCTGAGAGTCTGTAGTCATAGGCTGGGTTGCACCATCTTACTTTAACTTTGACAAACGTCAAAAATCTGTCAAAATCCATACAAAAACACCGGTTATCGTTAAATTTACAGTCAAAGTTAGGTGGTGCAACTCAGCCATAGAGTTAGTTCTAAATTCGAGTCTCAAAGGACGCAATTAGTGTAACATCACTTGTGTATTACATATTTACTAGCTAACCCGGCGAGCTTTGTACCCTATGTTCATCAGAAATAACGTAGGATTCTGAAAGTGAAATAATTTTTCAAATCGGTCCAGTATTTTTTTATGCAGAAAAAGGCAGGCATTTGACCACAATCGCACCTGATGTTAAGTGAGATGCAGTCTAGGATGGCTTTAGCCTATTCAATAGAAACAAACAAGCAAATCTATGCTCTTTATTTAATACCAGCTTTCCGCCCGCGGCTTCGCCCGCGTGGAATTTTGTTTGTCACAGAAAAACTATCGCGCGCGTCCCTGTTTCAAAAACCGGTATAAAAACTATCCTATGTCCTTTCCCGGGACTCAAACTATCTCTATGCCAAATTTCATCAAAATCGGTTCAGTGGTTTAGGCGTGAAAGCAAGACAGACAGACAGAGTTACTATAGCATTTATAATATTAGTATACAGGGTGTTAGGTAAATGGGTATATGAGCCGACACTAGCCCATGTTAACATGGTCATATAAATGGTATGGTGAAGTCAGAAAATTGATATCTGCATTTTAATTATTTTAATTTTCATACAAATCGGATTTTATAAAATTAATTTTGTATGAAAATTAAAAAAATTAAAATGATGATATCAAATTTCTGACTTCACCATACCATTTATATGACCATGTTAACATGNTTTAAAAGCTGCTTAGGTGAAATTTATTCGAGTTATTCAGGATAGATGATCTACTTACATCATAATTTCATACCGTTCATAGATGATTTATATGAGCATTATTATAATAACCCTTTTATTCAGGGTTATCTTTGAAGATCCTTCCATTTACTTAAAGGCACTCGTCTACTCGTACTTGTATGATGTCTGCACCTTCATCTTGTTCATTTTGGTCTGTTACAGAAATACTTTATCGTTTTTTGCGATAAAACAAACTTTATTTGTCCCCTTTTTTAACATATTAGCCAAAGAAATAATGAGTGGCCTAATTTATCCTTAATTCCAGTTGTTTTTGCGATACTGGTGAAAGGCTTAATTATGTCTTTCTATCTAATAGGTTTCCTCAGTCTTTGCCAAAATAATAAAAATTTGTTCAAAATTTTATACGTGCAAATATTAGAAGCAAAAATTAAAAAAATAACAAAGTTGAGTTTATTAATTACATTTTTATTTTTATTTTATTTTTTATTTTTATTTTATTTAGGAACCAACGGCGTTACAATGAATAAATCTTAAAGTAACTTAACAATAAGTATGGCTAATTATAGGTTTCCCTGGAATATCCTTAAAGTAAATCTACCGTTCGGCTTACCGAGACGCAAAGTCCAAAAGATGAAAACTAGAACATTACAAATAACTTACTTACATAATATTATTATGAGAATACATTTTGACACCCTATAAAGTTGAGCCACATTTGACGACTAATTAAAGTTAATTAACTTAAAATGTAATTAATTTAAATTACTTACTTACTTAAACCACAGATAGTTAATATAANACATACGAGTGAAATTAAATGTTTTCTTCCAATCTAACTTTTCAATTTAATTGTAACTGGTGCTATCATCTCTATTGTTGAGTATCTTGACTTTATTTCAAAAGCGCGATTAAAACTTGATTAATTAAAAGCTACCTTTGTTCTCAGGGCGGGCGGCGGAGCTCAATGGAATGTCGCGACCCACTCACAATGAACTGAACCTAACATGAAGGCTTAGACAAAGGAACAATGACTAACGTGAAGTTGAAGCTGATGTTCTTCCTACTGAACTCACTCCTGGCCGCAGACATAGTGCAGGCGCGGCCCTACCCTGATGGAAACAACACAGACATCATCATAAAATTCTCCAACAATAATAACACCTTTAACATCCCCGTTGATCCAGATTCAGATACGTTAGTAGTAGCAACAGATGATGAGAACGCAGAAGCTGAGCACGCAGCTAATAAGGAAGCAGCTGATAACATGGAAACCCTTGTCAACGGGGAGCAAGATAGAGATGAAACCATGTCAGAAATGAAATACAAAGCAGCCGTAGAAAAAGATTCCGCAGCAGTAGAGAAGCGTCGAAACATATCAAACCCGAGTCTGCACGAGATGATAAATTCCGAGACTAATCGCGAAGATTCAATTACCGATCTGATGTTCAGGCCGGAGTCGGAGTTTGTTGAGGATCTGCCTCGTTTCGAGTTCCTAATCGCTGCGAAGATTAACGAGAGTGACGTGAATCGGACTGCTCATGTGAAGGATGAAAGGAACAGCAGTGATGTGTTGAGGAAGGTGGACTATGTCGAGCTGGTGGAGGTGGGCAGGCCGATGGGAGGGGAGAACAAGAGCTCGTATTTAGCCAACATTACGGGACACGAGGTGGACAACGACCTCGCCCCTGATACAAGTGAGTATGAACATGGTACTAATCAACCTTAGCTTATTTTGAGTACATGTGTCATAGGTGATATAATAAATATTTTTAGTTATAGACTAAGAGCTAGTGAACGCCAGACCTACGTTATTTTATAAAGGCTGAACGTTTGTCAGCGCATGCTCCCAACATAGCTAAGAACCATGGATAAACATGAAGTTTGGGTCATCGTGGCTTTGGCAGACTGACGGTGCTAAAGGTTACGTTGGACAGATAGTTTTGCAAAATAATAGGTAGAAATTTTACATATTAATTGTTTCTCAGAGCTCGATTATTAGGCATATCAAATATGGTGTCAAGGTCCTTGTGAGCTATTATGTAGTCCACCAAATGTCACATTCTAGGATTGAACTACAGGACTGTCACAACCGGTATGCGCGAAGTGAACTAGTCAAAACTGTACGAATAACTTGCTTGGAAAAATGAGAAGCGCCGCTCTGTTCAGTCTAAGATACTTAGAATAAAGCATATAATTATGTGGCTTACCTTTCTAAGCTATCAATTGATTAAGGTGGTCGTCGTATCTTCTTATACATCAAACAAAACATCCTTCCCCAACACGGATTGTCTCCAATGCCCACCGCAAACATTTGCGACAAACTCGATTAATTCCGCAATACCCGCTATATGTCGTGGGTCTGTACCCAAATCACAACGACACGACTAGGGATGTGCGATGTATCGGGGAATCTATAATGTCGATATTGAAGAAATCCCGCATGACACGTATATAGTAGTAATAGGGTAAACATAACCACGTAGTTAACACTCTTTACTACATATTTATACACATTTATACACAAAATCCTATAAAAATAATACGTTAATCAGACTGTATAGGATTACTGGTGTGTTTTATTTAGTTCTTAGTCGTAGTTCATATGCTTAGTGTATTCGTTAAAAAACCATCATAATCAAGTTTTTGACACAGAAAATTCTAACATGTGATCTTTGATTCTTTTTCGACCTGAAATACATATGTGAATAAAACATAAATATCCCTCCTCTGGCGCAGTCGGGTAAAAAGATGCTTACTTGACTTGATTCCGTTATTTTTTCGATATTTTACTAAAATATCAATTTAAAAATATTACATCCCTATATAAGCCCTCCTTAACACGTCATACTTTGTTCTCAAAAAGGCTTTTTTTGACAAATTAGCGGGTCCTACTCTGGAATTTATGCGCTAGGGTCGCCATTCGTATTCAACCTCCACGAGTTCCATGGTAGGGGTCCAAATCAAAAGAAGATAGCGGCTTGGCCGGATCAGTGTGCTTACCATGTATCTTACTTTAATGTTAACAAACGACAGAAATCTGTCAAACTGCATACAAAAACATCGGTTATTGTTATAGTTATGATTAAAGTATAATGGTGTAACTCAGCCTAAGGCTAAGAACTCATGGCGCGATTTTCACCCGCGCCGGCGGCGGTTGCGGGCCCACAGCTTCTGTAGAATGCAGATACTAATGTAAAAACTAATGCACAACTCACGAAGCGGTTTTCGCCCGCAGCGGGCGTGGTTTTAATTAGGTCCCGCTCGGCGGATTTCGTCTGCGCGAAAATCACGCGTAAATGTCCAACAGATTGTACAGCGCCTCTAGCGGCTACTCTCAAGAACTAAAATCTTCATACATTTCTTTGATACATTCGCTAGCGAGCACACCGAACGTAAACTCATGGTAAGCACACTGCTTAGTAAGGTGGTTTGAGATTACCTTTCTGAGAGACGGGACATTCGTGCCGGGACTTGAGTTGTCGGTGACGCCTTTTTAGGGTTCAATTTATTTGGAGAAACTTTATTGTAAACTAGGCAAAATGCTGCTTGGAAATGAAAACTTGTTTTCTTCATTTTCAATACATACGAGTATGATATACTCAGGTAATATTTACACTTACAAAATAATCTTAGGTCAATAATAATTTTTTTATGCTAAATAGTAATTTCCTTATGGAACAAGGAGGTAGTACTTAAGATTTTGTATTTCTTAAAAGGTATGATTTCTTATTTATTACTAGCTTTCCGGCTGCGGCTTAGCCCGCGTGGAATTTTGTCTGTCACAGAAAAACTTTCTCGCGCACGTCCTTGTTTCAAATACCGGGATAAAAACTATCCTTTCCCGGGACTCAAACTATCTCTATGCCAAATTTAATCAAAATCGGTTCATTGGTCTAGGCGTGAAAGCAAGACAGACAGACAGACAGAGTTACTTTCGCATTTTTAATATTAGTATAAGTATAACTATACGTATATTGAAGAACATTATGTGAACACTGCCTACATGGTACGGCCTAGAGGCAGGCTGTTACACTAACAATAATTACAACTTTTTCTATGGTCCTAGAGATTACTGTAACTATTTTATTTCAAGTTAATTAAGGTTGAATTCACTGAGGCGGTTCACTATCCCAGTTGGGTGTTACATATCTTTTAAAAATACTTTTTGTCAATCAATTATTTTGTTTACTAGAACATCGATATTTTATAACCTTTCGTTCATAAAATGCGCCAAACCAATTGTTCTAATTGGCCGGCTTATGTGATCAACATCGCCATTAAATATTTATCAAACGCTGTTTGTTGGCCTAACTCATTCAGGATAATTATGTTTGCTTTGCCCGCGCCTCACTCCTACTGAGAATTATAATTTTGGCTGATAAAGGAATTTATTTTGACCTCGCATACGTTAATCAGGAGAGCCTTTCCTTTCATTCATATTGAATTTCATTTGGGAGGGCCATATCCAATTTAAACTGTAAACGAGATAAAGTGAATAAAATAGGTCTGTCTGAGAGTCTGTAGTCATAGGCTGGGATGCACCATCTTACTTTAACTTTGACAAACGTCAAAAATCTGTCAAAATCCATACAAAAACACCGGTTATCGTTAAATTTACAGTCAAAGTTAGGTGGTGCAACTCAGCCATAGAGTTCTAAATTCGAGTCTCAAAGGACGCAATTAGTGTAACACCACTTGTATTACATACTAGCTGACCCGGCGAACTTTGTTCCGCCTTAATGGCAATAAATAAGCAGACTTTTTTTAAATTTAGAACGGGATAAAAAGTATCCTATGTCCTTCTCCTGGCTCTAAACTACCTCCCGGACAATTTTCAGCTAAATCGGTTCAGCCGTTCTTGAGTTATAAGCGAAGTAACTAACACGACTTTCTTTTATATATATAGAAGATTTACTAACTAACCCGGCGGGTTTCGTACCGCTATGTTCATCAAAAATAACGTAGGATTCTGATGGTGAATATTTTCGGGTTGTTTTATCAATGCTAGTTGTGGCAACCCTACAACTACCCTCGGGGCTTTTCTAGAATAAAAAGATCGGTTTCTGCGAAAGGAATTTTATAGTAAGCGAGTCTCATGCAGCCGTCTGTTCGTCTTAAAATTCAGTATCTTCTAGAGAATATTGTTTTGAAAATATGTTATAAATTCCAGCTCACATTTTTAAACAAATGAAATAGGAGTATAGAGCTTGTTTTTGAAAGTTATACAAGAAGCGAGTTAAGAATAAAGTAAAATACAAAACAGCACTAGAAGATTATGGCAAATTAATTACAATATCTAAGCTAAGACACCAGACAATACCTACTTCTATTGTATTTCTTGTTAATATATTATACTAAACAAAAATATTTTTTTAGATAGTAACTTACCACTAGCCGGTACCGGATGATATCTGAAACAAAATTTCATAATGTGATATTTTTTTAAACAAACAATATTCTTGTATTTGAGATTGTATGGGTTCCATTTCATAAACCGCTACAAAAGAGGTATATTTTTACAGCTTTAAAAAACATTAATTAATACAATAAGTCAAGCTGCTAGTTTTAGTAAACTCGAAATGTCAAAGTTTACCAACTTAGCAATCGTAAGTGAGCTGCCGTCTCGCCTACAAAGAGGGTAAATTAGGTAACAACCTTTGAGTTATAAGGGTTAAACCTATTTATTACTTCAAACCCGTTATCTAACGCTTAAGGTTCAACCAAACCACGCGTGCAGCCGGCGAGCACGATGGCTATAGCAATCAGCTTTAAATGCATTGATCGCCATCGCCATCGCGCACGCAGGCTGATAGTAGTTTTTGAATAATATTGTAATAAAATAGCCTTAAACCTTTTTTTTGTCAAATTACATTGAAATAAAGCAACTTTGCTTTTAAGGTTTGATGATGTCAATAGACATCAATAATGTGGCGCCCAACGTGGTGCAAGATAAAAAAATTCTAATAGCAATGTGAATAGAAAGTATTAAACACGTGTTTAGAATCTCCAGCCAAAAATGTGTATTCACACAATATGCATAGATAATATTAGAAAATTTCATAATTGGCGCCCAACATGGTGCAAATTGTGGGGGATTAGGACAGCCTATTCAAATTATTCATTCGTCAAAAATGGTTGTTTCAGGCTGTTAAATATATACGAATACTTGGCAAAGCTATTGTTTAGATACTGGATATTATGTTAGGGTCCCATCACCCGATTAAGTCCGCTTGAACGCCCCACTACAAGGGCTTTCTTCCTCCGTTGATTGAGGGTATCTGTTATGGAAATTGATTAAGTTTATGAACGCTCGAAGGACCTTGAGACCGTATAATATAAGTTTAGGATACAATAATTACTAAGTAGATAATTGTTTTTGTTCACGATCTTTTGAATGATCAGTAAATTATGTATAGATAGTGTAACAACAAGTCATAACCATATTTGCCAAACCATGTGCGATTGGTAACAAAAGTGCATAAAGTTTGTACATTGGACAGTACAAGACTACCTAGATACATGTATAACTATTAAATATCTTAGCTAGATACAATGCCACAGTGTTTAGCTTGATATAACATCATCATCATCAGCTCATTTAGTGTCGACTACAGAAGTTCAACCCTTTTTATTACCAGACTATACCATAGATGATTAGTACCAGCCAATAGAGAATTTGGTAGACCAAATTCCCATGCGCTGGCCAGATGAGTTGGAATTGGGGTTGGATATTCTCTAGATCAGGGGTCTGCAAACTTTGAAGCCTTAGGGCCATAATATTTTTTTCGGTACGTTGCAAGGGCCATAACAATTTTAATTTTTCTGTCCACCTATGCAAACATAGGCTTCGTCTTAAGCTGTAGCAGGCCGGATCGATGGTAGTGGCGGGCTGGATATGGCCCGCAGGCCGTAGTTTGGAGACCCCTGCTTTAGATTATGGGTGCTGGTTTCCTTATGATGTCCATGATTATGTATTAATTACTACAGGTCCTATTTATTGTACATTGTAAGGCGTCATATGCTGGTGTGTGTTGGCATGTAACCTGGCGCAGTCTTGTCCGTGTTCTCAGGGTTCACGGACGTGCAGACTCTGTTCCTGGCCTGCTTCGGGACGCTGCTGCCGCTGCTGGCCGTGCTCTTCGCCACGCTTCTCATCAGGTCAGTTCACATGATATAATAACCTCAAACGGTCTTGATACTAGGCGAACTAAAATTATTTTTTATACATTCCTGGGGGATATAAAAACTTACAAGATAATAATAGTAATTCTGTACGTATTATCGGCCACAGTTCCAGCTACCCATTTCCGATCATGTTGTCTCGTTTTATCACAAAGAATAACCATTTGATGAGAGCGAGAAAAAAACAATGTACAATGTCATAGGAAGAACTAATTTTGTGTTCGAAAATGCAGCTATGATTTAAAATCAATGTACTGGTTTAAAGCTAGGAAATACTGCCGTTTCCCGTTCGTATTTTTATTCCATAAAATAACAGTCGCGCAATCCCATTTCAAATCGCATAATCTAACCCGCGTGTTTCGTTAAACAGAAATAACAAAGATAAATAGCGCTCCGTTTCATTTTTCGTCCAATCTCATACAAATGTTGTCAAAACCCGTCCAGTATTCAAACGTCCTGAGATTTGTCACAGAATCAATTTGAAAGCGCCTTACAAAATGTCTTTAGCAATACGCGGATCTGTGAAATAAGTCGAACTTTACTGTAAGGCATTATGGGATCTGCGATCTAATTTTCACTTTATCTGAATAGATATAGGGTTCATAAGGTGTTGAGGTGAGATGTGGTGTTAATCCAAGATTCTTTAACGTTCTCACACGAGCGAGGTGACTCTGGCGGATATTGGATTTGTTATGTAAGAAATCGACTTCATTTTGTGCTCCATGAATTGAATTCCAGAATTCCAATACCAATGAACAGCATTTTATTCAAAGTGTGTTCTGCCGATAAATTATGTAGTGATTAAATTGTTGTCATAACCATGCTTAGAATATGAAAGATGAGGATAATTCCTTTAACGAAAATACATTATTTATGGGATTATGTTGAAACAGGCGAAGGCAGACTGACACTCATAACACTCGTGTGCTTAGCGCTAACGATTGTACGAGTATTTATGGAATACAAAAACAAATCTATCTATCTACGAGTGTATAAAAGCGAAAGGTCACTGACTCACTCACTCATCACGAAATCTCAGAAACTACAAGTGCTAGAAGTCTCAAATTTTGCATGGTGGTTCCTTTTAGAACGTAGGTGCTCACTAAGACAGGATTTTGCAAAATTCAACCCATAAGGGGATAAAAAGGTGATGCGCAAGTCGCGGGCGACCGCTAGTGAATTTATTTAATGATTATAATTTGAATTCATCAAGTTTCTGCCAGCGTGACCTTAACTTGTATCTAAAGTCCAACAAATATCGTGCAGTAGCAAAAGTACCTCAGGCTACTCCTAGTATAGTGTAGTNCAGAAAATTGATATCTGCATTTTAATTATTTTAATTTTCATACAAATCGGATTTTATAAAATTAATTTTGTATGAAAATTAAAAAAATTAAAATGATGATATCAAATTTCTGACTTCACCATACCATTTATATGACCATGTTAACATGGGCTAGTGTCGGCTCATATACCCATTTACCTAACACCCTGTAGATAGATTATATTGAGGTATTTATAGGAATACAAACGTTGACCATAGACAAGAGTTTTTCGAGTTATCATAGAGTCTTGCACTTGGATGTAGTACCGGACCTAGGGCACTGCGGGGCCCCGCGATTACGACTGGTCTACTCACAAGATGCCCAGGGATGGCCATACTTGTTAATACTAATAGAAAGAGAAATAGAGAGACAGGATTTTATTAAGTGTGTTTATGTGGAGGTTAATCTGTGGCACTGTTTCACCTCTTTGAAAAATTTTTCACTTTTTAAAAAGAACGCCATTTGAGATGAATATTTTATAATACCACAAAGCCACCGACAGAAATGTAATATCAAGTGATATCTAGTGATTTTGTAGAATTTCGTTAGTTTAGTCTATTTAAAGTAAGTGTTTTTGAACGATTTTTAAAACAATTTATGTCTGCTGTGTTGGATATTTTCTTTTTGTAGTGTCAGCCAGCGATATTTTAAAAATGTCTCTATGATAAGTGGTAATATTTAATTAAAGTGACTTTGCCTTTGTCCAAAGAAATACAATTTATTCTTCCAGAGAGAAACTTACACGTATCTCTTTATATTTTCGAGTTGTTTTATTAATGCTAGTTGTGGCAACCCTACAACTACCCTCGGGGTTTTTCTAGAATAAAAAGATCGGTTTCTGCAAAAGGAATTTTATAGTAAGCGAGTCTCATGCAGCCGTCTGTTCGTCTTAAAATTCAGTATCTTCTAGCGAATATTGTTTTGAAAATATCTTATAAATTCCAGCTCGCATTTTTAAACAAGTGAAATAGGAGTATGGAGCTTGTTTTTGAAAGTTATACAAGAAGCGAGTTTAGAATAAAGTAAAATACAAAACAGCACTAGAAGATTATGGCAAATAAATTACAATACCTAAGCTAAAACACCACACAATACCTACTTCTATTGTATTTCTTAGTTATATTATACTAAACAAAAATATAAGATAGTAACTTACCACTAGCCGGTACCGGATAATATCTGAAACAAAATTTCATAATGTGATATTTTTTTAAACAAAAAAATATTCTTGTATTTGAGATTGTATGGGTTCCATTTCATCAACCGCTACAAAAGAGGTATATTTTACAGCTTTAAAAACATTAAACTAATACAATAAGTCAAGCTGCTAGTTTTAGTAAATTCGAAATGTCAAAGTTTACCAACTTAGCAATCGTAAGTGAGCTGCCGTCTCGCCTACAAAGAGGGTAAATTAGGTTACAACCTTTGAGTTATAAGGGTTAAACCTATTTATTACTTCAAACCCGTTATCTAACGCTTAAGGTTCGGCCAAACTAACGCGTGCAGCCGGCGAGCACGATGGCTATAGCAATCAGCTTTAAATGCATTGATCGCCATCGCCATCGCGCACGCAGGCCGATAGTAGTTTTTGAATAATATTGTAATAAAATAGCCTTAAGCTTTTTTTTTATTCAAAATGCATTGAAATAAAGCAGCTTTGCTTTTTAAGGTGTGATAACGTCAATAGAATTCAATAACGTGGCGCCCAACGTGGTGCAAGTTAAAAAATTTCTAACAGCATGTGAATTGAAAGTATCAAACACGTGTTTAGAATCTCCAACCAAAATTGTGTATTCACACAATATGCATGGATAATAGAAAATTTCAAAATTGGCGCCCAACATGGTGCGAATTGTGTGGGATTAGGACAGCCTATTCAAATAATTCATTCGTCAAAAATGGTTGTTTCAGGCTGTTAAATATATACGAATACTTGGCAAAGCTATTGTTTAGATACTGGATATTATGTTAGGGTCCCATCACCCGATTAAGTCCGCTCGAACGCCCCACTACAAGGGCTTTCTTCCTCCGTTGATTGAGGGTATCTGTTATGGAAATTGATTAAGTTTATGAACGCTCGAAAGACCTTGAGACCGTATAAGTTGAGGATACAATAATTAACTAAGTAGATAATTGTTTTTGTTCACGATCTTTTGAATAATCGGTAAAGCATTTATATGTAGATGGCGGCACACTACTTACTCAAGCACTTCAGTACCTACCTTATTTAGTTGTATAGTTCTTGCAACTCACGAAGGCTAAGCTCACTCGCCTTCGTGAATTGCAACAACTATAACAGGTGCAGTTTTGGGACAAATACTTATACACGTATAAGTTTAGTTCCAATTTTCCTTGTAAAGTGGACAATTTTGCAAAATAGCATCAATCACAACTACATTATTATTACAATGTTCAGATGCAGGAGCACGACTCTTTCTAATGACCTACTAGAGACAAATGGAGTATTTTATTTGTTTTATATTGGCCAGATGGGGTTTTTTTTAAAGATTCCTGTTAGCCCCTCGTACTAAGCTAAATAATTATGCTTGTGTCACGAGTGGGCTCACCACAATAGTCGAGCGGCGGCGGGGTTAGAATCCGGGATGGTTCTTTTGATGACTTTATGTATTAATTTATTTAGTTTGATACTTGATGTATATTCATTCCAAGGCGTCATATGCTGGTGTGTGTTGGCATGTAACCTGGCGCAGTCTTGTCTGTGTTCTCAGGGTTCACGGACGTGCAGACTCTGTTCCTGGCCTGCTTCGGGACGCTGCTGCCGCTGCTGGCCGTGCTCTTCGCCACGCTTCTCATAAGGTCAGTTCACATGATATAATAACCTCAAACGGTCTTGATACTAGGCGAACTGAAATGATTTGATGAGAGCGAGAGAAAAAACAATGAACAATGTCATAGGAAGAACTAATTTTGTGTTCGAAAATGCAGCTATGATTTCAAATCAATGTACTAGTATTATTATAGCCAGGAAATACTGCCGTTTCCCGTTCGTATTTTTATTCCATAAAATAACAGTCGCGCAATCCCATTTCAAATCGCATAATCCAACCCGCGTGTTTCGTTAAACAGAAATAACAAAGATAAATAGCGCTCCGTTTCATTTTTCGTCCGATCTCATACAAATGTTGTCAAAACCCGTCCAGTATTCAAACGCTGAGATTTGTCACAGAATCAATTTGAAAGCGCCTCACAAAATGTCTTTAGCAATACGCGGATCTATGAAATATGTCGAACTTTACTGTAAGGCGTTATGGGATCTGCAATCTAATTTTCACTTTATCTGAATAGATATAGGGTTCATAAGGTGTTGAGGTGAGATGTGGTGTTAATCCAAGATTCTTTAACGTTCTCACACGAGCGAGGTGACTCTGGCGGATATTGGATTTGTTATGTAAGAAATCGACTTCATTTTGTGCTCCATGAATTGAATTCCAGAATTCCAATACCAATGAACAGAATTTTATTCAAAGTGTGTTCTGCCGACAAATTACGTAGTGATTAAATTGTTGTCATAACCATGCTAAGAATATGAAAGATGAGGATGAGAATGAGAATTACCTTTAACGAAAATACATTATTTATGGGATTATGTTGTAACAGACGAAGGCAGACTGACACTCATGTGCTTAGCGCTAACGATTGTACGAGTATTTATGGAAAACAAAAACAAATCTATCTATCTAAGAGTATATAAAAGCGAAAGGTCACTGACTCACTCACTCATCACGAAATCTCAGAAACTACAAGTGCTAGGAGTCTCAAATTTTGCATGGGGGAACGTAGGTGCTCACTAAGACGGGATTTTGCAAAATTCAACCCCTAAGGGGATAAAAAGGTGACGCGCAAGTCGCAGGCGACTGCTAGTGAATTTATTTAATGACTAGCGGCCGCCCGCGACTTCGTACGCGTGGATCCCGTTTTACCCCTTCATCTTTCTTACGCGGTATATAGATTTTTTCATACAAATGTTTTTTCCCGCTAACTCCCGTTCCCGTGGGAAATTTGCAACACCTGTTGTAACTAAGCTTTAAGTTTACTAAGGTAACTGCATGCCAAATTTCAAGTGTCTAACTTAAGCGGTTTAGATTTTTCATACAAAAGGATTTTCCCGCTAATTCCCGTTCCCGTGGGAATTTCGGGAATTCCTTTCTTAGTGCACCTCTACGGTACCTAAGCTACGTCCCTTCCAAATTTCAAGTGCCTACGTTTAGCCGTTTAGGCTGTGCGTTGATATGTCAGTCAGTCAGTCAGTTTCTCCTTTTATAAATGTATATTTAGAAGATTAAAATTTCAATTCATCAAGTTTCTGCCAGCCTGACCTTAACTTGTATCTAAAGTTCAACAAACATCGTGCAGTAGCGAAAGTTTACCCTCAGGCTACTCTTACATCAGTTAGCTAGATGACGTCAGGAGACGTTGACAGGCTGCCATCAGCACCGGTGTCGAAACGAGCGAGTAATTTGGTAGTTAGCTAACGACGTAAAGATATTTCGGTAACTTAATATCGCTTACAATTTATCCAAGTGGATACGAACTTCTTTTGGCGATATTCTTTTTTTATCGTAGACTAGCTGACCCGGCGAGCTCTGTTCCGCCTTAGAGGCAATAAATAAGCAAATCTTTCCTTATTTGCTCACCGTTTAGACCTACCCTGGACTACGAAAAACATTTTAACACCAAAATCAGCTCAATCGGCCCAGCCGTTCTCGAGTTTTAATCAGACTAACGAACATCAATTCATTTTTATTTATATAGATAGATAGATAGATTACTGTTATTGAAGAATCTTTAAATATGATATTTACACTTTGTCCCCCATAGTGCAAGCTTTGCTTACTTTGAGATTAAATGGTGGGGATTCTCAGATGGTTCAAACTTGGAGTGCAAGTGTATGAAGCACATGATGTAGTGTACCCAAACCACTGCACGCAGGAAGATTTAATGAATGCTACTGACAACGCCACTCTTGTAGCAGAGTTTTGGGCTTCTTCTATGTTGAAATGTCTTCATCCGTAAGGATACTCTGAAGCCGTTAAACCTGTTAGAAAAAGAAAGAGTTTGGGCTGACACTGTGTAGGTTTTTTGTCGATACAACAAGAAGAAGAATGGCGGAGTGCAAAAGTATTTTAAAGAATTTCCATTTTAGACCACGTTAGTAGATTCCTAATTTCGCATTATATCATGGGCCTTAGAGCTCCAAATTGCTGTCTTAGTTCTAAACTGCAAGTGCCTATATTCCTGAGTGTGCTCGAACCTTGTTTGACTGCAAACTACTAGCGGCGGCGGCTTCTTTGACGGTGTTTGATATTGGGCGGCGCTGTTTGGGCGGGCGGCCGTTAGTGTATGGTTAGCGTTTGAGAACTGTGTCGTGCGATATAAGATAAGGATGTATGGTGGTTATAGCTGAGTGAATTTTGGGGTTTTGAGATAGCTAGAGTCGTACGATTTTTCAATAAATTATGATGATCTGAGTAGTGATAATTGTTCAATATAAGAACAGTAACTACACAGAATATAACTAAGAATTACAAACACTCATTATAAAACATGAAAATTACTATGCAACTACATTAGCAACTTTGTTCAGTTCAGTATTCTGAAAATCTTGTTTTATACTTTTCCAGCGTCGTTTTTTGTCGTAGTTGGGATTTAGTTTTTTTACTTTTTATTATTTGTACTATTTTGGTGTTAAAGTGTATTTGTGGCGCATAATATTAAAAAAAGTTAAATTGACTAAGTAGTAAAGAAACTATGAACGAAAAGATGTGAATTATATGCAATCAGTCCAAAGGTAAAATACAGGTAAAGTCACAAGCAAATGCTAGTAATATATATATATATTCAAAATGTACAAGTAAAGCGCTTTCAAATGATACCAAACACGGCATATTTATCTTAACTTTATTTTTTTACTCTGTATGTTCTGTCCGATAGAGGGCGTCACATTAGATTTTGTGAAACCCCATATAGCCTATAACCAGCGGACAATTAAGACGCTTCTAATGATATGTCATTTGTCGAATTCTGATAAGTAGTTTAGAAGTTACGAGGGAACATATGAACATACATACATACATACATAGCCTGTCAAAATCATAACCTTCCTTTTGCTTTGCCGTAGTCGGGTAAAAAGATGGAACGATTCAAAAACAGTGGAGCTAATGTATCGTTTCCAAATTAAAAACCTCTCATATTTTTCCACTAACGCTGATTAATTATAAATTGAATAGTAACTTTTCAATTTTTATATTAAAACTATTTAATAAGTTTCAGTAGTTCTTTATTACAACTTATTTAGAAAATTAGTATTGCCTTACTGACTTTGTTGGAAACGCAGCCTTACTCACTACAAATAGGTGACCCTTGCCCTATTTTAGCATAATACTGTATCGGAATAGGTCAGAATAGGTCGGATGTGAGGCACCGTATGGTGCGCCGTAATAATTCTGCACAATGGGGCCTATAAACATGTGCTAATAACAATGCCACCCGGTTTGGGTTTCCTGGTAGGAGTTACGGAAATATTTAATTGAAAATACTTTTTGATGTAGCTAGAGTCGATATAATATGGCGTGGCGAAAAGCTTATATGGTGGGATGAGTTGATGGCTTGGAGGTGAATGGTAAAATCATTGGGCCTCATTACAAAAAAGTTAAACCCTGGTTTAAAATGACATTTCCATACTAAATGTCAAAACTAGAGTTCAACTAGAGTTGGACTTCTTGTAATAAGGGGACTGAGTGGGGGACATAATTGGTTATTCGCTCTTTAAGTCAGTGAAACCTAAGGCCCAGAACAGACGGTGAAACGCAACTGCAACGAAACTGCAACTGCTAGTTACTTTTGAGTTGCATCTAAGTTTCTGCCATAGCGTCCGTTGAGAGACCACACATGACGCGACCAGTTTGAAACTTTCAGTTTTAGTTTCATTCATCAGAATAATCAGAAAGTTGCAGTTTCGTCGCAGTTGCGTTTCACCGTCTGTTCTGGGCCTTAAGACTTCTTTAAAAGTATAGATGATTCTGAATGGAAAACTTAACTTAGCCTATCATGGGGTGCAGAGGGTGAAAGACGTTGGTCAATAGCAAGAGGACATCTCCAGTTCACTATCATACTAGACTATACTCATACTAGACTAACATTTTTGTTGAAAAATAAAAAACTATTTCAATTACATAAAAATACAGTGTTTTGATGTGCCATTGTTTGTATAAACAACTGGAACTGAAAGGAATAACACCCACTCAAATGTCTGACGCACGAGGGGAAGAAGGATTATCTTTTGTGAATGGACTATAGCTGAAAATCTTAATATTGTAGTAGTGCTTACGAGCATGTCAAGATAAAAATGCTGAGCCTCTCGGCGCAGTGGCTAAGTAATGGTTTTTAGTCTTGTTGTGTTGTTTTAAAATTGTTTTTGTTTAATGTGCTTACTGTTTCAATAAAGTCTTATTCTATTATGTTCTATCTGTCTGTTTGCAACGTTGAATGAAAATGCAGGACTCCACACTGTAAAACAACATTATGTGCTATGTAACCAAACAAAATGTAAGGTTTATTTGCAAGCAGTTCCGAAGCACCTGGCAACACAGCTTTATTTGCTTAGGATTGGTTATTTTGGCACTTGCTTTCAAGCGCTGTTTACTTCACTCTGGCCTGAGAATAGGTGAAGAAGTCCCAATTTCTTGAAGACCATTAGGTACAAGCGCTAGGACATCAGACTATAGTTACTATTTGTAGTACAATAATACCTATGACAACAACATAATTTATGCTTACCCCCGGTTTTTGAATTGATATTCTTGAGCTCAGGGACTCAGGGTGCTCATCTTCTACTTAAGTATGAACTTTTAAGCTCTAAAATAGACTTATGTTGAAAACGAGTACGTTCAAATATTTCAATTCAGAATCATCATCATCATCTTCATTTCAGCCATAGGACGTCCACTGCTGAACATGCCTCCCCTAATGATTTCCACAATAACCATTTATAATAAATGATTCAGAATAACCGGGGTTAATATTTGACTAGATGTACCTTCTTATTATAGACGATATTTTGTAAGAACTCCTGGATTTAATGAATTTAACGGGCAGTTTCTTCCGCTAGTTGCCGTCGATTTTACAGCAGACTTCTGGTTATCTCTATAATTTTCGCGTTAGGCCCGGTCGAGCGAGTTGGCATAGTTACTACGTAATACAATACGACTTAAAACTACTGTTTTTCTAGATTGGGATGGCACAGAGCCCAGTTGAACAGATTCTTTCGAATTCCAGATATTTTACAGAATTGTGACAGCAAATTAAGCTATGTTTTATGTTAGTCAAGGTAGGTCTCAGTGTTAATAAAAAAATCAATCTTTATCAGGCATAGCATAGTGTTTTTATTGAATTCAATCATTTAGATCAGGGGTCTCCAAACTTTGAATCCTTGGGGTCATAATATTTTTTTCGGTATGTTGCAAGGGTCAATTTTAATTTGTTTGCCCCCCTATGCAAACATAGGCTTAGTCTTAAGCTGTCGCGGGCCAGATTGATGGCAGTGCCGGGCCGGATATGGCCCACGGGCCGTAGTTTGGAGATCCCTGATTTATATCTTTAAAAGTGACTGAAATAAAGCATTAATTATCATTTCTGTCTTAATTTCAAGATTTAATCTTGTCACGATACGAGAATATGTATATTAAATAAACCACCTAATTAGTTGTTCATTAAGTAAATTAAATGAAGCAATAAAGATATTAAGATTATGATTATCTCATTTTATAATTCAAGAATACTAAAGAACATTTCTCTCCCATTCAAATCTCATGAAACCTACAGAGCTTAAGCTAAGCTTTGTATAATTGAGTTCGTAACTTCATGCACTCCATTTCCCGAGTAAAAAATGGCGAAGGCAAATTAAGTAGTTTACAATACACTCGGCGGAAAGTTGCGCGAAATAGAATCACTTATTNGGCCTTAAGTAGTTTACAATACACTCGGCGGAAAGTTGCGCGAAATAGAATCACTTATTCCAAACAGGGTTGGATTCTGGGGGCTTTCGCCCGTATCCACAAACATTTGTATGAGGTCTCACAGTGCGCGTGGAGGCACAGGGTGATACACAAACCAATCAGTGCGTTCGATTTGCTGCTTCACTTAAGCAGGCGTTATAGTGTGACTTTATATCAAAATTATTCGATTTCCAGTGCGTAAAAAATGACATTAAATGTATGACGGATTATACAGCGTCCCTGGCGTATACTTTCAAGAACTAAAATCTTCATAGACTTTTTTGACACTAGTCTCACAGTAAGCCCCCTGTTTGTCTGTCACAGAACAGTGAATTTAGGGATAAAAACTATCCAATGTCCTTTCTCGGGACCTCAAACTATCTCTATACGAAATTTCATCAAAATCGGTTCAGTGGTTTAGGCGTGAAAGCGTGACAGACAGAGTACTTTCGTATTTATAATATTAGTAGGGATAACACTGATTTCATAGGGATATCATAATGTTCAGGCTTAATATTTAATGTACAGACGATGGCACATCAAGCTGAACATTGATGCCGTTGTAATACTTAGGTGAGATTCTGCGTGCTGACGTCTGTACCTAAGTAATATAAAGTAACAGCCAATATGTTGATACTCTATGCAAAATATGATGATTTGCAGTTGACTACATGAACTAGACCATTAGACCTTATCAAAATGTACACCAACACCCATAAAACTATGTATAGTATCACACTATTGAAGTAGTGCTAGCGACTGTAACTACTATTGGTTTAATTACGTCATTATTTCGTTTGTAGTCTCAATAATCTGAGTCCGCCCCTGTCTGCCGGACCGGCCAACTGGCCGGGGGCCAACGACTTTATTCAATCCACTCGTTCAAGTTTAAAGTTCGCCTCTGTATTGCTGCGAAACAAGCCCGATAATTGACCCTAATTAATTAGAAATTAGGTCTAATTTGCATTACGACTGGATTTGAATTTCAAATACAAATGCAGGTGTTTGAATTAAGCTAATTTTACTAGTACGAGTACTATTTACTATTTATATTAACGTTTTGTGATGTTAAGACACGACTTTATGACGTCACTAGTTCTGGAACTTGATTGACTATTAGATAATTTGTTTATTTCAAAGTTCTGAAAATTTTGATTTCACAGCCATAGAAGTGTTTATTAATAAGTGTTGTTTTGGAATTATTGCTACCCAAAATAGGTATTTTCTTACCTGTAATACCCACTAACATTCTACAGTCACTATTATGAAAGACATTTCTCGTTAAGTACTTCATGAATAATCTTAGGAAGTCTAAAGATTTTAAGAAAGTACCTTGGTGCGGTTTTATCTTAAAATACGAACACATGTTGTTTTGAAAATATTCAAATTCGATTGAAGTCTGAACTAAAATACGTATAATGACACCACTTGCGCTCGCTGACACCTGACGGTACATTATGCAAGCATTTAAATATTTAACTTGTAATGCTCCACACAGTATGGAAATGAGAGGGATGACAATAATTAATGGTACGCGGTATTCACAACATGTTCCGTAGGCGGGTCTAGAGGTGATGCTGAAGACTTGTGGAAACTATTTATCTTCAGACCCATTCTATCTACCGGTTAACTATTGAATAGAAAGCATCTGCAGCTGTACAATGTACATGCCATAGTTAGAAACTTACTGAAAAAGAAAATATTATTGTTATCTTATTGTTGTCTTAAGTAACATTTCCTTCATGCCTAAAGTTAAAGTTTTCGGAGATAGGACCTGGGAGAGAATGATAGGCTATCTTTTGACGCGAAACTAAATCTTGAGTCTTTTTTAATTGGATTCTGCGATTGACCTAAATCTATCTTAAACTATAGTGATCTTTATATGAAGAAAGCTTGCTCATGAAAAGCCTAATAACTTAAAGTCTTAGCTTAGAAAATGTAGAGCGGGAAAACAGATGCAGTCTGCATAACGAACGAATCGGTTTAGTAGAGTAAAAGTAAAAGTAGAATAGATTTTTACAGATGGAACTTTTAAGGTTTTATCTCAAGTCTTCCCCAACCAATGACCTTTATCTAATATAGTGATTGTTTGTCCCCCAGGTGCCTATGTCGCCGGTACTGCCCCTCGTTCTGCAAGAAGCCGCCTAGCTCCTCGGTCTCCGACAGCAGCGAGAAGCAGGATGCCAACCAGGTCAGTGTAACTTCATTATATTAAAGAAAAACAACGGTTAACCCCTCCAGCTGAGTTAAATATACGCGTGTAGAGTGGGTTCACCACGTTCGCCGGTGATCGAACTACTTCGTGTTGACAGCCTGATGCTGTTAGATTAGTGTCGGCAATTAAATACTTCTTCGTAAAAAGGTAATACTTACTATGCCTCTTCTTGGTATGTGTAGGCACACTACTATCCGTTTTGCACTGGAGGGAGATCCAACCTTAACTTCGAACTCCTCCTATGTTTTTCTGATTAATTTCGTTGCGGGTCCAATGACAGTTTAACTTTACAGGTGGAAACAGTCCTTTCACTATCATCGTAGGTTCAATTAATACAATACAATAATTTTGTGCAGGAACTTTTATTGCCTGTGTTAAGTAGTTTACTACATATCTATATTGAAATATGTACCTATGTTTGTGGAGAAATACCTATTGTGTTAACAGACCAACAGGTTTTCAATTTTCGTATTGTAAAATCGGTCCAGCCGTTTTCAAGCGTCGCGCTCAGCATCAATTAATATTTATACTATAGATAAGTATTCATTACAAGTCAAGTTTTTATGGCAAATTGGAGTTTAATGCCAAAATTGCATAAGGTAATTATAACATAATTGGTATTAGCAACACAAAAGCAATATTTCGGTTTTAACAATTGCAATATAAAATAAATGTCAGTGGTGATACACGTCGATTTAACTACAATCAATTCATTACAGCATCAAATTTAAATGATAAATGAAGCTCGTAACACCATTTATTTTAATTTTATCAGCACGTTTCTGGTTATTGCAACTTTGACATGCACTCGAAATCAAAAGTTTCATAGGTCTGGTGCTTCATCTGTGGTTAGAGTTAGGCTAAATTTGAGATTCGATGTCCAATAGGGACACACTTAGCTTAAAATATTGGTTGGTTTAATGATTGGTTAGGAAATTCCAAGCTGTTGTTAAATTAACCAACAAAGTAAATGTTATTTTAAGTTTAGGAAAGCCTACGAGGCTTTCCTAAAGCCAGTTTATGCTATATCAGATGCCAATAGTGTCTCATAAAGTCTGATATCAGGGCTGTATTTTGTCCATTTGTTACAACTCACACGATACAAGAATATACGTCCTGCCATTTAATCAAAAAGGAAGCGAGTAAAGTTTTTTTAAAATCAATTTACATACATTTTCGGTATCAGAAAAAAGGCGCATCTGCTCAATATTTCGTATAATTTTCTCATAAAGATCTTAGGGGCTATAAGCTGAAAGGGCACAACTTACTTAGATATTCATATAACCAAAAAAATTTGGTCGCTCAAACTCAATTATTAAGTTAGGAACTAAGCATTAAAAAGATAACTCGAAATATCAAATGGACTAAAATGAAATTCGAAAAAGCTTTTCAATGGCCTGTCATAGTATTTCCATAAAGTTCATGCCCCTGTTTAACTTACAATTTCATCCCAAAAGTCATCGGCTTATTTTGCCACGTTTCATCTTCTTATTTTTAAATTAGCTTTGTAGCTATTTTGCGAAACTCTTAACTGTGTTTAGGAACTTTTCTTGCAAAATCTTGGGACGAGCTTTTACTGTTATTATTTCAGCGTTCATATTTATATGAAGCCTTATAATATCTGCATAAAAAGGCCTTTGTGAGGAAGTATTTTGTCCTGGGAGAGGGTTGCGGCGATCTAAATAATAATGATCTTTGTATACTTACGTTATCTAGGTCTATATACTATGACAACTATGACCGGAATAAAATGTTATGAATACAGTGTGCTTACCATGGGTTTACATTAGGTGAGCTCGCTAGCGAATACGTCAAAAAATTGAATGAAGATTTTATTTCTTGAAAGTAGCCGCTAGGGGCGCTGCACAATATGTCATACATTTAAATGTCATTTTTTTACGCAGTCGCTAGCGAGCACACCTAACGTAAACTCATGGTAAGCACACAGAAATGTTGGGAGAGATGAGAAAGTGTATATGTACTCGTATAAATTCAAGTAGGTAGGCAGAGTTAGTTATCAAGTGGTATTAAGTAGATACGTACTCATAGATGTAGAGTCTTGGATTCAAAGAAATATAATTAATATACATACCTACATAGGATAAATTAACGAATTTGTTTTTAGTGCTAGCTTTCAGATAATTGCAGATAGGTATTTTATTTACACAAATAATTTATTTCTTTATGATACAAACAGATAACTATAATTCCCTTTCATTTATTCNCAAAGCTGTAGCACCACTGTGCATCGTAGTATTTGAGATCAAAGTCAGTCGTTTCGTATATTTTTAGAGCTCAAATACTACGATGCACAGTGGTGCTACGGCTTTGGTGCCATAGTAATAAATGCTAAGGCGGACGTATTCGATCAGAATACAGCACTTTTATTTTTTGGCCGGCACTTTTGATTTTGGACCAAAATGGATGATGTCCTTTAAATGATAAATGAAGCTCGTAACACCATTTATTTTAAATTTATCAGCACGTTTCTGGTTATTGCAACTTTGAAATGCACTCGAAATCAAAAGTTTCATAGGTTTGGTGCTTCATCTAAGTAGTCTAATGGTTAGAGTTAGGTTGAATTTTAGATTCGATGTCCAATAGGGACGCACATAGCTTAAAATATTGGTTTATTGGTGGTTTAATGATTGGTTAGGAAATTACAAGCTGTTGTTAAATTAACCTCTTAAGGCAGTTTATGCTATATCAGATGCCAATAGTGTCTCATAAAGTCTGATATCAGGGCTGTGTTGTGACCATATGTTACAACTCACACGATACATGAAGATACGTCCTGTCATTTAATCAAAAAGGAAACGATTGAAGTTTTTCTAAAACAATTTACATACATTTTCGGTATCAGAAAAAAACCGCATCTGCTCAATTTTTCGTATAATTTTCTCATAAAGATCTTAGGGACTATAAGCTGAAAGGGCACACTTACTTAGATATTCATATAATCAAAAAAAATTTGGTTGCTCAAACTCAATTATTAAGTTAGGAAGTAAGCATTAAAAGATAACTCAAAATATCAAATGGACTAAAATGAAATTCGAAAAAGCTTTTCAAAAGGCCTGTCATAGTATTTCCATCAAGTTCATGCCCCTGTTTAACTTACAATTTCATCCCAAAAGTCATCTGCTTATTTTGCCACGTTTCATCTTCTTATTTTTAAATTAACTTTGTAGCTATTTCGCGAAACTCTTAACTGTGTTTAGGAACTTTTCTTGCAAAATCTTGGGAAGAGCTTTTACTGTTATTATATCAGCGTTCATACTTATATGAAGCCTTATAATATCTGCATAAAAAGGCCTTTGTGAGGAAGTATTTTGTCCTGGGAGAGGGTTGCGGCGATCTAAATAATAATGACCTTTATATACTTACGTTATTTAGGTCTATATACTATGACAACTATGGCCGAAATAAAATGTTATGAATACAGAAATGTTGGGAGAGATGAGAAAGTGTATATGTATAAATTCAAGTAGGTAGGCAGAGTTAGTTATCAAGTGGTATTAAGTAGATACGTACTCATAGATGTAGAGTCTTGGAATCAAAGAAATATAATTAATATACATACCTACATAGGATAAATTAACGAATTTTTTTTAGTGCTAGCTTTCAGATAATTGCAGATAGGTATTTTATTTACACAAATAATTTATCTCTTTATGATAGAAACAGATAACTATAATTCCCGTAAATTTATTCGCACGAAACAAACATATTATCTTCATAAGAGATTTTACTAGATCATTTCTTTTGATCTCATCTCACACGAAATAATATTTATCAAAGGGAGCGTAATATATTTCTTGGAATACAAATACATGTAATAAACAACGGGTTACTCATGAGCCCGAGGGTAGAGACATAGTAAAATATGAATAGTAGCACACCTTTGTTAACATCTTAATATGTATTTTTTTTCATCCACAACGAGGAAGCTCTTGGCCTGTATCTCACCTGATGCTAAGTGACGATCAGGCCGAAGGTGGAAGCGAGCTTCACCGGGAATCCTCAACCACGGATGAACTGGCTATCTTACCTCTAACACAACAATGCTGTTAACATTGTTGTTATAGCGACAGACTTAGGTAAGATGGTGGTACTCTTACATAAACGCAAGTTAATGTCATAACCTTTTCTTTTAAGTGTGGTAAAATCATGTTTTAAAGAGTACTTTCCTAGAAAAAGTAGAGTCAAGCCTCCCGTGCATTAGGCCACCTGGCTGTGGTAGGAAATCCGACATATGGATGATGATGATGAACACTCTTGGCTGCTTAGTGCGCGGGTTCCCATACATCGTCAAATGTTCGACTGGCTGCAGCCAGGCTGCTTATGCGCGGGGTCACTTAGGGCCAGAACAGACGGCGAAACGCAACTGCAACGAAACTGCAACTTTCTGATGATTCTGATGAATGAAACTGAAACTGAAAGTTTCAAACTGGTTGCGTCATGTGTGGTCTCTCAAGGGACGCTATGGCAGAAACTTAGATGCAACTCAAAAGTAACTAGCAGTTGCAGTTTCGTTGCTGTTGCGTTTCACCGTCTGTTCGGGGCCTTAGTTTAAAATAACTCGAATTGTTCAGCGATAAATTTTAAGTGTCAGATAAGATAGAGGAATAAAATATCTTTGCCAAGCTGGCTCCTGATGTTAAGTTGAAAACAGTCCTGATGTTTTTCTGTAGCGAAAATATAGCACCTGCTCATGTAAAATGTTTGCATTTTAGTTGCCAAGCTTGCTCTTAATAGCAAGGTTATGACTCTACATTGGCTTTGTAACAGCCCTAATGGTTCGCCGTAGCAAAGATAAAGTACTCAGTTCGTACTACTCCTTGTTTTACTGTTGTAGCGTCGAAAGCAATCGATACAACGATCATGGGGCCCAGGGGACGAAAGCTCGCAACTCTTTATAGACAGCTTTACGGCGCTGTCTGCGAAAGCTGACTATCCATATAAAGTTCTAAGCAAGTATAGCAGCTAGTAGAGCTGTGCCCGCGACTTCGTGCGCGTCAAAATAGTTTCAAATTCAAATGCTTTATTGCTATTCCAAACGTTAAATAGGATGTAATTACTGATAGTTTGAATCATTATTCCCCTTTTTTTAACATATTTCATTGATGCTCTACGCCTATTGGTCGTAGCGTGATGTGTTGTGTAGTGAAGTGTAATGTATGTAGCTTTTAGTCTTCCTCTATAAATGGATTATCCAACACAACATTTATAATTATTTCGGACCAGCAGGCTTACTCAAATGTTTTCTATTCTACTTGTCATTCTAGCTATTCAATAACCGATATAAGCAGTGTTCAATATAGTGCACTATATTGCCTTATGATGTAGGCCGCTACCAACCGTGCGATGTGGAAGTCATTGGGGGAGGCCTATGTTCAGCAGTGGACGTCCTATGACTGAAATGATGATGATGATGATATTGTCTTATATTGAAGCAAGATAATGGTGGCCTGTAGTTCCTGAGATTAGCGCGTTCAAACAAACAAACTCTTCAGCTTTATAATATTGGTATAGAAGTATAGATAGGTAATGTTGACCCTCTGCTAGGCATATGAGTGGATGGCTGTATATTGAGGCCGTTTCGGACCCAGAAAGTTAACTGCCGCCCGGGGTGTAATGTTCGTAACGTCTGCTATTGTTGTTATATACTTTTGAACCATTGTGCTACGTATTTCGAATTAGTCGCGGGTTCGAATTCTGAAAGGAGCAAAGGTTTGTGCGATAAAAATAAATTTTTAGATTTTAGATGCTGTATGAACCTATACACGATCTCTCAGTGATCCATTACCGCGTTAAAAACCTGTTTAAATTAATTATAGTTTACCATTATTAAGTTTTTTTAAGGTTATTTAAAGTGTCTGCGAAAACGTTTACATAATTATTTTGACATTAAATAAAAGGCCCTATGAACTAACATTTTCCTTGCGATGAAACTTTAATAGTGCATGAGATGATTATTTCGAGACGATGAGAGTTTTTCATTTGCCATAAAGAAAATTTAAAACGAGTAAACTCCACGACATAATACATGTTGCTCTAACTATTCCACAGGCGTTCGCGCTTATATAATCATTTGTTTTCTCAAAGTAAAATAGTTGTACACACGTCCAACAATTTTCATTAGGAGTTGCGGAGCTGAAACAGTGGAGCGAAGAGTTACGAGCGCAGTGCCCCCCGGGGGCCATCGCTGTTCCATCGATTGTTTGTTGTTGAAATTCGAAAGAATTCGATTTAGATTACTGTTTTGTCGGGCTGCTGTATAAATGAAAACTGTTAGCTTTATTTTATTAAGGAACATAATTATCTTAGTTGTCGTCTGCGATTAGATTTACTTACGTTTGATGTGATCATCTAAAACTACTATTTAAGTCTAGAAAGAAATCTTGTTTCTAAAATGTTTTCTTCGTCTTCTATTTGACATCTTGATAGGTCATGAACTTTTGCATTAATTTAGTTGCTTAGGTCAAACTAATTTTCAAGCAAAGCTAAGCGAATTAATTAGGAGTAGTTACGCCATTTTGAAATAACTAGATTAAGTAGTGAAAAAGATGAGCAATATTATGCAATCTAGTTCTCTATAAATTATCCAATTAAACCACGTACCTCGGAGTTCGTAAATGCTTAGTCTAGCTTAATATAACTGAGGCTAAATCTACAACAATATTCCCGCCAGAAGTTAAGTGTGCAAATTGCTTGTTATCTCGGAAGCTACATACGTGCCTTACGAATTCGGGGGTAATGAATAGGCGTTTGCCTCCATCGAGTTGATTATAAGGCTGATATTATGTAATTAATAGTAAAGACACGCGCGGGAAATATGATTACAACCGCCAACGCCTGTCAGATTGTGTCATGCAATATGTTTCATGTCGCGAACTTTGCTCGAGGTTTGATTTTCAAAAGTTTTCCAATGTTTGATTAGGTTTCGGTTTCTCCAATATATTAAAACAGAGCTATACTTATAATACTGATAAGTTATGTCGATATTCTTCGAAGGTCTATGTTCCATGTGAGTAAGAAATATCCCAGTCAAACTATTAAGTTACAAGACTCATACGTGTTATTACGAGTAGTTATATGTAGCTACTCTATAATTTAAGATCTTTTTGTGAAGAACATGAAGCATTTTAGATATGGCTGAACTTTATTCCATAATTTCAAACCATAATAATATTTTTCGATACACATGCAACTGGGCGAGCTGTCTAGTTAAAAATGTATCCCCCAAAGTCTGGTGCGACGTGCAAGGCACTAAATAAAGGGAGAAAATAATACGAAAGTTAATTCCGTGCAGACACGTCCTTACTTTATGCTTATTTTTTATGTAAACATGACCTAGATACGTCACTGTACATACGAGTAGATAATTAACAATATTAGCTTTTCCTATGTATTTGAAGTCTGTTTACTTATGAACTGTAAAACTGATTTTCTTCCTGGCTTTCAAAACGATTACGTTTCAAATATGTATACTGGTACAACCAGTCAAATTGGATTGGTTTGTTGCAATGGGAATGAGATTTGATTGAAAAAGATGTTGAATTAGTAGAGAATTTGTTTTCCTTCTAATTAGAGATAAGGTATCTCCGCCATTTGTAAATATAATATAAACTTCATGTAGAGTCCAAGCAAAAAAGATTTGAAAGACCAGAGGACGACGCATAATTTCTTGAATCTAGGGTAGTTTTATTACCCCTTTATTAATTTATTTAAAACACACGCAGTAGGTATTTTAGCATATTACAGAAGGCCATGTAAAACCGCCCATCTTTTTTGCGTGCCGCGGCGTGTTCGTCTCAATTTTCAGGTCGTATGTTTCCATCTGCTTACTTATTCAAATATGACACCTAAGACGCGCATTTGCATGTCTACGGACGGGCTTGTGCGTATGATTTAATGCCACGAATTCATGCTTCGTGAGATCCAAGCATCAAAAATGTAGGGACGTGTCTTTGAACTCTGCTGGAAGGTGTTATGGTCCTTTTTTGAAGGTTTATTCGAGAATCATTAGCATTGTATGAAGGTATAATATATTAACAAATTACTTATAGACGTTGTGTTTAGGTAGAGAAGGTAGGGTTAGAAACAGCTGCATTTCTGTTTGCGTCTTTAAGGTTTAAGTTTATGCCTACATCTTTTTTCTATAATGATGGTGATAGTTAGGTTACTTAGGTTGGAAACTTTTCTATGTTATGAAAAGGAAGATTTTCAAAGCAACATTTGGATTCGATAAAGTCGCATACTACTACTGTTTTGTGTGACTCTACAATGTTATTACTTCTATGTATTATTTGATCAATTCGGAAACTTAGTGAACCGATAAATATGGTCTGTATTATTACCGAAAATTAGCGCTATATTGTCTTCAGGTATTGTACTGAAACAACTATGCGTTACATAGTGTGGCTGTAAGATCTAAACTTCAACTTGTGCTTGTCGGAACTTAACTACAGTTTAACTGTAATTTAATCGTCAAAAGGACCGTTAACGTTCAAAACATTATTATCAACATCGTGCATAAGTTTCATGTTTTTGTTCAATTCAAAATCATTTAATTCAGTCTAATTACAGCTCGACTCAAAATAATTCAGAGAATTAAGCAGCTTGGCTTGCTCAGAGTAAGTCCTTAACCAATTTCGGCAAACGGCAAACGAAACCACAAGGCAGAACTAGGTTACTGCAAGCAAAAAGTTCAATATCGACGGAGTGCGGTCGCGCTGCATTTTTGGTGCAAGCCTCTAGGGCGGGGCTGTCTCTTTCTAACGTATAAGTGCGAGCGAGACGGCCGGATGCGCTTGACCTATGCGCCTGCGCCGATTTTGGCAGTTTGGCGGCTACTCTGCTAATATGTATTGCTATACTATGTATAGTGTATATGTTCGGCTTATGTAGTCCCTCCCTCGTCCTAAGGATCGTGACCTCATTGATTGCACACATAATGATCTCACGGCGTGAGTTAAGGTTAATGCTCACGAAATCTCAAGCTTAGGTATTTTATAGAAAGGTCGTTAGAAACGTAATTGTATACGAGTAGTATTTTTCTATTTGTGTAATTATTCAGTTATAAGTACCTAGTTATTTTAGATAGTTCTATACCTACTTTTGTCAAGGGTTAGAGAGTAAGTAAGAGTAGAGCCTAAATTAAACTTTACTACCATTTTCTTTCTTTTCAAAAGGTACATTCGAAGTGAAATTTCGTCATCTATCTATAGACGAAAATGTCGCGCCTATAAGTCCGAGAATTTTATTATTAAATAAAGCATCAATTAGCCAAGAATTGAATACCAAAAGTACTAATGCAATTCAGTCTTTTTGTAACTACCCTAACTTCAGATTCCTTAAATACACTTCAAAGTCAAAATCTTTTTCAGCGAGTTTTCAGTACCTTATCATTTATGTAATCTGTTCATTAAATGAGCCATTGTGTAATATTAGCCGTGGCTAACTAAATCAGTGTCCATCTTGGATGCTTAATTAATTTCATCAGGGTAATTAACGCTCCTACTCCGAAAAAATGTAATCTTGACTTTTATTTTATGGAGTAACTGCCATGTTTAAAATTGAGCTTACATTGTATACTACAGGTTTTTAACTTTAGCGTTTCATTACAATTACAATAGAGGCATTTATGTAATATACAAAATTACTCCATAAGAATGTCGCGATGAGACCTTTTTAATAAAACTCATTGTAATTTTACTGCACTGTATTTTGTTTCTTAACAAATTGGGACAAGTGAGATGAAAATGTCCCAATTATTTGCTGTCACAAATATAGATACTGGCGAACTGATATCGCCGATTGCGTTTGCGAACTCATACAAAGAAATTTAAAAAGAAAATAATCCCAACTAATATTATAAATGCGAAAGTAACTCTGTCTGTCTGTCTGTCTGTCTGTCTGTCTGTCTGTCTGTCTGTTACGCTTTCCCGCTTAAACCTCGCAACCGATTTTGATGAAATTTGGCATAGAGATAGTTTGAGTCCCGGGAAAGAACATAGGATAGTTTTTATCCCGGTTTTTGAAATAGGGACGCGCGCGATAAAGTTTTTCTGTGACAGACAAAATTCCACGCGGGCGAAGCCGCGGACGGAAAGCTAGTAGGTAGTGTCCGACCGAAGGTGTATTTTTGGCCGAAGCCGAAGCCGAAGCCGATTAATCGGCTATCGCCACGACCTTCGGCCGAAGCCGAAGCCGAAGCCGAAGGTTTATATTCTCTCAGCACTCAGTCAATTATTTTGTTCAATATTGTCTACAAGCTACAATTAATATTAAAATTAAATACCAAACAGTAAATACCTACCCCCTTACTAATAAAAAGTTACACAGTTGTTGAACACTGTTTTAAAATGACATTTCCATACTAAACGTCACTTTAAAACACTGATCAACGAGCGTGTAAGTTTTATTAGTAAGGGGGCTAGTCTTTATACAGCTAATTTTAAATTGGAAATCCAATTTATTAATTTGGAACTAGGAAATGATTCTAACAACAAAATAAACATTTCCTAACAAACTATATCCAATAGAAATTATAATAATTACCTATGAGAGTATAACATACAAATCCAAACCTATGTTAAATATCAGCTCCTCCAAAGCGCTAAACACGGAGGATATCGCGTGTGTAAGTACCTAAGTTTTTAAGTGTAATAAACCTAATATACACTAGAAATGATATTAAGTTCTAAAATAAAAACTCAAAACATTAATGAGAAAAACATGAACGATCCTAATTCATTCATTTACTAAATAAAATATGTATATCATTAAGTCGTTACTAATAGAAAATTTATATTAACTCATAATAACTACCGTATACAAAATAGGTACCTATTGATTTCTTACTAAATACTAAACAAATACGTGAGGATTGTCCTTTTCACTTGTTCACTTGTAAATCAACACTAATCTATCACAATTTAAAAGATAAGCACAAATTCAAAACAAAACACTCGTTTAAAAACACGTACGAACTTGTTTTGATGCATGCAATGTGATATTTTGACAGTGACTCCCCGCCGCCTCATGACATTCGTAACAGTTCGTTTAATCTCGGCAGTCGCTCGGACCTTCGGCGAAACCTTCGGCTTCGGCCGGGCTTTGGGCCGAAGCCGAATGTTTTGCCGAAGGTGGACTTTTTGGCCGAAGGTGGCCGAAGCCGAAGCCGAAGCCGAAGCTTCGGTCGGACACTACTAGTAGGTCATATTTACAAAATGCACACTATTTCTAAATGGTACTATCTAAGTTCTAACTTTTTATGTATGACGTTTCGTAATATGACGTCATCAAACAACCTCTAGAAAGGTTCTACTGAATCGCGCAAAATATGGAGACGGACAGTCTACTACGGCGATCGCATGAGCCTCAGTAATTTGGAATCGACTGAATATTATCAAGAATCAAGATGCTTGATCAATGCTCTTTAAAATTATTTATTAATCAAGTTGCTTCTTATGAATGCTTTATTCAAATTCCAATGTTGTTGAAGGCCCTTTCAGGGCATCATATAGCTTTCCCCACCACCACTTTGGGACATATCGGCTGATGCTGAGACGAAGTAGCGGAAGAAACTGAATATTTCAAAGTTAAAAAAGGGAACTTTCTCTAAATCTATCCCAAATTCACNATATTCACCTAGCGCCCCAAATATACTCGTAGCTTGCTCTACCATCACTTTGGGAAAACATGTCGGCTGGTGCTGACTGAGAAGAAATGGCCGAAGAAACTCAGCACTTCAACGCTAAGTTCATACAGCGAACTTTCTCTAAATCTCTCAAATTCACCCAGCATTTGTGTAGCACCCGACCAAATAGCGACTTGAAATTACATTCGGAAACTGGTCCGGGCCGCTCCCAACCGGCTTCGCCCAAATCTATAATACCTACATACTCTTCCTATCCTCTAGTACTCACGAATAATCGCCTGCACACATGCGCACTCACGCGCACAAGTGAGGACACAATTATGCGGTAATGCACGTACGGTGGGTTAGGGAGAGAAAAATGAAGCAAATGCCAAAGTTGCAGCAGCTGTTGTGTTAGTCTTATGCCCGTTTTCACCTTCAATCACTAATTTTTAAGTGACCCCTATGAAAAAAAAATGCTTAAGTCACCATAGGGAAAAATTCATAACTTGAAAATTAGGGATTGATGGTGAAAACGGGCATTAGAATCTTAGAAACCAAGGTAAAGATAAAGTCATCGTTAAATCATCATGCCTTACTTCAGTAGAGTTCTTAATATGTTTCCTTCCACCATGTTTCTCAGTCAATACGTTATTGTCAAAAAAACCAAAAGAAATATACGGTGATGTGATGTGTAAGTTGCCTATCCGAAATCGATCAAATAATTTTCTTTTCATCGTGACTTCATATTCATACCCACTGGTTCTTCTACCATAATTATGGAAGTTATTAATTGTACGTTCCAAGTGTTATTATTTAAATCAATGATAGCGCCCTGTAATTTCAGCACAATATGTTAACATAACTTTCAAAACACCGCACTCTCACCGATCGTGCTGCGTGCAGTCCACAAATTATTGCCAAAATTTCCCTTTGCCCTTATCGCGCATGTGTGCGATGCGCAAGAGTGGTTCCACACACCACTATGCCTTGCCCATGTGTGCGGCACACAGGGATGCGAAGCCGGTTCTACTGCAGCACACTTAGGGTGCTTATATCGTCAATAGTTATAGTTATATGACCAAAATGTTCGACTACCACCACATTTTGTGGCCCGCAAAGTTCAACCGCAAGCAACATTTGGTATTTGGTAAGTGTACTTTTGATGTTTTAGTTTAGGGTTTTGTAAAGCCGTTGGTAGAGTTGTGGAGATAGTGTGTCGAGGATTTAAGTGTGGGTGGAAAATTTAGGAAAATAGCATGTTTGGGAATAACCGCGTTGCTTAAAGAATTCTCATTCTAAAATCGCATTATTTAACCAATACTCGTACATGAAACAGGGGATAATCTTTCAAAGTGAAGTTATGTAAGCATACCTAGTGTCTTGAAAAGGGCCTACATTCTACTAAATAATTTGAATTTGAACTTCGAAAAGAGATTTTATTAGATCTATATTTTTGGGTATTTTATTCCAGAACTTATTTTAGTTCTTTTCACCCAGAATTATTACTTATTTGATATTGATGTCAATAAAGTTTTTCTTTCTAAAATCTATTTATTTAATAAACATTAAGATAATAAATTTTATAACATTAACTTAAAATTACTTAAAAACTAAAAATTTAAAAATTACTAACGATAAAAAAAGCTTATTTCAGCAGAAAAGTCCTTTCCAACAGTAACCTATTCAAGGCAGACTTTTGTGCGACAACAAAGGATGTTTATTCTAACGCCTACACAGTAAGGGCAGGTGAGAAAAAGTGTATTTCTCATATTCCTGAATGCCGGCACTTTCACAGGAAACGAAGGATTTACGCGCTTGGCGAAACTACGGTTGAGCGATGAAACATTCTTTTGCTTAAATAAATATCTCTTATGTTCAAACCATGGTACAACGAGCTATATTTTGTGGCATTATGTGGCCGCCACTAACCTGAGTGGAAATCATTGGCCCATGTTCAGCAGTGGACGTCCTATGGCTGAAATGATGATGATAATTCAGTAGTTGTTAGTAATGTGTTATTGTGAAATAAAATGGTATATCGCTTGATGTGCTGGCGACTGTACCTCACATGTGATATCTTTCTAAGCGTTTTTAATTCATTTCATAAGCAAATTTTACTGATGACTTTAATAGATTAGACAAAGAATTTCGCCTTATTGTAAGCATTCCTTAAGTTGATTTCTACATTGTTCGTTCGTTTCAGCCGAAAGACGTCCACTGCTGGACAAAGGCCTCCCCCAAGGATTTCCACAAAGACTGGTCCTGCGCCGCTCGCATCCAGGCACCTCCCGCGACCTGCACCAGATCGTCGGTCCACTTAGTTGGAGGCCTGCCCACGCTACGTATTCCGGCTCGTGGTCGCCACTTAAGAATTTTCCTGCCCCAGCGGCCATCAGCTCTACGAGCTATGTGCCACTACCACTTGATTTTAGCGATTCTGCGGGCTATGTCAGTCGCTCTGGTTCTCCTAAGGATCTCCTCATTTCTCATTCGATCACGATTTCGACATAAATATATTAAATAAATCATGTTGAATAATCATCGAATAATTAAAAACTCCTTTGCGCCGGAGAAATTTTTCAAAAAACATCACCCTCTTTCGCTATTCAGCAAGTCGCAAAATGACATTGTTCCGGGTTAATTATCGCTTTGTTAATTAATTTAATTTGCAATCATTATGTCATTCTCACGGATTGCGCNTTATGTGGCCGCCACTAACCTGGAAATCATTGGCCTATGTTCAGCAGTGGACGTCCTATGGCTGAAATGATGATGATGATTCAGTAGTTGTTAGTAATGTGTTATTGTGAAATAAAATGGTACATCGCTTGATGTGCTGGCGACTGTACCTCACATGTAACACCTTTCTAACGCCCGTATTTCACAAACATTACTATGAGGTCTCACAGTGTGCGTGGACGTATAGGGTGACGCGCGAACCAATCACAGATCTCTATTCAACGCTGTGCATTCGATTTGCTGCTTCACCTAAGCATTTTTAGTTCATTCATACGCAGTGGGGGTTACTGAAATTTTACTGACGAAGTGACGACTTTTGCGAACGCCTTATTAAATTGTACGCATTCCTTATGTTGATTTATACATATATCTATTAAATAAATCATGTTGAATAATCATCGAACAATTAAAAACTCCGTTGCGCCGGAGAAACTTGTCAAAAAACATCTCCCTCTTTCGCTATTCAGCAAGTCGCAAAATGACATTGTTCCGGGTTAATTATCGCTTTGTTAATTAATTTAATTTGCAATCATTATGTCATTCTCACAGATTGCGCCTTCTGCAGCGGGCACAATGAAATATACTCGATCAGCAAGATAATGATGCTAATTGGAAATAAATTATGTGGCTTTTTATTAAATAATGCATCTACAAATCAGAGCTTTTTAAGCTTTACTATTGCAATAAAAAGATAAATAAATTATTTAGGTTTAGAACAATAGATAGAGTAATTTTGTGTATTCAAAACGTTCAACGTTCAAAACGTTTATTGCATTTCACATTGCAATTTATATGTTGTTACAAAATAGAAGTAGGTTTACACATGTGACGCCCTGCAAGGGCACAGCAAAACATCAAAGAGAGGTAAAATAATTGTCCTTATAAAATGGTAATAAACAAGTATTTCAGCTGATCTTTAGTATGGTATTTTACTGATCGTTTGACGCTACCACAGAATAAATAATAGTAGTACCCGCTAAACACAGGTCTGTATGAGACACAAAGTAAAGACTCATAGTAGAGGACACATTAAGAGCTAAGAATATGCAAGTATAATCTTGTAGGTAATAATATGAATCTTGTAAAAACCTTGATAAATTGTCCAAAGAAAAGTATCAGTTAAGCTAGCAAAATCTTGTTAAAACAGCTTGTTCTAAGTTTTAATTAAGAGAATATCAGTTTACAACGTTTTATCGGTGTTAAGAATAATGATAACAATGTAACCAACTAACGGAAAAGTTTTAAGATGAGATTCTTCGGTCTTGAAGGTGTTTGGTTGCTCGTTCAATGATATTCCGTTTAGCAAAAGTTTCTTGAGTTTCGAAAACTATGCAAAATTATCAAAATATGCAAACTAATATCATAAATGCTAAACAAACTTTGTTTGTTACGATTTCACGCTTGAACTGCTGAAAAATGTTTTAGAATTCTGTACAAAAATAGATGAAACCCAGTAGAAAAACACTAAGTACCTTTTGTTGCAAAAAATATTCTAAACTTACCTAGTGAATTATTTTGTATAAAAAACTCCTCAGTTTTCATGTAGACGATATGACAACTCGTTAATTGTTTAGGTGAGAAATAAAATGTTTGCGATAAAGGCATCCTGTAACCAACTGAAATCGGTTAGCAAATTACTGAGTCTTTGTAGGAATGTAGGATCTATAGCTATACTACTTAATATTATAAATGCGAAAGTAACTCTGTCTGTCTGTCTGTCTTGCTTTCACGCCTAAACCACTGAACCGATTTTGATGATGAAATTTGGCATAGNAAACATATAGATAGTTTATGTCCCGGGAAAGGACATAGGATAGTTTTTATCCCGGGGTTTGAAACAGGGACGCGCGCGATAAAGTTTTTCTGTGACAGACAAAATTCCACGCGGGCGTAGCCGCGGGCGGAAAGCTAGTTTACAATCAGTTCTAAAGTAAAATGAAACATTAATTCAAAAAAGATATTTTTCTTATTTTTCTTTGAACAGATAAAGAACAGGCTGCAAACAGACGTTTCCATGTTTTTCTACACGAAAAATCGTTTCGTCAGATCGCTAAAGCATGCCATTCGATTGGTCCTGTCAACATGCATGCTAATCGTTAACGCCAAAGCCAACACGACTGCTGCTTAATATATTCGAATTATCTATGGTCAACACTTCGGGAATATTGCAAAAGTCGTTGCGTCAAACAATATCTGACCACGTCATGACTATTCATGCGTATTACCGACAACACATTATTATGCAGTGTCAATTTATTCAATACATTTTCAATTTCTGCATTTCGGCAGGGTTTATAATCGTTTATCATAATATAGCTGGCTTTGCCTTGTCCGGAATAAATGAGATTAAGAATCACCATTCGCCAAAAATGTGGTGACAAAATCGTTTAATAATCGTTTTTATTCGGGTTTAAGAGGATAGTGTTTATTGTATATTTAAATAAACGAATTGTTTCAACATCTGTTCTTAAAGTGACAAATAATTACAGCCCTCGTTTCTGCCACTGTAACACCTGTATTTGTCAATGAAACGTACTAGTTTCTGTGAGTGGGTGTAGTTGAGTAGGTAGCCATGATGGATGGGTCACAGTCTTAGATATTTTACTACAGAGAGAAAGCCTTGGCCAGCATCCCACGTGGCCAAAAGGGATGATTAAGCCGAATTCTTATGAAATTACCCTAGAACTCATTATTAGCACATTTACTTTAAGACCTTTTGTACACGGTAAACTTTTTAGCCGTACGACGCCGTGGCATTTGCGACCATTTATGTCAACAAGCTCACACATTGATTCATACTACACTGGCAACCTACATACCTACGGTGAATTAACGAAAAAACGATTGTGTACAAGAGGCCTAAGCCATATATCTCTTCCAGCCCCTTATAGAGAAGATTAATTAAAATCATGTCAATTAAATTAAAATAATATTTTTCATGTGATGAATATCATTAAAGTTTTTCATAATTAAATGTCAATTTAATAACTATTGATGAATTCGTTTACACTACACACTATAAGACAAATTACCCCCTAAGCTATTGAGTCAGTGCTACGGTGACCTTAACTTAATGCCTTTAAATAATTAGGTAACACGTTAAGTACTTAAATACACGATGCAGAGTGAATCGTTTACGTAAAATACGATGAGGTTTTGGCTAGAGAAAGTCCTTGAATTTTTAAGCCCGTATTCACGAACGATGCTTGCTTAAGTGAAGCAGCAAATCGAACGCACAGCGTTGAATAGAAGTCTGTGATTGGTTCGTGTGTCCACGCGCACTGTGAGACCTCTTACTAATGTTTGTGAATACTGGCATTAGAAACCGAGGGCTTCATGGTGCATGGAATAAACATTTAAGCTTGCAAAATCAGGTAAATAAGTACCTATAGATTTTTTTATTAAACTGGCGTAAAATCAATAATTATATTTTCCGTTAAAGTAGGTAGACTATCGTTCATTCATAATATACCTTATCCTACGACGGAAAGATTGGATATAAATATTCGTAACTTATGTAATTATTCCAATATTTTATCCAATCCTACATAATACACACGGTGGTAGGCGTTTGTACCTATTTTCTCACGCATGTATTTGTTGTCTCTTTAATCGGTTATTCATTGTGTAATTAGGCTTATCCTAAATTATTCGTAATAAAAATATTTATTCTGTGAATGTTCTCAAAGGCTGGACCTTACAATTTATCGAACACTTAGTACGCCTGTGTAAACTTTAGAACTTTACTTATGTCTGGTTATTTCTATTATTGTAATCACATTGTAAGGAAGTACTCGTAATTTAATAATTAATTTAACGACTCGAAAGTTAATTTTCTGATTTGAGTAATAAGTATGGTTTTTAATTGTTTGCATATGTTGTTTTTAGAATTAGTTATGCTTATTAAGTAAACTTTCCATTATAATTACCATAAACAAAAAAACACAATAATTAATTATCTATCATTTAAATCGTCTTAAGGTAAATCCTTGGGGGAGGTCTTTGTCACGGTAATAACATTCGGCTGAAACGAATGAAGGTTCAAAGTAAATAAAAACTCTAATTATGATAAAACGTTAATAAAACAAAGAAGAAAACCATATTTATTCATCGTTTGTACAATATACTTACCTCGTATTATGTTTTGAGTAAATAATGAAATAATGTGGAGCTAATTTGACGACAAGCTAGTGCAAAGTTTGTTACTGCCTTGTATTAGGTACATAGGATGTTTTGTAGATGACTACGATCGCAGTTCACTGCATCGTAACCAATCGTAACAAAGACGGACCTCGTTCTGCATAGCTTTCCAAACCTGAAGTACCGTTAGTACTGCAAACGACCGGTACAAAAGATGCTGTGGTTTCTCACACTACTGTAAACACCAACAAAATTACCACTCACTCTTAAGGTAAAGACTTAAGGTTGGTTTTACAAAAGAATTAAGTTGTGCAACTGTAAGCGATGTGGTAAATTTTATTCGGGTTGCAAAATGTATGGTGTGAGACAATGGTAATGCTTTTTTTGTGATTGACTCATAAAGTCTGTAGAGACAATGTTTGGAATTATTTGTAGCCTTAAAGGCCGGGGTCTATTCTCATAAATAAAACACTGGATACTTAACTTGCTCATTTTAAATACAATTAATCGTTTAGCATAAAAGCGCGCGGAGACGTCCACGCGCGTGTCTCTAATTTGAAGTTTCTAGACAGCAGCTCATTGACTATAACGATACCGATATTTTAACGTTAAATTTTTTCACAATTAACAGTAGTTCCCTATTTTGTTGTTATTGAGGAAAATACTTAACTGTCTGACAAAGGTACTTAACCAAAGGAGCTAGGTTACAAGTATGCCTTGTGTATATTTCAAGCCTGGTTGTGGTTAGAGAATCGAAAATTTGACTCTCTCTCAGAGGTTTTAGTGTCGACTCTACGTGGAAACACTTACCTAGTGTAAAATGGTTTGATTCGCAGTTACGTTAGGATATCGCAGGCTTGAATAAAATATTTGTATGACAAATACTTGTAGTATTTGAGCTATTCTACAAACGGGAAATATTATTCAAACTGTTTTCATGCGTACGAAGTTTCTGGCACAGCTTATACCTACAAATATGGCAATAGAAACCTGAAGTTTAACTAATTCAATCATAGACACAGTTACTGTTGCTCCCACCTGTCCAGCGCTGAATATTCACGGCTGACAAGTCAATCGAGTGTTTTATGATGAGCAGCCGCGCATCTGTCGCTATTAGCAGGTGTGAACACGCCTTAATACGGTCTCGACGTGTCGCGGCCGCGAATGAATTTTAATGATTTACTTACTTTTATAGTTAATGTCCAATTGGTTGACATTAACAAGATACAACCAAAAATTGTAATTAAATTCTCGCGTGGAGTTTCTTTGGAGAACTAGCTTTCTCCATTGAAGTTTGAATTTTACAAAACATGGGTACTTAAATACACTCGAGAATTGGTATTCCCAAAGGTATAATATGTATATTGTAAAGAATTATATTTCCAATAGAGTAGGTATCTGTACTTTTCATGGGCTGTAAAACGCGATTCTTCAATTCGGTTTATTTTATATCGCAATACAATCAGATGATGTCAACATTTTTAAAACTCAATTGACTTTATAATTTCTTCGAGAAACGAAATTGTGATTATTTAATGAACATATTGTTCTTATTAAAAATTGTCCTTTCCGGGACTATTCCCACCTCTCGTTCCCGCCGCTGCAACTGCCATGTAGTCCGGAATTACAGCTTGACTTGACCACCAATAAAAACCCAACCAGTGACCTTCAGAATTATTGTGAATAGAGTCAAATATCCAATTGGGTCGTCGTTTCAGCCAAATAACGTCCACTGCTGGACAAAATCCTCCCCCAAGGTTTTCCATAATGAACGGTCCTGCGCTGCCCGCATCCAGGCTCTTCCCGCGACCTTTACCAGATCGTCGGTCCACCTAGTAGTAGGCCTGCCCACGCTACGTCTTCCAGCCCGTGGTCGCCACTCGAGAACTTTCCTCGCCAATTGGGTACCTATTAATAAATAATTCGAATTTATACGGATGACATCACAAGTTAAACAATATCGCTTTTAATGTAAAAGGTGCTATTTCAACGTGTATTGTCTGTTATGCTGTCTGTACAAAAGCTAGCGTATCACCCAACCATTTGTACAACAGACTAAAACAAATAGCAGACGGATTTTCTCCCATCCGCCAACTGAAACTTCAGTTCACTAATTAGCCCTAAGTGAGCGTACTAACGAACTCTAGTTGCTGAGCTAACCGCCGTTACTTCGAAGTATCCTTGAGAAATGAAAGAGTAAAAGTTTAGTTTAACTCTAAAAGTATTACTTACACAAACAAGGATTAGAAAGTCTAGGCTGGGTTGCACCATATTTACTTTAACTTTAACAAACGTCAAAAATCTGTCAAACTCCACATAAAAAACACCGACTATCGTTAAAGTTACGGTCAAAATTAGGTGGTGCAATTCAGCCTAAGTTTATTCATTGTATAGCCTTAAGTTTGTACGAAGTTGGTACCTAGAGGCTGTTATTTATTAAATTGCGATTGATGCCAAAATTTTGTCGTGAGTTAAATAATGACGTGTTTTGTCTACCCATATTTAAATGTTTGTATTGAAACAGACAACGAAACTGTTCGACCGATTTGAAAAATCTTTCAGTATTAGAATCAAAAAAAAATTCTGATAAATATAGGCGGTACGAAGTTCGCCAGTTCAGCTAGTCTGTCAAAATCGTTTGCACAGTATTGAAATGTAATAAAAGACCAGCATTTTTTATCATTATTAAACGATAAAAAGTAAGGAGAATGGAGGTGGCCAAAGACGTAAATTTCAATATTAGGGGCTTTCTAAGCCTGAAATACTTTGCGTAATAAGTTCTTTGAGAGCTTTTGTTTCGATAAGGCCGGCAATATTGGCGACAGTCAATTTTGACGAAGTCATAAATGAAAATATTTGAAAGCAGGCGCCAATTTGCTGATGATTTTGAGTAAAATTGTAATTGAGACCGCGATTGTGGTAGATAGTTTGTGATATAAAAGGAACAATCGATAGATAGTTTTTAAAAAGAAAATCCTTAATTGGCAAATACGACCATCTTTACGAAATACTAGTAGTTGTTTGTTTATTTATTATTTTATTGTTAGGAAAACAAACGGCATTCTATAACACACATAGAGTTACCAATTAGACTTCACAAGAAATTAACTTTATAGGAAAACAGGATAAATAAAAAAGCCTTGGGCTCCAAACTAATAAGTATCGATTTAAAACGTCCGGTAGAGGTTCTTCTCTTCACAAGTAAAGAAAAGTCTACCCCAGTTGTTATAAAGAATACACTGAATACTGGTCTTGCTACATACTTACATCATGCCAATGTTGCTCATAAAAAAAGTTGTAAGTCAAAAGCACCCTTATTCTACCCCTACATGACAATGCATTTGTTGGACCATTTTGTCGCTGGAAGTTGCATTATATCTACATTTATAACTTGGACAGTTCTTGAAACTTTTCCCAATCATTCCAGAAGTTGTTAAAGTATTTCCTATTATGTATTTCAAGTATCAAATCTGGTTTCTTCGACATCCGAGTGGAAACTTTCGCAAGAAAAATATCCTGTAATGGAATATATTCGCATAAAATCGTCAAGCCATGTTTTTCGCTTCACTGATTTCTTCCATCTAATATAGGGTATGTTCTGTCGAGAAATGTCAACCGCAGAAATTGCGTAACTCGACTGCAGTTAGAAGAGTAATGTGTTGCGAATCATCTTTTATTTCCTATCTTATGGCATGTGACTGCATAAGGCATTAAAATGACTCATAATTCGTTCTGACCGTTCTGACCGTTTCGAGATCGTGAGTGTTAGGAGAATTAAGCATTAGATAGAGTTAAAAGGATAAAGGGTCCTCATCTATTACAATATTATGGCCGGTGCTAGATTTGTGCAGTCTGTCTGTCTGTCGCCATAACAACAATGTTAACAGCATTGTTGTGTTCCGGCAGTTAGAGGTAGGATAGCCAGTTCCTCCGTGGTTGAGGATTCCGGGAGAAGCTCGCTTCCACCATCAGGTGAGAATTGAGATACAGGCCAAGAGCTTCTTCTTTGTGGATAAAAAAAAAATTATGCAAAATCTAATCGTGAACCCTTGCGTTTAAATATTTCTAAGGTTGACTGTACCGTTTCAAATACTATATACGACTGTTATTTACTTCTCTACTGTCCCGGAAAATTAACACAAACGATTGGATTTAATATTGAGCTCCAGGAAATTCATATTTTTCGTGTTTTTCATCAAAATATTTGACAGGCATCGTAATGAAATCGAATATCACTTTGCCTACATATTTGTTAGACTTTACGAAAACGATTGTTGGGTACTTATGTATGCTATATTTGGGACGTGTATAAGTGCCCTGGAAAGGGCCTAAGTACTGAATAAACTATTTATCTTTATCTCTATGTACTCGTATTTTATAAAGTAAGTATTAGTACAAAATAGGCTTACAGTGAATAAAGTTAATAGTTCAAGGACAATTTTGAGACTTTGGGTTCTCAAAATTGTCCTTGAACTATTAACTATATTGACTTCACTAACTAGGTTACTATGATCATATAAATAGTTTGATTGTTTCCAAACAGCCATGTTTTAACCAAACTAAATTTAATAGTACTATTATTACATAGTATAAAACAAAGTCGCTCTCCGCTGTCTGACCCTATATCTTTCAAACTACGCAACGGATTTTGAAGCGTTTTTTTATTAGATAGTGTGATTCAAGAAGAAGGTTTTTAAGTAAGTATAATACATTGTACCTGTGCAGGTCGCTAGTTTCAAAATAATTCAGCAAAATTTTCACCATAACTAGAATAAAACCTTGAATCTCCAAGAAAAAAATCCAAATCTAACTACCAAGGTAAAATAGCAGTACCTACCTGTATTGTTTCCACCCCCGTTATAAATGTTGTTTATTTGCGCCCTACAACTAGGTCAGTCGTGGACTCGTGGTCACAATAGGGCCCTCGTATTATGTTTCATGCCGCATGCGCTCGACACCCTTAGCCGGGTAGGGTTGTCACAGTCAAGTTATGGGGGTCGGCACTTGATAAACACTGTGGCTTATCTTATGAAGAAGACGCGTTTTAACAAAAAAAAATACTGATGTGCCGTTGAATGTAACTCTCAAACTATTTATAATACAAGAATGTATGGGAGTTATTTCTGTTCAGCTTCATTCTGCAAGCTTGGAGCCCTAATCAGAGAGGAGTTGAACCTCGTGAGGGGAAGGCGCGATCTCTGACATTAGAATAGCAAGGATACGTAGACATTTTCGTAAAAAAACTATGTAAAATAGAGGATTAAAAGAACTAATAAAAAATCACTTTTAGTCTAATAGACATTTACGATTTACAATGTCAATAAATCTATGATAGAAAAAAATCTCTAGCAAATTCATGTAAACGCATAAGATTTCTTCTATGACCAGAAGAACTATGTAACCTTCACTACTGAAAAAATAGAAAACTGATATCACCTCAGCAGTAACTTATTTGATTTCGTTTATTATTTCACTAGCTTTCCGCCCGCGGCTTCGCCCGCGTGGAATTCTGTCTGTCACAGAAAAGCTTTATCCCACCAAAAACATTCTGTAAAAAACTAGCCAAGTCTCGATGGAGCTGCTTGTTTATCTCTAAAAAGTAATGAAATCTAGACAAAGTCGTGCCAAGTCTATGGTTCCTTACTGCGATTTCTTTATTATTATAGTTAATGTTGTGTGACTAGGCCGTTGAAGGGTGACAAAACCAGGTGCTCCATGACACCATTGCACCAATCAGTCGCCTGAACCGCTACAATTGAAAATTGAAAAAATGAAAAATTTGAATTTGAAACGGAAAATTGCTACTTGGAAAACGTTGATTCAACAATAACCAGTCAATTGTAGGTTCATTAAAGCTGCGTATTTATAATGTATGATTATCTTAATAAAGATTGTTCAACGGCCAAGTCACACAACATTANGACAGACAGACAGACAGACAGACAGACAGACAAAAAATTTACTGATTGCATTTTTGGCATCAGTATCGATCACTAATCACCCCCTGATAGTTATTTTGAAAATATATTTCATGTACAGAATTGACCTCTCTACAGATTTATTATAAGTATAGATTTATTAGATATTAGATCATAATATAGCTGGCTTTGCCTTGTACGGAATAAATGAGATTAAGAATCACCATTCGCCAAAAATGTGGTGATAAAATCGTTTAATAAACGTTTTTATTCGGGTAATTTAAATTGAGGATACTTACTGTTTATTGTTTATTTAAATAAACGAATTGTTTCAACATCTGTTCTGAATCTGAATTCTTATGAAATTACCCTAGAATTCTATTAGTACATTTTAAGACCTTTTGACCTTTTGTACACGGTAAGCTTTTTAGCCGTACATGCATTTATGTCAACAAGCTCACACATTGATCCCATACTACACTGGCAACCTACATACGGCGAATGAACCGTAGATTTTCACGACGGAAAAACGATTGTGTACAAGACCTACGTCATTATACCTACCTCTTCCAGCCCGTACTTATAGAGAAGAATAATTAAAATCATGTCAATTAAATTAAAATAATATTTTTCATGTGATGAATATCATTAAAGTTTTATAATTAAATGTCAATTTAATAACTATTAATGGATTCGTTTACACTACACACTATAAGACAAATTACCCCCTAAGCTATTGAGTCAGTGCTACGGTGACCTTAACTTAATGCCTTTAAATAATTAGGTAACACGTTAAGTACTTAAATACACGATGCAGAGTGAATCGTTTACGTAAAATACGATGAGGTTTTGGCTAGAGAAAGTCCTTGAATTTTTACGCCCGTATTCACGAACGATGCTTGCTTAAGTGAAGCAGCAAATCGAACGCACAGCGTTGAATAGAAGTCTGTGATTGGTTCGTGTGTCCACGCGCACTGTGAGACCTCTTAGTAATGTTTGTGAATACGGGCATTAGAAACCGAGGGCTTCATGGTGCATGGAATAAACATTTAAGCTTGCAAAATCAGGTTAATAAGTATAGATTTTTTTATTAAACTGGCGTCAAATTAGTCATTTTCCCTTAAAGTAGGTAGGTACTATCGTTCATTCATAATAGACCTTATGCTACGACGATAAGAGTGGATATAAATATTCGTAACTTATGTAATTATTCCAATATTTTATCCAATCCCACATAATACACACGGTGGTAGGCGTTTGTACCTATATTCTCACGCATGTGTTTGTTGTCTCTTTAATCGGTTATTCATTGTGTAATTAGGCTTATCCTAAATTATTCGTAATTAAAATATTTATTCTGTGAATGTTCTCAAAGGCTGGACCTTACAATTTATCCAACACTTAGTACGCCTGTGTAAACTTTAGGACTTTACTTAGGTCTTGTTATGTCTATTATTGTAATCACATTGTAAGGAAGTACTCGTAATTTAATAATTAATTTAACGACTCGAAAGTGAATGTTCTGATTTAATTAGTATGTATAATTTTGAATTGTTTGATTATGATGTTTTTAGAATTTGTTTTGCTTATTAAGTAACCTTTCCATTATAATTACCATAAACAAAAAAAAATCACAATAATTATCTATCATTTAAATCGTCTTAAGGTAAATCCTTGGGGGAGGCCTTGGTCTAGCAGTGGACGTCATTCGGCTGAAACGAACGAAGGTTTCAAGTAAATAAAAACTCTAATTATAATAAAACGTTAATAAAACAACTAAGAAAACCATATTTATTCATCGTTTGTACAATATACTTACCTCGTATTATGTTTTGAGTAAATAATGAAATAATGTGGAGCTAATTTGACGACAAGCTAGTCCTAAAATTTTCAAGTGCCTTGTATTAGGATGTTTCCTCGATGACTACGATCGCAGTTCACTGCATCGTAACCAATCGTAACAAAGACGGACCTCGTTCTGCATAGCTTTCCAAACCTGAAGTACCGTTAGTACTGCAAACGACCGGTACAAAAGATGCTGTGGTTTCTCACACTGCTGTAAACACCAACAAAATTACCACTCACTCTTAAGGTAAAGACTTAAGGTTGATTTTGCAAGAGAATTAAGTTGTGCAACTGTAAACGATGTGGTAAATTTTATTCGGGTTGCAAAATGTATGGTGTGAAACAATGGCAATGATCTTTTTTGTGATTGACTCATAAAGTCTGTAGAGACAATGTTTGGAATTATTTGTAGCCTTAAAGGCCGGGGTCTATTCTCATAAATAATACACTGGATACTTAACTTGTTCATTTTAAATACAATTAATCGCTTAGCATAAAAGTGCGCGGAGACGTCCACGCGCGTGTCTCTAATTTGAAGTTTCTAGGGTGACATTGACATTGCTTACGTCAATGTCACGCTGACAGCAGCTCATTGACTTTATTGATACCGATATTTTAACGTTTAGATTTTTCACAATTATTTTAACAGTAGGGAATGTGTTATTGAGGAAAATATTTAACTGTCTGACAAAGGTACTTAACCAAAGGAGCTAGGTTACAAGTATGCCTTGTGTATGTTTCAAGCCTGGTTGTGGTTAGAGAATCGAAAATTTGACTCTCTCTCAGAGGTTTTAGTGTCGACTCTACGTGGAAACACTTACCTAGTGTAAAATGGTTTGTTTCGCAGTTAGGTTAGGATATCGCAGGCTTGAATAAAATTATTTGTATGACAAATACTTGTAGTATTTGAGCTATTCTACAAACGTGTCATGATTTTTAGAAAATATTGTTATTATTTTAGTGAATTTAAAAAAATGTTACGATTTTAGTATATTTAAAGTTAACAAGTGGCAACACTGTTAAAAACTTCAATCTTGTTTGGCAAGGAAGTGGTAATGTGGAGGGGATAGAGAGGCTTGTTGTAGGCCTAGAGCTCACTCAGAATCATTACTCTGTTAGCTTCGATAGAACTCAGACCACTTGACGAATCTATGTCCGATAGCTGTTATAATAATTATTGTGAGTTGAATATTGAGTAATTGAAGTGTAAGTGTGTAAGTGGAAATATACTCGAGTTTGGCTGGAATAAAGTGGTTTCTTTTTAAACGGGAAATATTATTCAAACTATTTTCACGCGTACGAAGTTTCTGGCACAGCTTATACCTACAAATATGGCAACAGAAACCTGAAGTTTAACTAATTCAATCATAGACACTGTTACTGTAGCTTCCACCTGTCCAGCGCTGAATATTCACGGCTGACAAGTCAATCGAGTGTTTTATGATGAGCAGCCGCGCATCTGTCGCAATTAGCAGGTGTGAACACGCCTTAATACGGTCTCGACGTGTCGCGGCCGCGAATGAATTTTAATGATTTACTTACTTTTATAGTTAATGTTCAATTGGTTGACATTAACGAAATACAACAAAAAAATGTAATTAAATTCTCGCGAGGGTTTCTTTGGAGAACTAGCTTTCTCCATTGAAATTTGGCTTTTACAAAATATAGATGCTTTTCAAGAACTGTCATCACCAGAGGTATTGTAAAGCATCAGTTTTCCAATGTGTAAAAAGGGTATTTGTCACCACCAATCAATTTACGTACATTTTTATGAACGCTTAAACGCAGTATCATTTATAAGGCATCACGTGCCGATGACGTCACTATTTTGTCCATTCAACTTTTGATCAATATCATTTGAATTATTTTTTGAAACCTAATTAAACGTTTTCTTATATGAAAGTTGTTTTCGGAATCATTGTAAATGGCGTCTTTACAATTATTTAAGAATGTACGACAATTATTGAAGATTTTAGGCACTGCAGCATCATATTCAGTTGGATGTCCTGTCTGTACAAATGCTAGCATATCGCCCAACCATTTGTACTAACAAACTAAACCAAATAGCAAACAGATTTTCTCCCATCCGCCAACTGAAACTTCAGTGTGCCTACCATGAGTTAACGTTAGGTGAGCTCGCTAGCGAATACGTTAAAAAATTATATGAAGACTTTATTTCTTGAAAGTAGCCGTTAGGGGCGCTGCACAATATGTCATACATTTAAATGTCATTTTTTACGCAGTCGCTAGCGAGCACACCTAACGTAAACTCATGGTAGGCACACAGTTCACTAATTAGCCCTGAGTGAGCGTACTAACGAACTCTAGTTGCTGAGCTAACCGCCGTTACTTCGAAGTATCCTTGAGAAATGAAAGAGTAAAAGTTTAGTTTCACTCTAAAAGTATTACCAACACAAACAATTTAAGTATTAGAAAGCCATAAGTTTGTACGAAGTTGGTACCTAGAGGCTGTTATTTATTACATTGCGATTGATGCCAAAAAGTTGTCGTGAGTTAAATAATGACGTGTTTTGTCTACCCATATTTAAATGTTTGTATTGAAATATACTTCGAAACTATTGGACCGATTTGAAAAATCTTTCAATATTAGAATCCAAAAAAAAATCTGATAAATATAGGCGGCACGAAGTTCGCCATTTCAGCTAGTCTGTCAAAATCGTTTGCGCAGTATTGAAATGTAATAAAAATTCCAGGATTTCAAATTATTATTAAACGATAAAAAGTAAAAGGCAGCCAAAGACGTAAATTTCATTATTAGGGGCTTTCTAAGCCTGAAATACTTTGCGTAATAAGTTCTTTGAGAGCTTTTGTTTCGATAATGCCGGCAATATTGGCGAACAGTCAATTTTGACGAAATCATCAATGAAAATATTTGAAAGCAGGCGCCAATTTATTGTAATTGTAATTGAGACCGCGATTGTGGTAGGTATAGTTTGTGATGTAAAAAAAAACAATCGGTAGATAGTTTTTTAAAAGAAAATCCCTAACTGGCAAATACAAGCATCTTTACTAAATACTAGTACTCACTCGTTTATTTATTTATTTTATTGTTAGGAAAACAAACAGCATTCTACATATACACACATAGAGTTAGCTATTAAACTTTACAGGAAATGAACTTTATAGGAAAACAGGATAAATAAAGCCTTGGGCTCTAAACTAATAAGTATCGATTCAAAACGTCCGGTAGAGGTTCTTCTCTTCACAAGTAAAGAAAAGTCTACTCCAGTTGTAATAAAGAAGCAAAATATTGGTCTTGCTACATACTTACTACATCATGCCAATGTTGCTCATCAAAAAAGTTGTAAGTCATAAAAGTACCCTTATTTCTACCCCTACATGACAATGCATTTGTTGGACCATTTTGTCGCTGGAAGTTGCATTATATCTACATATTTATTACTTGGACAGTTCTTGAAACATTTTCCAATCATTCCAGAAGTTGTTAAAGTATTTTCTATCATGTATTTCAAGTATCAAATCTGGTTTCTTCGACATCCGAGTGGAAATTTCTTTCGCAAGAAAAATATCCTGTAATGGAATATATTTGCATAAAATCGTCAGCCATGTTTTTCGCTTCACTGATTTTTTCCATCTAATATAGGGTATGTTCTGTCGAGAAATGTCAACCGCAGAAATTGTGTAACTCGACTGCAATTAGAAGGGTAATGTGTAGCACAATCTTATATTTTTCGTATCTGGCTTGTGACTGCATGATGCATTAAAGTGACTTTCATAATTCGTTCTGACCGTTCTGACATTCCGTTCTGACATTCCGTTCTGACATTCCGTTCTGACATTCCGTTCTGACATTCCGTTCCTGACCCATGACTTTTGAGATCGTGAGTTTTGAGGGAGATTTAAGCATTAGATAGAGTTAAAAGGATAAAGGGTCCTCATCTCCTTCCTTCAGCTGCTTCAGACGCAGAGGTCCCGGGTTCGATTTCCAGTGGGGGCAGAATGTTCTGTTCAGGGCTTGTTCCAAGTCCGCCTGGCTAACACCATCTTATCGCAGTATGTCACCATAGCAACAATGTTAACAGGATTGTTGTATTCCGGCAGTTAGAGGTAGGATAGCCAGTTCCTCCGTGGTTGAGGATTCTGGGAGAAGTTCGCTTCCACCTTCGGCCTGATCATCATTTACCATGAGGTGAGATACAGGCCAAGAGCTTCCTCGTTGTGGATAAACAATTTTTTATGCAAAATCCAATCGTGAACCATTGCGTTTAAATATTTCTAAGGTTGACTGTACCGTTTCAAATACTATATACGACTGTTATTTACTTCTCTACTGTCCCGGAAAATTAACACAAACGATTGGATTTAATATTGAGCTCCAGGAAATTCATATTTTTCGTGTTTTTCATTAAAATATTTGACAGGCATCGTAATGAAATCGAATATCACTTTGCCTACATATTTGTTAGACTTTACGAAAACGATTGTTGGGTACTTATGTATGCTATATTTGGGACGTGTTTATGTGCCCTGGAAAGGGCCTATGTACCTACTGAATAAACTATTTATCTTTACGTACTCGTATTTTAAATGTAAGTATTAGTAAAAAAAGCTTACAGTGAATAGTCTAAGGACAATTTTGAGAGCTCAAAGGACTTCACTATCTGGGCTACCATAATCTTATAGTTCGATTGATTCTAGACAGCCATGTTTTAACCAAAGTAAATAAGTACTACCATTACATAGTATAAAACAATGTCGCTTTGCGCTGTCTGACCCTATGCTTATATCTTTAAAACTACGCAACGGATTTTGATGCGGTTTTTTTTATTAGATAGAGTGATTCAAAAGAAAGGTTTTTAAGTAAGTATAATACATTGTACCTGTGCAGGTCGCTAGTTTCAAAATAATTCAGCCAAATTTTCACAATAACTAGAATAAAATCCAGAATCCCCAAGAAAAAAATCCAAATCTAACTACCAAGGTAAAATAGCAGTACCTACCTGTATTGTTTCTACCCGTTATAAATGTTGTTTATTTGCGCCCTACAACTAGGTCAGTCGAGGACTCGTGGTCACAATAGGGCCCTCGTATTATGTTTCATGCCGCATGTGCTCGACACCCTTAGCCGGGTAGGGTTGTCACCGTCAAGTTATGGGGGTCGGCACTTGATAAAAACTGCGGCATCTTATGAAGAAGACGCGTTTTAACAAAAAAAAAAAGATACTGATGTGCCGTTGAATGTAACTCTTAAGCTATTTATAATACTAGAATGTAAGGGAGTTATTTCTGCTCAGCTTCATTCTGCAAGCTTGGAGCCCTAATCGGAGAGGAGTTGAACCTCGTGAGGGGAAGGCGCGATCTCTGACATTAGAATAGCAAGTATACGTAGACATTTTCGTAAAAAAACTATGTAAAATAGAGGATTAAAAGAACTAATAAAAAATCACTTTTAGTCTAATAGACATTTACGATTTACAATGTCAACAAATCTATGATAGAAAAAAATCTCTAGCAAATTCATGTAAACGCATGAGATTTCTTCTATGATCAGAAGAACTATGTCACCTTCGCTAACGAAAAAATTGAAAACCTCACCTCAGCAGTAGCCATTATTTGTTTTCGTTAATAATTTCGGTCGGACGCGGTGAGGAAGACGGTGGGCGGGAGTTTGCATCGTGCGGTCCACACAGCTTATGACCGCAGTCTGTGGAGGAACACTATCTGTGGTCGCGATCCTATCAGTGAGGGACCGAGGAAGAAGAAGAATTATTTCATTGGACAGCTTGTGCTAGCCCTGTGTAGAGCCAATAAATACTACCTCTGTGGCTGAATACACTCGCGCGCACTAATGAGAGAAAGGCATTCTTGGAACGCCGCGCCTCACTCGACCGATTTTAGGGCCGAATATTTGAAGATGGGAACTGTAAACTGTTAGGTAATACGGTTGATACGTTTATTTGAGAAATAGTGTAAAAGTGCTTTTTTAAGACAATTTAATGAAAATTAATTTACTTTTATTGGAGTTAAAGATGCGGGCAGTTGTTGGATGCAAATGGCCTAAAGTTATGGCAGTCTATGAGAGAGTTCTATGTGCAAATTAAAATTCATTAAGCAGCATGCAGCAAGACTAAAGACTATTTCTTCTCTGCACCTGTAACTGATGATTTTATTAGTTTTATAGCAACTTACAGCTTTGTTTTCAATGATTTTTAAATAAAACAATATTCTTTTTACGGCTTTAAAAGCTTTTCCAGTGAAAATCTCAGGGTTGATACTGTATAATATAAATCATATTTTTATCAGCAACTAGCTGACCCGGCGAACTTCGTACCGCCTTAGCGTAGAGATTTTCTTAATATTTTTTTCCGTAAGAACCATCCTTGGACTTCCACAAACATTAAAAAAAAAGAATTATCGAAATCGGTTCAGCCGTTCACACGTGATGCCGTGACAACGCGAAACGGGTTTCATTTTTATATATATAGATGTTTGTTAATTCTACCCCAAATCCAGTGTTACATGAATTACTATGTGTCTAGCTGAGTTAGCTATCTGACAGCATATCAGTTTAAATATTTAGTACAGAAATAACTCCTATTGCAACTGCACAAGATGTGCTATCGACGTCTCGGGTATAGCTTGACGTGCTATCGTCACGCTTTGCACTGGACGGAAGTCGAATCTTAATTTTGAACTCCTATGTTCTTCTGATTAATTTCGTTGCGGGTCCAATGACAGTTTAACTTTCCCCCGGGACAACCTGACCTTCACTGGTTGGGTTTTTATTGGCGGTCAAGCTGTAGATCCTGGCTACACAGAGTTGCAGCGGTGGGAACGAGAGGTGGGAATAGTCCCGTGCTGTCGTCACAATGCATTTGTTGTGTTAATTACTCGTGGGTTTTCTAATTAAACGTGCGCAACTGGACGTTATTTGCGGGAGCACTGATGCACTCGTTAGATTTGCACTGGGGTTGTAGGTTCGATAAGAACTAGCTAGATAAAGTTCAACTTGTCACTCACACTTATAAAGAGCTACATTTTAGAGTTACCTAGTTATCTTTAGAAAAGAACAATAGCAAAAAATCATTACAGGTTATTTAGTCTCCACTGCATGAGAGGGTCGTCTCTCTAATTTACTAGAGGCAAATGAAGATTTTGGCTTTTACTCCCCACGACGACCAGACGTTATTGGAAAGGCCTGATGTTTTCATACTTGTCCCTTAATCGCTTCAATTAAGAATTCCAGAACAAAAATACCTGTTTGTATTATTATTATAAAGAGCTGTGGTTTTCTGAATAAAGAAAAATAAAAAATAAAATAAATCTTATTGTAATCTGCCGGAACCACACGCCATCTTAACCAATATGATTACATCACCTTTTTACAGAACACCTAATGACCACCATAAGCAGCCTTCACTTTTTACAGAATTCTTAGCGACCGCCATAATCAGTTACATTCTCGACGGAAAATTACCTAAAGGAATGGCAATGAAAGCATCCACGTTAACGCGAATCCTGCGCAGAGCTGCGCGTGCGTTCATTGAGCGCCGGTGATCTATGGCCGCCGATTAGTCCGCATAAAGGCGGTCTTTTGGCGTACAAGTACAGTCAGGCGCGAGAGAATCCGTTTTGGCGCATCTACACATGCCGGGCGGCACGGCCGGCGGCCGTGGCCAGGTCGTGCATCTTTTACTGGCAAGGCAGACTGAAAGCCGGCGGCAAACCCGGCGGCATAAGCCGGCGGCATGTGGGGATGCGCCATTATGGTACCGTTTTAGCCTTCGACGCAAAAAAAGGGTGATAAAAGTTTGATGTGTTTGTCTAATTTTAATGCGTTTTTGGTTACATTGATTAATGGGAACTATTTTTACATCGATCTGTGAAATGTAGGTACCTGTAAAAAACCAATGAGGGCAATAGTTTTTATACTTAACAGTTGGCACCACTGACGATTGACATGACCCTTTTCTAATAGTAGCGCCCGCACCATATCCTAGTGAGTGAAAATGTGATAGTCCTCATACCGCTTCAGCGGTCACCATTGGCGCCACTAGCAAGTGACAGTGACCTTACTCTACAGTGGCGCGAACTGATAAGTTTATGTCTTGCATAAAAAAAAGAAAAAAAAGTAGTTTTCGTAAAATAATAACTACCGATCTCACTCTATCGAGGGAAACGATCAAAGAGGCACATTTTTCCACGGCTGACTGTAGATAACTTATACCCAGCTTCATGCCCCTCTTGATACAAATGATGATGGCATTAAGGCTCATTTGTGGCCCTTTGGCGGACTCAGACAAACTGGAGAAAGTCGTACGAATTCGTAGGTTAATAATGATCGAGTCAGCAAAAAAAGAAAAAAGTGCACGCAAACATTATACACACATGGGAAACAAGCATTTTGTGCAAAAAACTACCTATTCAAAGTCAAAATTTCTTGATTTGTATAGATAGACTAATAAATATTACTTACAAATCGTCAAATATTTTGCTCTTGAGGAGCCTCTACATGTCTCATAATCTTTATATCCTACCAGCCTATTAATTAATACGCGATATAAACTTTTTGTCATTAATGCATTTCATCATACACTTACACCCATATTCACAAACATTACTATGAGGTCTCACAGAGCGCGTGGACCGCAGATCACAGAAACTAGCGTGGACGCACAGGATGACACACGAACCAATCACAGAGCTCTATTCAATAATGTGCGTTCGATTTGCTGCTTCACTTAAGCAAGCATCGTTTGTTAATAAGTACAGGTGTTATCTACCTAGTTTTATTGTTTCACTAGCGGCCGCCCGTGACTTCGTACGCGTGGACCCCGTTTTACCCCCTTAGGGGTAGAATTTTACAAAATCTCGTCTTAGTGAGCACTTACGTTCTAAAAGGAACCCCTATGCAAAATTTTAGACTCCTAGCACATTTAGTTTCTGAGATTTCATGATGAGTGAGTGAGTCAGTCAGTCGGTGACCTTTCGCTTTAGATTTGCTTCAAACTTTTCATCAATAGTATGGACCTACCACATCAAAAGTGTTGCTGACATAATTTAACAAGGAAAATTTATAAAAATATTTTAACGAAGTTTGCAGTGCTTGCGCAATTTTTCGGGCAAGAGAGATTTATTTCTAAGAGCTTTGCGGTTCCCGTTCATTACCGCATTGTGTAACATTTCTTAGCAGCTTTCCTTGATCGTAACGGCCCTTTCACACTAACCAACTAACGGGAAATATGTTTATATGTAACTAAAGTCGTTTACACATAGACATAATATTACTTATTGTAGAAGTGCAATATTGTTGTGTTAATTTCCATTGTGAGAGAATATACGTTAATTTTTTTAATAGTATTAGCAATTTGTAAATATAAATTAGGTACTAATAATCCAGTTAACTCCTCGTAAGCTAAATATGCTTGTATTACGAGTGTGTTAAACACAATAGTCGAGCGGCGGTGGGATCGAATCTGCGTTCCTCGGCTAGTCTGACCGCTTCATCGTTCGGCTATCGTAGCTTTTATTTATAGCTTATAATAATAAGATTGTCGAAGAAATTAATGAATACACTCGTAGAGATTGAAGTTAATTTTATCGTTGATTAGCTTTTTCCCGCGGCTTCACCCGCGTGAAATTTAATTGGCACAGATCGTCATAAATTATAGCCTATATGTTATTCTGGGTTATAAACATTAATACTGTAAAGTCCGTTCAGTAGTTTTTCCGTGAAAGAGTAACAAACATCCATCCAGACATCTAGACATCCAAACTTTCGCATTTATAATATTAGTAAGATTATTCGAGCCGTTCGCGTCTACGCCGTAGCTAGTTCAAGCTAGAGCGTCGTAGCTACGCCTACGACTACGAGTCGAGTGTCTACGAACTCCTATTGTTGTAGCAACTATGCTACGATAGTTGATAGCTACAGAGCACCGCTGTGTTAAACGGAATGTAAATTTTCAGCAAGAAATCGCAATTTTATGAGAACGTAGATCATTTTAGGCACTAAGGGTGGGTTGCACCATCTTACTTTAACTTTGACAAACGTCAAAAATCTGTGAAATTCATACAAAAAGCAACGGTTATCGTCATAGTTACGGTCAAAGTTATTTATTTATTTATTTATATGGCATACCAACAACATATATATTATACTCTTATGATTAACATTTATGAAGTTAGGTTAGGTTAGGTCTAATTTTCACCGTAACTTTGACTTATGCAATAGTTAAAGTAAAAAGATGCAACCTAGCCTCATTCTTTACGAGAGAGTTCATTAAAATAAACAAATGACTGTTAAATATAACATCATAAGTCCATGAAATATAATAACCACACAGCACGTTTGTCTTTTGTACTTTTTATGTGCAATAAAGTTAAAAAATAACGTCTAAATTTCCACAGTTTACATGTAAAATCAGTTCTAATGAGCCACATTAGTCACTCGGCCTACTTATCGATGAGTGAACGCATTCAGTATAGCTCTCTCCCCACAAGGCTGTCCCACATTAGCCGCTAACTCGTGTGTGATCGCTTCCGAGAAGGCGCGCGCGCAACTGACGTTTGGCACCAACGATGTTAAATATTCTAGATAGGTAGCCCTCAAAATATAGCAAGAAAATACAATGCATAGATTGCAGAATTGAATTGCGAAAATCTAAATCTAATCTAAATGTAAATTACACATATAACTCAAAGGTGACTGAGTGACTGACTGACTGACATAGTGATTTATCAACGCACAGCCCAAACCACTGGACGGATCGGGCTGAAATTTGACATGCAGGTAGATGTTATGACGTAGGCATTCGCTAAGAAAGTATTTTACGAAACTCTACCCCTAAGGGAGTAAAACGGGATCCACGCGTACGAAGTCGCGGGTGACCGCTGGTTAAAAATAATAATTGAACCACTCTATAAAGGACAGTGTCGTAATTCCGGCAATTAATAAATCAATGTCTCATAATTAAAATGTATTAGAAATTATAAGTTTGATGCCTGTTAACATTCTTAAAAGTATAACTACGTAAGTATGCTTATAAAGTAAAGCCGTATTCCTGCGTTTTAAGGTTTTAAAAGTAATTTTTGAAAACTGAAACGGCGGAAACTGGCAGCACAGCTGGCAGACAGTAATTGAGTTTGTTGCAGCGCTTCTTCTCAGCATTTGCCAATCGTTTGTTTTGAAGCGCTGGTAGTCCAGTCATTTGGTAGTTTTACCTGGAATGTTTTCAGGGAGTAATGAAAATTGGTATTCATATAGATTTCATGGAAATTTTCTCTAGTTTTAGTTTCTCTAAGCATGTTTTATCATAAAATTAATCCGAAAGGAAACGTTTAAAAAAAACTGCTACTAGGCAGCATTTTTCCAATATGGCGGCGCGAGCGGCAAACATACGAGGTCGCAAAGTTGAAATTCGTAAAGAGCATATCGAAATCTATATAAATACCAATTTTCATTACTCCCGGAAAACTTTCCAGGTTATGCCATTTTTTTGTACCAAATGATTGGACTATGGTTGGTAAATAAATCTTGAGACATGTAAAGGGACACTTTTTAAACGAAAATTTGTACGTGCTGTTCTAGATATTTAATATCGTTTTTTGGCATATTTGTGCACATTGCGTGCATAAGAGATTGTGAGATTCTACCTCGCAAGGTCGGTCAGGAAGCTGTTGATAACAAAGGTAATCTTATTGTTTTAACATGGATGCAGAACGATTACTCGAGTAAGACATGTTTCTTACTCGTGACTCGTACACGTAACCCTGGTAGCGGGAGTAGTTTGATATCTTCTTTCACTCTCTTAGATAAAATAATCTAAGTCCATTGGAAAATTGGTAATTTTAGCCTCACAGATATACTCGTAAGTTAACTAGCTGTCATAAACGCAGGGCAGACCACCGACTTTTACTTGGCCAATAGTTGAACCCGATTCTAATTTGTATGAAGAATCGGCCGATACGAAATCGGTGTAATGTGCGCAATTTCATACATGTCCATACTGATCAACAGTCCGACCCAACTATCGGTCACTAATGAATACACGACGCTACCATATATGATTTTTAATCTCCTTTGACAAACTTAATATTAGCATCATGTTCTGTATAACGCATAAGTCACATTGAATATTGTATTGACCAATCATATCAAAATGATCATTGTTTCTTACTTAAACCAACTTTTTCTCGCTCAGGGGCGTTCATTCTCGTTCCTGATATAGCCATTCATCATTCATGATTCGTAATAAAGAGCTTACGTGTACACGTACAGGGATCACCCAGATGATAATATTTATATTTCACACAAAGGAACTTCGCGGAATGAGTTTACTGTTATCGGGAGGTAGGTTTGCTGTATTTTTGTAACAATGGGTGGGTGACACCATTTAACAATACCTTCAAGGAAATGTTTAAAAGAATAGGTACTTCATTCTAACCCGGAAAATCGTGCCCCTTTTTAATTGTGTCAAATTGGAGTATTGCAAGCAAGTGACATCGTTTCGTTTCAGCCAAATGTAGACTGCTGGGCAAAGGCCTCCCCCAAGGTTTTCCATAATGAACAGTCCTGCGCTGCCCGCATTCAGGCTCTTCCCGCGACCTTTACCAGATCGTCGGTCCACCTAGTGACATCATGGGCTTTTAAATATTTAAATAGGTAATATCACAGATTATAATATTCTATTATTAAGACATTTTTTTTTATTATGGCAAGGTACTTACTAGCCTACTAGAAACTCACCATTCCAGCTGTCATTAATCTATTGCAATCAAAACCTAAACAAAAAGATGAAAATAGTTGTTTTTGAAGAAATTATGTATCTACAAGACAGTGGTGGCGAATATATTTGTAGCAACGCTTGTCAGTGCTTGCCAAATGCTCGTCTTCTCGTAGAGCTTAAAGATTATGGAAGACCTTTTTCGTCTTTTCTTGTGTCATTGGCATCAAACTGACCACGACTCAACAAAATTGCATCTAACTGCATCCATCACGTCTCTGCATACCCTCAAAAGTAGTTTTACTGTCGTCTAAACGGGTTTCTTTGGTTTACGAGGGCCGACAGTTTACGACGGACACCATGATAGTATCGCTCATAAAAAACACATTTAGCTGTTGAGCATGAAGTTTGTATGGCGGATGAGACCCTAAACCTAATTTTGCAAAAATATTGAATTTCTGGAAGGATCGCGTAACTTTGATATAAGAAATTATATTTGGAAAGTTTATGTGTTATGGTGCACTTAGTACAACTTCTTAGACAGCATGACGTTACTCACATTCCATAAATTTTGTTTTTATTTGAGTTAATAAAGACATACAAAGGTACCAACCTTCAGGGCATAGCGAGGTGATTACGATCTCTAGTCGAATTATGATGTGGTCACTATTATTTAGACAATTAGTTATACTCAATACGAGTATAACTAAGTTGAGCCTGTTCTTATACAGTTTTGAAATATGTATTCTTGTAGAACTGTTTTAACAGCCCAGTATTTAAAGTAAAAATATCTAATTGTATGTGCCTTGCTTTGGGAGAATATTAAAGTGTTGAGATGCCATTGTTGAAAGCTGAATCTCAGTACCATAAATAGCATTAAAAATAATACGGGGACTAAATCGCACAAAATCGCCAATCAAGTAAAGAAAATTCACTCAAAATTAATTTCAAAGAGGCGTTAAAGATTCTTATTATTACGAACTCTGATTACAAATAAATAAGGTTCGTTTTCGCAAATTAAACTAAACCGCTACTTTTATTACTGGTTGAGTACAGTGAGTTACTTAATCGTAATTCTGTAAAGACACAAACGAGCTGACTGCGTCTTAAAAAGGGAATAATTACTAAAGGAAGTGATTACGCGTCTTATGGCCGTTAACGCGGGGTTATCCCGAAAAACGTTAGTCAAAGTTTCGAATGTTTCCATCCCTCTCACGCGAAGCGAGATGCCAGCATAAGCGACGGTGACAGATAGACTTAAAACTACGTCGACAGCGTTTTGGAGTAGACCCGCCGGTTCGCGTGTAGAATTGGCGGGAATCGATGCGCGGGAGTGCTTCCGCCAAGAGCCGTGTTAAGGCGCGTAGGCTAAAATATAAGATTTTCCTAGCGTACGTTTGTTTTTCAGAATCAAGATTAACCTTTGATAACATACATTTTTATGTTTCATCTTATAGATTAGTTTTTGTAAGGTTTTTTGAACTCCCAAAAAGTTTTTTTTTTAAATCTATTACTTATCCAAAAAGTTTAACAACATAAATAAATTAAAATCTGATTTTTTGTCTCTTGCGAGTATTTTCACAATATTACAAAATGCTATGCTCTCTTGTAAGAGCTGGATCTTTGTAGTGGCAGCACTTGAGCGCCGATATGCGCCTTAACTTCATGCCTTACTGGCCGGGCGGGGCACGACGATCTATACGATAATCTTACGGAATGTACGGGCAGCATAAATGATATGCAAAATACATACAAAAATAAATAATGCATTTAGTAATCTTAAAGTATTTCTAGTGCTAAAAGTTCAGGAAGATTTTAAATTCATTTAAAACTAGACAAGGGCGAGTTGGATACTAATTTCAACGACAGATTACTTACTTATGTAAGTAACTTGTTACAACTTTATAGGGGAGAGTTCGGTATATTGTACCGCCGGGTAAATTGTACCACCCTCATATTTCGTAAAGTATTTATTGAATGTCTGTAACTGCAACACTCAGCGATACACAACTAAAACACAAAATATAACAGAAGGTAAACTCATGTATGTACCTCGCTTTGCATACCTCTCTCGCTCGCACGCTCGGCCGTCGCGCTAGGGACGCTAGGGTTGTCTTGTCATGTGTTGCGTTTATTTCGTTATGATAGAAAAATGTTACTCTTAATACTATGCAAGAAAGACAATAACAGATATCCACGTATACTTATTTATATTATATTTAGTACGTTATTATAGTAATAGTTTGCAAACAAATACACGAGAAGGAAGTAGTATTTAGTTGAGTGGTTGACACTATTATCCAACTAATATTATAAATGCGAAAGTTTGAGAACGGCTGAACCGACAAAAACATTAGAAAATTTACGAAAAAGTTAAAAAAAAATATCCCGTAAAAAATGTTCATGGATTGTGTTATTTTTATTAAATAACTTTACGCCTGAGTTAAATGACACCGACATCAAGGTTCATCAATTCAAGTTTAAAATAATAGGCAGTAATGTCATGAAAAAAGAGCTTCTATTCTGTATCTACTTATGCTCGTGTAATTTTGATCGGTGTCAAATCGGAGTTTTCGTGCGGGGTGCGCGGGTGTTTCGCGCGGCGTGAAGGTCAAACGCCCAAGGTCATTGAGGACTCTAATCGCCTTAAGGCGCGTAGGCTAAAATATAAGATTTTCCTAATAAGTTTGTTTTTCAGAATCAAGATTAACCAAACGTTTATTTTTTTGGTTTCATCATAGAGTTTTTAAGGTTTTTGTGTAAACTCAAAAAATGGTTTAACGATAACATTTTAAAATCTATAACTTACTTTTAACCAAAAATGTTAATAATATGAATAAAATTGATTTTTGGTCTCTTAGTGGTATTTTCACAATATTACAAAATGCTATGCGCTCTTGCAAGAGCTGGATATTTGTAGTGGCAGCACTTGAGCGCCGAATACTGATATGCGCCTTAACTTCATGCCTTACTGGCCGGGCGGGGCACGACGATCTATACGATAATCTCACGGAATGTACGGACAGCATAAATGATAAGCAAAATACATCCTACTAATATTATAAATGCGAAAGTTTGGATGTCTGGATGTCTGGATGTTTGATATTCTTTCACGCAAAAACCTACTGAACGGACTTTGATGAAACTTTACATATTATCCTACTAGTCCTACTAATAATATTATAAATTCGAAAGTTTGTGTGGATGTCTGGATGTCTGGATGTTTGTTACTCTTTCACGCAAAAACTACTGGACGGATTTTGATGAAACTTTACAGTATTATCCTACTAGTCCTACTAATAATATTATAAATGCGAAAGTTTGTGTGGATGTCTGGATGTCTGGATGTTTGTTACTCTTTCACGCAAAAACTACTGGACGGATGTTGATGAAACTTTACAGTATTATTGTTTATAATCCAGAATAACATATAGGCTATAATTTATCACGATCTGTGACAAACTAAATTTCACGCGGGTGAAGCCGCGGGCAAAAGCTAGTTGTTTATAACCCAGAATAACATATATGCTATAATTTGTGACGATCTGTGACAAACTAAATTTCACGCGGGTGAAGCCGCGGGCAAAAGCTAGTATAAAAATAAATAGTGCATTTAGTAATCTTAAAGTATTTCCAGTGCTAAAAGTTCAGGAAGATTTTATTTTCATTTAAAACTAGACAAGAGCGAGTTGGATACTAATTTCAACAACAGATTACTTACTTATGTAAGTAACTTGTTACAACTTTATACATCCAGTGGTACTTGATAGACACAAGGAAAACTGAATGATTTATCATCATCATCATCTCAGCCATAGGACGTCCACTGCTGAACATAGGCCTCCCCCAATGCTTTCCATGTTACCCGGTTGGTAGCGGCCTGCGTCCAGCGCTTTCCTGCTACCTTTATGATGTCGGTCCACCTTGTGGGTGGACGTCCCAGTGAATGATACTTTTAGGGTAACTTTTCCTTCACATATAATGTTGTGTTAAAATTGCTTAGTTCTCTCCTTCTCATCTCTACAGTGAAAATTTAACGATGCTGTATCAGTCACATCTTTTATATTGGCTGTATCATTCACCCGGTATAAACATACACAAAAAACTCTACCGTTAGTGTAAACAAAAAAAATGGATCGAACAGTATCTCTATATTTATTCGCCATAAGCGCCATGTTGGTCAGATAAGCGTTCCCGCAAAAAATGAGGGTACACGGACATAACAAATGTTGCCGCGGCCGCGTCACGGGACACCACGCTTGATTGATGTCTGATACTTTGCCGGGAATTAATTGGCGGGGGCGGGAAATCCGGGAAAAGGGAGTAATGATTACATCCCTATGTAGGAACATATCACTTGGAGGGGATAACGATGATCGGGAAAGTTTTATTTCGTATTTTGGTCACAATCTCATCCAAATGGTCTGAAAAGGATGCAGAAGGAAAACGACTATTTATTTGTCTCTTAATCTTTTGTTGTTGTTTGACTGGATTGATATACTCGTAGTTTCCTTCTGTTCATAATTATTAATAGTTCGTTCGTAATATTACTGTTTCATTTATACTCGTATGTGATGAAGATGACAAAGAAGTTATAAAATCAAACCAAAAATCAGCACAAGACAGAATATGATACAAACTTGATAGCTATACATGCTAAAGAAGTAACTTTANTTGTCTTTGTTATTAACTACTGTTCCTTTTCGTTTCCTAATTTGTTAAGAATGTATCGTATAATATTTTGCCATAGTTTTTTTATAGGCTTGAAATTTATTGAAATCCAATTTAGTAACCCTGTGGTACAAATTATCGAACCGGTTGGCTAAATTGGACCGAAGCTCTGAACTCGTACTTTGTTGATTTGTGTTAAATATACAACAATCATGTTAATTAATACTTATGAAATAGTAAGTTGAATAATGTATCTTTTATTATATACCATGGACATTAGCAAAAACAAAAGAAAACTATGTGTAAAATGGGATTGAAAAAAACTGGTCCAAATTAGCTGACTCTCCCTTACATCCAGTGGTACTTGATAGACACAAGGAAAACTGAATGATTTATCATCATCATCATCTCAGCCATAGGACGTCCACTGCTGAACATAGGCCTCCCCCAATGCTTTCCATGTTACCCGGTTAGTAGCGTCTGCGTCCAGCGCTTTCCTGCTACCTTTATGATGTCGTCGGTCCACCTTGTGGGTGGACGTCCCAGTGAATGATACTTTTAGGGTAACTTTTCCTTCACATATAATTTTGTGTTAAAATTGCTTAGTTCTCTCCTTCTTGTCCCTACAATGAAAATTTAATAATGCTGTAACAGTCACTTCTTTTATATTGGCTGTATCATTCACCCGGTATAAACATACACAAAAAAATCTACCGTTAGTGTAAACAAAAACATGGATCGAACGGTATCTCTATATTTATTCGCCATAAGCGCCATGTTGGTCAGATAAGCGTTCCCGCAAAAAATGAGGGTACACGGACATAACAAATGTTGCCGCGGCTGCGTCACGGGACACCACGCTTGATTGATGTCTGATACTTTGCCGGGAATTAATTGGCGGGGGCGGGAAATCCGGAAAAAGGGAGTAATTATTACATCCCTATGTAGGAACATATCACTTGGAGGGGATAACGATGATCGGGAAAGTTTTATTTCGTATTTTGGTCACAATCTCATCCAAATGGAGTCAGAAGGATGCAGAAGGAGGACGATTCATTTGTCAATTTCCACTTATCTTTTGTCAGTTTGGATTGATATTGATATACTCGTAGTTTCCTTCTGTTCATAATTATTAATAGTTCGTTTGTAATCTTATTGTTTCATTTATACTCGTATGTGATGAGAATGACAAAGAAGTTATAAAATCAAACTTGATAGCTATACATGCTAAAGAATAATAATAATAAAATTTAATAAAACAAAATTAGCTTAAACTGCAAAACTTACAAGTAGCATAACTTATCATTCAATGCTACATTTGTATTACAATGTTTCCCATTCTAATAGAATTATGGATTTCTACACTAGGCAAGGCCTGTCCTGTAGAAAATCTTTTGGCACAATTTGTCTACACTAATATTATAAAGAGGAAAACTTTGTTTGTTTGTTTGGTTGTAATGAATAGGCTCAAAAACTACGGGAGCGTTTTAAAAAATTCTTTCACCATTCGAAAGCTACATTATCCACGAGTAACATAGGCTAAATTTTATTTTGGAAAAAATCGTATAATATGTAGATAATGTAGTCCACGCGCGCGAAGCCGCGGGGGTGAAAAGCTAGTCTCTTATAAATTAGCCGATCATGATACACACACATCCGTCACTCACTATTACATTTTTTAAATTAAAATAGTTTCAATCACACCAAACGCGTGCAGATCACACTCACTCATAAAACTCATTTATTTATGCAAGTAGGCTTTTAAAAAGCACTTTTACACGTCCCAGTATTAACCCTACCACTGCTTCGGGACAATAAATGGGCCAGTGCTGACAAGAAGCAGCGCAAGAAACTCAGTCAACTCAATGACAGTTCACGCGACCTGTCATTGGCCTTTGATCGCGCCGCCATTATCGTATAGATCGTCATTAATTTGATAAACTTACTACTATCATTTTGACTAGTTCTTGTTGTTTACTAGATTTTACCCACATCATTTTCTCTCTCATCTCCAGAATAGCAAGATGAATGAAAAAAAAATTCAAATCGTAAGTTCCCAAAGGAACTACAACCGTACTTATTCTCCCTAAACCACATTTCCCGGTACATTCCACGGGTAACACTCTCCAACATCAAACGCACTCGGATTTACACCTGGTTATATTTGGCCAGCTAAATCCGGATTATGCAACGCATTTAGACTGCGGTTTCAGTGTAGGTGGCGAATAATATGGGAATTAGCGCTGCTCTTTGCAAACGTTTGTCATGTTGGGTTGGATGTGACAAATGTTGGTGCAGTTTTCACAATTTTCACAAAATTAAGTTACTCTGTTAGAGGACTAATGGTGGAAAATAATGACCCAAACTTTCCTGCTACACAAAATTAAATGAGCAGGAAAATTTTTTGACAAAAACATTTTTTTAGTTTCAATACTTTACTAGCGTGGACCTCGTTTTACTCCCTTATTTCGTAATATCTGTTGTCGCTATTTGGATCAAATATGTAATTGCTCAGTAATGAATAATAAATAAATAAATAATAGATATCATGTTGATAGATAGCGTTTCACGACTTCCCCCGCATGAATATTTACGAACGTCAAAAACAGTAGTTTATCCAGTGATGTAGATTTTAACCAATGACGATAGATGGCGCTTTTTAGACACGTCTTATTTATTTATTGAAATTTATTTGTCACATATCGTCATAAATTATAGCCTATATGTTAATCTGGGTTATAAACAATAATACTGTAAAGTTTCAACAAAATCCGTTCAGTAGTTTTTGCGTGAAAGAGTAACAAACATCCAGACATCCAGACATCCACACAAACTTTCGCATTTATAATATTTGTAGGATAGTAGGAAGTTCATACTGTATTACACGTACACCTATGGAAGACAGGAGTCGGGGTGTTTGGCACCTCGATACATGCTGAGTATGGGCTTTTTCAGTGATATTCACTTTTATGTTATTTAGTAAATTTTTATAAGATTTTAAACTCTCGCGTTCCATTACAACTAAAATAGTAAGACACGGGTCTTAACGCGACGTTTGTTTGTGAGTTACATTATGTACTCACCGTATGTATGTATGTATGTAGACCCGTGTCCTACTATTTTTATTTTATTTTATATTTCAATTAATAAACATTTTCTTTATTTTGTTTTTCTTACACTTTGTATGCTGACGGTACCCACATAACCCCACGGGCACGGTCCGATCGGGGCGAGCTCCATAATTCACCGATTTCTCGAACCACTCTTGAAGTTCGCGCTGAAAACATTTTCCTTGGACTCCAGAAATGCGAACTCTGTGGTAGAGAGTTTTGCTACGTCGCGTTATTGTGGTTATAGTTGCCATGATATTTATTAATATGATTGTTTTTTTTGTTGTAATTTAAAGTAGGTAAAACACCCCACAACAATATTCATAATAAAAATGTACCTACTGTTGTCAGTACATATTTTTAGTTAAAAGATAGTTTTCACTATACATACTGAAGCTACGAGGAACTGTGTGAGCACTTGTGAATGAAGTATTTCCGAAAATCAAATTGACCGTATATTTTTTTAGTATTATTTTAATACATTTATATATTAATTTACTAACATGAAAACACGTGTGGGAGTTGAAGTGGTATTACTAGTGAAGCAATCAAAACAACATCTTTAAATCTCTTTAGTTAAATAACTTGATTGAATTCTTTTTCTCAGTTGATTAATCCATACTCTGGATCCGATATCTGTCAGATTCCATCCAAAACATGATCAATGTCAGCCGTCAGTTTGGCAATAATTATTGATGGTTCGAATGCTCGGGGTTTCGTGAGGCGTAGTATTCAGAAAGTCATTTAAAGAGTGATTGTTTCGTTGAATGAACAATGCAGGTATTTTTGGGGTTCAATTCTCAATTGGAGTGCAACAAAATCCTGTTTAATTAAATCCTGCACCAAACGCATGGAGATTTAAAATAAAATTAAATTTCACGAACGTGTGAGCTTTTAAACTATTTATTTTTATCAGAATTAAGGACTACAGTATAATCTTCACTGATTGAAAACTTTTGCTCTAGCTTTTAACTTTTTTTTAACTATTGACAAAAACATTTTTAGTTACTTTTCAAAATGTAAGTCAACAAATTCATACAATACATCTTGATCGTTGATTTTGAAGTTTTGATTTTCACGGAACTAAAATTCTTTTTAGTGTCGCAAAAACCTTTGCCTTTAAAAACGTTGGACCTCTATCAAAGAACTTGTTTTTCCACCGCATCCAAGCTAACTTTGCTCGCTTTGCCGCAACTCAGAGAGAGCGCAGTCAATTTTTCTTTTTCAAAATGTCAATTTTTCGTTAGTTTAGAACGCGGTACGTTCTCTGTGTCGGCCCATCACTTGTTGCTAGCTCTTACAAGTACAAAGAACAGCACGTCAAAGTGGGCGAATTTGTTATAAACATATACAGCTGATGAGAGGTTGACTAGCCTTCACATAATATCTACTGTCGCTTCAGTCGTTAAAATTCACCGATATTTAGTCGCATGTTGACTTATTATAGTCCGATATTTTTCAATGACATTATCTGATGACTAGCTGCTATGCCCGCGACTTCGTACACGTGAAAACCCATTTTCGCAACATTTTTCATTTTTGCACTGCACCTATTACTCGTAGCGTGATGGTTTATAAATGGGCTATCTAACACTGAAAGAATTTTTCAAATCGGACCGGTAGTTCCTGAGATTAGCGTGTTCAAGTAAACAAACAAACAAACTCTTCAGCTTTATAATATTTGTATAGATATCAAGACTAAAAATGTGCCATTTTAAGAAATATCCGGATGAGGTATGTCTATTTAGTAACACTTTGAAAAAGAAAACGAAAACGGTTAAAATTCGTAGGAATTTTTACGTTACGTTTATCATTTTTTTTACCCTGAGATTCACAAACAGGAGCAGTTGGTAGCGTCACGTAAACGACTTAGATATTATCAAACATTCCTTACTGTAAGTAATATTTTTCGTAAACAGTCACAAGTACAATTTTTTATTTAATGAAGATGTCAATTTTCTTCTTTTCAGCATTTTCTCACAATTATTTCCTATCTTAATTTTCTTCTACGTTTCGTTTTGTAGGTTCTATAATTTCAAAGTCAAATGAACGATTTATTATTGAGTTCAAATCAAATTCAAATCTAAGCAAAGAAATGAAAATGAAATAGCTTTTAAAAGTGCTTTCTTTACGAGCTATGTTAGAGATTTATTTGAAGAGCTAAAAAATATTTAAGCGTATTTCTATGAGTTAATCAAGGAATATTGTTCAAAGGGTTAAATCCCCTGCCAAAATTGAGTGTCATCATCAATGACATAGCAAGATCATGGCGTCGCCCGCCCGCTAAGTCATCAAAGCCTCGCGTGGGGCGAGGGGCGCGGAGGGGCGGGTTGCCAAAAATCTAGTCAAACTGGCTCGCTATAGTGCAACGCACTGCGCCGATGAATGCGTGTGCGCACAGAAAAGGGGTGGAGTAGCATTGCAATTTTTAATTTTTGGAATTTAGTCATTAATCTTCTTTTTATAAAGAGGATTATTGGAATGAAAATTATCAGGCTGAAATAATTATGGCACTGTGAATCGTTTTTTGTTGTGTTTATATTTAACTACTACTTTAGGTACTTGAGTTTACTGTGAGCAGCCCACTTTATGTACCGGTAACAGCAGAGTAACGTACGATAAATAGGTAAATAAATAACGTGGTAAATGTATTCGACAAAAAAAAAACTAAAAATCTTACTTTTTACTTTCAATGGGCCCGGATCCATTAAGATTTAACTATGTTTATTCGTACCTGAAACAAACAAAAGAAACATTTAAAATGTCTGCTCTACAACATAATATTCTTGTTCACATAATGTCGTCCAGGCGCAAGTGACCTAAATATGTATTCATGAAAAAATATTTAGATTTAGAATAATTCGGGTGTTCATTTGTGCCTGGGCGACATTGTATAACAGTTGTAAATGGATAAAAACTGCTGTGTTTGTAAGATGTAAAATACAGAAGTCATAAGTACTAAGTACCAAATAGTATTAGTCCCCTTCAAGAAAACTTTTACGAAAAGCGNAAAGCAGGATAATGTCAATACATAATCATCATTCATCACTGATTGAAAACTTTTGCTCTAGTTTAGAGTTAGAGCTTTTTGACTTTTTTATCTATTGACAAAAACATTTTTAGTTACTTTTCAAAATGTAAGTCAAAAATTCATACAATATCTTGATCATTGTTTTTGAAGTTATTGATTTTCACGGAACTAAAATTCTTTTCAGTATCGCAACGTGCTTTGCTTTTAAAAACGTTGGACCTCTATCAAAGAACTTGTTTTTCCATCGCATCCAAGCTAACTTTGCTCGCTTTGCCGCAGCACAGAACGAGCGCTGTCAATTTTCTTTTTCAAAATGTCAATTTTACGTCAGTTTAGAACTATACTTGTTGATAGCTCACAAAGAACTAAAAGTTGTAATATGCGTGAATTTGTTACAAAAATATACAGCTGATATGAAGTTGACTAGCCTTCACATAATATCTACTGTCGCTTCAGTCGTTAAAATTCAGCTGGGAAGATTCAGACCGTATACCTATATTTTACGATTTATTGAAATTTTGCGATATTTAGTCGCATGTTGACATATTCTTTTTTATTCTGATATTTTTCAATGACATTATCTGATGATATCAAGACTAAAAAAGTGCCATTTTAAGAAATATCCGGATGAGTTATGGCGATTTAGTAACATATTTTGAAAAAAAAAAAAAACGGTAAAATTCGTAGGAATTTTTATGTTACGTTTCTCATTTTTTTGGCCCTGAGATTCACAAACAGGAGCAGTTGGTAGCGTCACATAAACGACTTAGATATTATCAAACATTCCTTACTGTAATATTTTTCGTAAACAGCCAAAAGAGTAAGGTTTAGGTATTTTATAAGAGATGACAATTTTCTTCTTTTCAGCATTTTCTCACAGTTATTTCCTAATCTTAATTTTCTTGCGTTTCGTTTTGTAGGTTCTATAATTTCAAAGTCAAATGAACGATTTATTATTGAGTTCAAATCAAATTCAAATCTAAGCAAAGAAATGAAAATGAAATAGCTTTAAAAAATTCATTCTTCATGAGTTATTTTAGGGATTATTGATGAGCTAAAAAACATTTAAAACGTATTTCTATGAGTAAATCAAGGAATATTGTCCAAAGGGTTAAATCCCCTGCCAAAATTCAGTGTCATCATCAATGACATAGCAAGATCATGGCGTCGCCCGCCCGCTAAGTCATCAAAGCCTCGCGAGGGGCGAGGGGCGCGGAGGGGCGGGTTGCCAAAAATCTAGTCAAACTGGCTCGCTATAGTGCAACGCACTGCGCCGATGAATGCGTGTGCGCACAGAAAAGGGGTGGAGTAGCATTGCAATTTTTAATTTTTGGAATTTAGTCATTAGTCTTCTTTCTAAAGAGGATTATTGGAATGAAAATTATCAGGCTGAAATAATTATGGCACTGTGAATCGTTTTTTGTTGTGTTTATATTTAACTACTACTTTAGGTACTTGAGTTTACTGTGAGCAGCCCACTTTATGTACCGGTAACAGCAGAGTAACGTACGATAAACAGGTAAATAAATTACGTGGTAAATGTATTCGAGAAAAAAAACTATCTTACTTTTTAGTTTCAATGGGCCCGGATCTATTAAGATAACTATGTTTATTCGTACCTAAAACAAACAAAAGAAACATTTAAAATGTTTGCTCTACAATATATTCTTGTCCACATAATGTCATCCAGGCGCAAGTGACCTAAATATATGTATTCATGAAAATTTTTTTAGACAATTTCGGGTGGTCACATGCGCCTGGGTGACATTGTAATAACAGTTAAAATGTATAAAAATTGCTACGTTTTGTAACATAAAAGACAGAAATCATAAGTACTAAGTACAAAATAGTACACAATTTAGTCCCCTTCAAGAAATATTTTATGAAAAGCGTCATTATTGTCCTAAAAAAACACCACGCGCCACTCCACACCACTCCCTGTGCCACTGTTAGATAGTCATATAACAAGAGTAGGTGCATCTAAAAAGTGCAGCAGTGCAGGAGGCTGCGCTCGCGCCGAAAGCGGGCGACGACCGGCCGACGACCCCGCCGCCTAGCCTGGCTTTGGGAGTTAGCATTTGGCCGAAAATAATTTTTATTCTTTTTTTGGTTTGAAGTGCCAGTACCTAGGGTGAATTTTGGGTGTTAGCACTTGGCCGAAAATATTTTTTGTTCTTTTTTTGGTTTGAAGTGCCAGTACCTAGGGTGAGTTTGGGAGTTAGCAGTTGGCCGAAAATAACTTTTGTTCTTTTTTTGGTTTGAAAATGCCAGTACATAGGGTGAATTTAGTAAAATTTTTGAATCTAGGTTTTCGATTTTAGAATGAGGTCCGACACTTATTTTCTGTTAGGCATTAGGGGTTTAAAATGTTGTTAGTCTTTACGTAGGCTAGATTTAGAGACCGGATTTTCTATAGCACATTTATGACAGACAAAAACGCCGCTTAAGTTTTTCATGACAGAAAGAACGAAAGAGTAGTTTGACGTTGTACGTAAGAAGATGAGTAGGTAATTAATTTACAATAAACTTTATTACTTTTTATGGTGTATTTTAAGTAAATTCAATGATTTGATATGGTAAGTTCAGTTATCAATATTTACTTTATTATCGTAGATGATTCTTTATAGCTGAAAAGTTATTTCAAAGTTCTGAAAGAAAAAAAATTGCTTCCTAGCAATGAACCCTCTGAATTGTACTCTTTCAAATCGTAATAGTTTCTGTGATTGCTTATTTTGCGTGGTATTAAAAAACGGAGTATTTTTTAAACTAAATATGTCCCTATAGAAAATTTAACCTGGTTTTCTTGTCACACAAAGGGAGGTATCAATAGAAACCTTAAAACTGTATCATCAATCGTTACCAAAAATAAACCGCAACAACCTTAATTATTATTCCCAAGAAGGCTGGTTGTTCACACCTGGACACGCTTCATTAGCTGTCAAAAAGTCGAAATACCTAACGTTTTTTGATCGTTTTTCCAACCTACACAAAAACTAATCTTCGACAACCAAAATCCAGCTCTACCACCCTAAAAATACAGTTGAAACTCCCAAAAAGTTACACAGTTGCTGTCATAATCAAAAAGGTATATTAAGAAAGAATTCCTATGGTCATACGCATGCTGTGACCAGCGTAAGTTGACCCCCGACTCTCGCGGTTGGTCCACATATCGGTTACGGGGACGGGTTTAGATGAAAGTTTAGGGATCTCGGTTATGTGGTTAGGATTTTCGCGGGTATTTTAAAGAGAGAGCGAAGAGCGGGTAAGTAAAGTTGGAGGTGCTAGAATAAAATTACGGTTTTTTAGGTTATGAAATGTTTGGTGCGACTGAGATAAAGAAAATAAGTTTATTTTATTAAGCCGTAAGTATTTGTCTGTGCACCAAGCGTGTAAAAATGAGGGCATCATACCTAATTAATTTCATTGCATCATGTAGTACATTAACTTAGAGATAAACATGAGCCTTGCTAGGGCATTGCAAAGTCAAAAGTATAGTCATCACATCAGATAGTAAGTTAAAATAAGTGATAGTCCAATGAGAAATGGAGAGTATAAGGTACTGAAGTTGTAGCCTTTTTACCTTAAAGACCGACCTACTCATAGTAAAATAGTTGAAGTACCTATGATCTTATCATATTTTGCGTGGTCTCCGCGCAGAAGATGATACCATAGTTCATTTCTAACCATTGATTCTTCTTTTGTACTTCTACCTTTCCACATTCCTTATCATCCACGAAAATTCTATCCATTGGATGAAGTATGTTCCTGGATAAAAGTGCCAGACGATGAGGAAAAGATGGATGTGCCGGCCCCAGAAAACCTATCGTTGTCCATTATCATTATCGTGTATGGGCGTGCTACTTTTGGGACACTTTTTAACCGAGATTTTTATACGTATAATTGCATCTAGGGCAGCGTTCCTTATCCTTTTTTGTCCACGAACCTCTTAGGAATTCAAGCACAATTTTAAGGCTTAATATAAAAAAGGCTTTACATACTCGCTTAATAAAAAAGCAGCAATTCGATTAAGAGACTTTTGGTGGCATAATGGTGGCCATACACGTTAGGGTTTGCATGATGGTTACGACCGTACATGCTTAACCGACAGGTATAACCGAGTTATCGTTAGCACATACACGTTAGGGTTTGCATGTACCTACAATCTAAATTTATTTATTTAGCAGTAACATTAAGATTTCTTGCAATAGGGAGAACACATGAGTGTCTTCAATATTCACCACCATTCACTGCCACAGACTATAGGAGACTGAGATAAAACTGTGCATGCAAGCATGAGCGGGCACACACACGCTCGGTTATGCATGTGCGCAAACATAACCGAGCGGCAAAAATATCTTTTTTGATATTCGTTAGGTTGCATGTACACGCACCAATAACTGTACAGTTTTATAACATACACGCTAGGGTTTGCATGTCGGTTAAGACGGTCAAAACCATCATGCAAACCCTAACGTGTATGGCCACCATATAATATGACTGTGGTATGGTCAGGTTTTTTAAGAAACACTTTGATCTAGGGTAGTAGGGTATTCAATGTCCTTGTCGCTACCTCCTCTCACGTGCGCCTTCTCACGTGGGCGAGGGTGAACGATTCGTCAATGCGCCAGTCATTAGCCCAAACTCGGTAAATAGAGCCTTTGTCACGGCCATGTAGAGCCATGTGCCACTATGTAGTCAGTCACTTATCCTTGAATTTGAGCGCGAAGTAAATAGAGATATGACCGGGTGACTAAAGTTTTATAGTTTTGGATGAAAACGTGGATTGTAGTACATTTTTGTGGGGACTTTTTTTCTGATTTGTTTTTTTTATTTGTCGTGGGTAATGGAGGTGTGAGAGAGTAACTTTACAAGAATAACAATTCTTAGCAATTTTTATAGTTGAAAATGAGTATCTTTTTCATGTGTCTTGCTAAAGGCAAGATAAATATTAATTGGTTTAAAAAGCCATAAGTAGTTTGGCAATGTTAGGGCTTTAACCCCAGTCGCTAAGCGCGCTGATGCGTTTACTAAGTAACGTATAGATTATTAAATTTTGGTAAGAGCACCTGCACGTTTGGCAGGAGACCGGGTCTTAAGTCGGTAATGGGTGGATTGGATCTTAACTACATACTTAATTAAATAGTTTATTGATGTAATTGTCATTTAGTCTCTCCACTGTTCAAGATTACTCCCTACGCTGGCCAGATTATTGTCTAATCATTGACTTTTGACTCATTGAACTGCTATTCTCTACTTCGAATACAGTAGGGGAGACCGAGGAGAGTTGTAACAGAGGTGGGTTGTAACAAAGTCAATTTCTCTGCACCTAAGGCCGAGTTTGACCACATAACTTTGACCGTAACTATGACGATAACCGGCGTTTTTAGTATGGAGTTTGACAGAATTTTGACGTTTGTCAAAGTTAAAGTAAGATGGTGCAACCCAGCCTAAGACTGTTTATCGAGCTAGGAACCTCGTGATCTCGTTGATCCTTTAAAATTCCACAGTTGTTGTGAAATTGTCAACTCGCTAAGTGCTTAGGCGCCGAGAAATCGGCTTTGTGACAACTCTGTTCGGTCTCCCCCAAAGCCATGTGATGATATAATATCCCAAATGGGACTACATCTTGTGAAAAGTTTTCCTGCATTACATAATTATCAATATTAATAGCATTTTCTCTCTTTCCAGCTGAAATCCCCTACCGAGGAGAGCCAGGGCGACGGGGAGGCTCCACCGGCCAACGGCTCCATCTTCACCATGACCCTCAAGAACAACCACCTCATCGTCGAAACCGAGGAGAGGAATGTGGGTATCGGTTTTTTTGATAAACTTAGGCTGGGTGCACCATCTTATTTTAACTTTAACAAACATCAAAAATCTGTCAAATTCTATACAAAAAACTCCGATTATTGTTATAATTATGGTTAAAGTAAGTTGGTGCAACTCAGCTTAAGTGTACTTTTTTGGCTCTAATATTGATAAATGTTACTGACAGATAAAATGGTAAAACTATGTAGATTGAACGAGAAATATTAAAATTCTTAAATTACTATTATAGTAACTCTGTATGTTTGTTTGTTCATGCCTGAAACGGTTTTTTAACTAATTTATTAGTTTACTTTGTTACAAAGAAAAAGATATAAGCTAAATTGAAAAAAACTTGAAGATCTAGGCAAAGATCAAAGTTTGCATTGGGAATACATTATTTTTCACGAGAGGTATGAAAATTCAAAATGCTTTTAGTAAGAAATAGTTTTTGATTGTAATAACTCTCAGTGATTGACTGAAATCCGCGAAAATGTGTAAAATAACACTTAACAGTGAAGAAAACGTATAAAAATATAATGATGTCAGCTGACTGCTATCTTTACCCCGCCTCTCTTTCGGTAAAATATTTTAAAAATATTCCATTCAAATACACATCAAAGCCTAATTGTCGGCCTCCTACAAATATTTACCTAATTGAGAGGCTCCAGCCTCCATCCCTCCATGATTGATCCGTTTTTCGCGGAGTTTCTTTGATTCAGAATTAAATTTGAACCAATAAACTTCGAAGGGTGTTTTATTGCCCGAATTGGAAACGTTTAATGTAACAAAAGACGTTGGGTATTGATGGATATTGTTATTTAGTATTTATTTGAGTTTGTCTCCCTTTTCACTTAAAAGAGTTACTCAATATTTTGCTAAATGTTGTCATGTTTTTGCTTTGCAATTTTATACTAATGTTAGACTTAGTTGTAAACAAATGCAAGTTAGCAAAAATTAACAGTCGCAAACTAAATTAAATTCAGCCATTTTCTAGGTGGACCTATTATAACCTTTCAAACTGCTCATTTAACGCTTGTTTTTGTTGCCACTTCGAATTTTCAAATATGTGTTGATTTTAACTTCAATTTTCTCGTAATTTCAGGACATAGCGAAAAATGGACGTGAAACGAAGATGAAGTATTCGCCGGACAACGACGGCATTTTCGTCGTGGAGGTCCAGCAGTCCACAGCCTACCGCCCCACCAACAAGAATCTTCAGAATTCGCCGCCTCATGATCCTCAAATCTCAACCAACCAAGCACTCATCCACAGAGTTCCCGAGGAACTAGATAAGAAAAACTTAGAAGAAGACAGCGAAAGAAGCAGCGGGAAATTTGAAAACCCCAAAGCATTAGCGCTGTCCAGCACAGGTCTCTCCATATCAGACCTCAGCATGTCCTCCATTGGGTCCCATAACGTAAGTTACTCTTATGGCAGCCAAATGGGATATGAACAAGGACCTTTCGGGTATCCTGTGTACGCTGGCTACGATACCAAGGAAGACGCTGTCGATGGTGGGATAGTTTGCGACAACTCCCAGGAACCGTTGATTAGCAAAACCCCAACTGACCCTGACAAACCAGTTGTGACTGCTGCGATATTCAAGCAAGATTCTATCATTGGCAACGATGCGCTGCAAGGTCCTGGCTACTGCCTCGAAGGCTCCACAGACGGTCCTCTGCTGTCAGACGTACAAGCCAGGGAATACAGCCTCCAACATTTACACGATCAGAAAGAGAAGAAACTGGAAAATGGGGTGGCTGTTTTAATATCAGGAAAGATTGACAGCCCCAAAAAGGTTTTGAATCGAGCTGATAGTTTACCAGTACGGTTAGAAGAAGATAACATTCCTGACCCTGTCATTGAGAAAAATAGTGGTATGGAGACGATAAAAGAAGATGATTTTCCCAGAGAGATGAGTAAAGGAAAAAGAGCATCGCTCCCATTAATCAGGACAGATGTATATGAAACGGTGAAAGATGCTATTCTACCTTCTGGTTCCCCTAAGTTTGAGAAGCTGATGAACGAAACGTCTCCTAGAGAAAGTTCTTTCGAAGCACCCCCAATGATTACGATCACCGAAGAGAACGAGTCTGGGAAATCAGACTCGACTAGTTAATTTTTAGACAGGTCGATGTTATCGAGTATCAAATGTACATAGATAAGATGAAATGTGATGTGGACATGGGTATTTTTGATGGAATGGTGAGATCAGGTTCCAATGTGAGTGAAAAAATATCACATTAATCAGACTTGTTCATAGTTGTGCAAACTTTTGTATTGATGGTGTATTTGTTATATCTTGAATGAATTTATTAAACCATGTTTTTCGTGAAGGTTGTGGAAATTGTTTAGCTGTCTCACATTGGATACCTAGCTAGGTTCAGTGCTAGAGGTAATTTTGTAAAGTTTCCTAGAGCTAGTTAATTAAATGTAAGCTTCTATCAGGGCTGTTCCGTTGTCTCCATTGCGTTGAAGTTTCACGTTGCTGTTGTTCAGGTTTCTAGTAGTCTATAGACGTGGACCACACAGCCTCAGATCAAAGTGTACATTTTTGATAATTAAACTACAAGTCGGTCCTCCTAGTGGGGGTCTGCCCACACTACGTCTTCCAGCCCGTGGTCACCACTCGAGAACTTTTCTGTCCCAGCGGCTATCAGCTCTAAGAGCTATGTGCCCCGCCCNCCCGACCCACTGCCCCTTGATTTACTGATGGTGGTCGCTTGAAGTACGTAGTATACAGGGTGGAATTTTGTAATGCCACCTGGAGGTAAAGTACTCTTAATAATGTAGATAGAAAATTTTACTCAAAGAAAACATTCCTTTATTTTTGAAAAGAAATAGAATTGCATTCAAAGATTTCCAAAAATGTGCATGCCACACCCGGAAATGAAACCATGAAATCTTAAATTATTTTAATTATTTACAAAAAATTGTATGGTATGGTAGTGAATTTTCGAAAAATTTTCAACAATCTTTGAATGGAGTTCTCTTTGTTTTCAAAAATAAAGGAATGTTTTCTTTGAGTAAAATTTTCTATCTACAATATTAAGAGTACTTTCCCTCTAGGTGGCATTACAAAATTCCACCCTGTATAAGCAGCGCAGGACTGGTCGTTATGGAAATCCTTGGAGGTAGCTTTAGTCTAGCAGTGGACGTTATTAGGCTTTAAAGTACAAAAACTTCGAATCCCAAATCTTTCAAAAATTACAGGCTGTGTGGTCCAAGTTCATCGTTGATCGTGTCATCATTGTTTGTCGCTCAGTAGTGGTATCTTTAACGTACTTATAGATTAGGGTCTTCAAACTGACGGTTATGATATTACGAACGAAAACTTTATGGTCTTATGAAATAATTTATTTAATCAAAAATATACGGAATTATATTTTGTTACTTTAGCTAGCTATCTATAAAATATCTTATTAATTTTAGTAAAAGGATGCTACAATTATTAAAGAGTAATTATTGTGTAATTTAGATAGTAAATCGTTTATTATTTCAGTACTGTACCAGTGTTTATTATTATTTATTCTAAATATTTACACCCTGTATAGTTAAGTAACACTTACTAAGTACAGGGTGTACAAGATTGTNACAATCACTAAGGCGATTATCACACTGCACCGCGCTCCGCCGCGGTACGCGAGACGACAGATTTAATAATTATATGCAAGTACCTCAGTTTGTATAGAAAACACGCGCAGCACAACACACTGACAACGCGTTTGCGCGCGGGATTCGTTATACATATGTGGCCACGCGGACCGCGGCGGAGCGCGGTGCAGTGTGATAATCGCCTAAACACAGCTTGACAATTATACCTACAGAGAAAGAAGATATATTTGGTGACTTATTATATCAAAATCTCAAGATCTAGTAGCCATTCCGAGAAAGCTACGGTCATGACAGCTATGACACGGTAGGCCAGAGTCTGTAAATATCAGCCACTAATATTTTATTTGGATTATCACGTAATTTTTATGCAAAAGACAGGGTATTTGGCATGCTTTGATATCATGAAATAAAATGAAGCAACGAAACATAAGATGCACCCACAAAACCTAAAAAAATATAGGTATCAGAACTACTGCGACACAGGCCTGCGAGCCTAGTGCAGAAGCTGTGGTTTATTACATCACAGGAAATGATATTTGTGAATAAAGATTATTTATTGATTATTTATTATTATTATTATAGATAATGCTAAGGGACTGTAAGGAACCTAGGTTAAATTCTCCATTATCCTCTGTTAAATTAGTGGTGCTCTTGCAGACCAAATTATACATATGGTACATTTTCCAGTATAATTGTCAAGTGTGTAGTGAAGCAACAAACACACCAATTTTCGCTTATAGCATAAGATAGTTGATTCAGAGTCAAGTTATTAACATAGAAAACGGAATTGATATCATATTTAGAGATAGTAACTGCCCGCGGCGTTGCTCGGTGGAATGATGGTGGTCACGGGGTTTTCAGTCATGTATCGTCAAAATAAAATTATTTTGTAACTGAAAAATTTAAAAATACTGCAAGAATTTTTGTTAACAAGCGTTTTGTAAAACATGTTTTCAATTTATGTCCGTTTCAATAAAAAAAGTAAAGGCATTGCCTGATTTTACTGGTTTTCCACGTTTAAAGAATGCTTTATATTATTTGCTTGAAAGTTAAGGAGTCTATACAAAATACAATGTTGCTATGGCTTTCAAGTCAAGACCACAAAGCGTTGACTAGAATAATTAAGAAGGTAACAACTCTTTTTTTTTTTTTTCAAATTAAAAGTATTTGTGGTTTTAAGATAAATTTCTTTTTAACTGGGTCAATGAAATCTTACTCTGTTAAAAACATTATTGCGTTTTTTTATACGTTTTCGCGACTTTATTTTAATTAAAGTTATGAAAAAAAAAGATTCTATTTAAAAAATATATAATAAAAACACAATTTGTTGTGCTTTAGCATTAGTGCCGTCCGTGTGTAACAAACGAAAAATTTGCGTGCCAAGCGAATCGGAACTTTATTGTTTGGCGATAGACTTCGTATTATTTAAAGTTGATGTATTTTATCTCTAAAAAAATTATTGAACCGTCAGTATTTTTATAATTAAGCTACCTTATTTTTACTTGAGTCTTTTTTTGAAATTTTTGGATCTTTTATGATTTTTTGATAGTTCTGATGAAATCTATTACAGCATTAACTAGCATAAGTAAGACGTTTTAGGTTAACTTATTTTCAAAGTTGTCTTTTGTAAAAATATTGAAAATTGTATTTACGTCTTTTTTATTATTTAAGGTGGGTCGAGAAGGGAGGAAGAACATAAATAGTTACTATTATAAAATAATAATGAATAGTTAGTAGTAATTGTTTATCGATTTTATGTTTCGCATTAATGATTTAATATTTTATTAATACGGTTACTTTTATAAATAAATTTTAAGTAATTTGCAAAATTTATCTGTGTTTTTTCTTTAATTATGAACCCTTGACATATTATTATTCCAGTATGAATAAGTTTCATTTCTCATCAAAGTCGTAAAATCTAATTACAACATTATGAATCAAAATGCATGATTTTACACAAGTGCAGGAGATATCATAAAAATCATGAATATTTGTGTTAAACAATACAATACAATGTTAAACAAACAATACAATACAATAAAAAAAACAATACAATTCCCGTTTAAATTCATTGCGAAATTGGTTATTTTTTCAACAAAACCCCTTGAACGCGTGAAAACTAGTCATTTCATACAAAGATAAACAAAAGGAGAGAAAAAAATTTTTTCTTCTAATATTTTTTTTTGCTGACATAATATTTTGTCCATGTACCAGTGGGCTGAGTGTGAGTTTACATCAGTGAGCGCATTTAGAAAATGTATGAAAATTTTAGTTTTTGAAAGTTTCCCGCTAGGGGCGCTGTACAATCCGTCATACATTTAATGTCATTTTTTGACGCGCTCACTAAGCGAGTTAGAAAAAAGCTCGCACTCAGCCCTGTGAACATTGTGTTTCTACGTCACAAACGAACCATCTAAAATGTATTGCAAGAAAATTCCGCTAGAGGGCAGCATTTGTAACAACGCCATCTGTAGGGTGGTGCTGCAAACTGATTTCCGTACTAGGGCGGTTCGTCCTGGTTGTACCCCAACCAGGACGAACCGCTCTAGTACGGAAATCAGTTTTCCATGGGAATATTCCTAATAGATTAAGTTTCGTGATATAGAGACAGATGGCAGGATTTGGGAAATACAGGGTGGAATTTTGTATAATATTGTAGATAGAAAAAAATTCTCAAAGAAAACATTCCTTTATTTTTTAAATGAAATAGAACTGCATTTAAAGATTTCCAAAAATATGCTTGCCACACCCGGGAATCGAACCAACTATAATCTGTTAAAAATTACACCCTGTATTTTTATTACATCGATCGTTAGGGTTAAGCATAGGGATGAAATCTCTCTAACAAACTTGATAAATCAAATGAAAGGAAAAACCATGAAATCTTAAATTATTTTAATTATGTTACAGAAAATTGTATGGTATGGTAGTGAATTTTTAAATTTTTTTCGGAAATCTTCGAATGCAGTTCTCTTTCTTTTCAAAAATAAAGGAATGTTTTCTTTCAGTAAAATTTTCTATCTACAGTATTAAGAGTACTTTCCCTCCAGGTGGCATTACAAAATTCCACCCTGTATAAAAATATGGGTAGGTTAGGTATTCAGTTTAAATGTAGATGTGGTTTAGATTAACTGTGGTAAGTTATCTTTAACGCATGTTAACTAACCGTGGGTTGAAATTCAGACATAATAGGTACAGTCAACACACAAATCATCACTTTTAACTTAAATGTTTATTTCCATACTTTGATTAGGTAGTGTAAATGTAACTTTGTCGTATTGTAACTAATCATTTAATTGTAAATTACCTGATATGAGTACACAAATTCTACAGGATTAATTTGGTAATTAGTCTCACAAATTATGACACGAAATGAATGAATAGGTTTGATTAAACTTAAATAAGGTTCATCAAGAAACGGAATTATTCATTTGGAATTTATACGTACACCAATCATTGTACAACCGAATATTAACATTCATAATCGTCTTTATCCGGAAAACTCATCCGGAAGTAGGTCACCGCGCAATATTGCAAACGGAAGCGAGACAGAGAGCGAGAGAGAGAAAAATTAAAACCTACAAAAAGACGGCATCACGTCACAAACATCACAACTACCCTCATCCTGCTATTGATTCACTGCGGATAATTGAGTACACGCGTGTCCCCCCGGGGGGGCAGAAGGCCCCCACATACGCACCTCATTTGATTACAACGAAAAGCAACGAAAAATCGGGCAGACGCGGTGCAGTAATCGGTCCGTCGCCATGGCAACCCATATTAACTCCCTCACATAAATACTCATAGCACACACACCCCACCCCGCCTCATTTTTGTACAGTGTTAAAAAGGCCTGTTTAAACAGGCCCCCATGCAGATTAGCTAAAACTACGCATTTTTCACCCCCCTCCGCGGAGGGTCTTTTTTCTCCTTTTTGCCTCCTCTAACTACCGAAATGTGGGTGGGGTGGGGGCAAAGTTTGTATTTTAAATATGTCCAAAGGTACGCATTAAAACGGTTTGCGAAATCCGAATCATTAGGATACCCTTTTGCGCAGGCTGGCGGATGCGTGGCGTTGTTTCGGATGGAACTGTTATGATTTTTATGGCGCTCGGTGTCGTTAATGAGGGAACACGCCGTGTCATAGGGCAGGACTTTATGGCCAGGTATCCACTTACAAGAATATGAACCTCCCAATTTTGTAGGATACCTCAGCGGACATGTTGTAGAGTGCCTAATTACTACAAAAACAGCTTTCCGTTAAGGTTAGGTGTGACTTTTTGAAGACAAACTCAAATATTAAGTTGCATTAGTAGCTGCATGTCTAACAAAAGCTGTTTTTATTCTCATTTTACTTCATTGTGTCATCTAGGTCAAACTTTAAGGAAAACTCTAAAATGTGGGCGTATTATCGTTTCTTTCCTAGTCCTTTAAATCTAGCCCTTCAAATCGTACTCCACCATAACGCTTAGCACACAGATTACGCAACGCGTCATATAACAGTTCCGCCCATTGTCAAAATTTTCCCTTACAAAATCTTTAGAATGTACAGCAACTTTTCTAAGATGGCAGCAACCAGGAAAGTTACAAGTGTGGCTTCTGTAACACTTTCTTTTAACACTGCTTTGCTTTGTTTCTTAATACTACAATACTAAAACACTCAAGTTTGTAACACTTGACTTGTGGTGTGAAAAGAACCCTTTTATTCGTGTGTCATGGCGGTTTTTAATACAAAGTTTCTTGTACTTTGTATTGTTTGAATTGTATGGGACAGCTCTAACAATCTTAACAAAAAGGTGTTGATAGTACATACTTGCCCAGATCCTCGCATGAAGCCTTTTTCACTTGACCACAAACTTGAATCAATTCAAGGTCTCAATTCATTCTTCATCTTTAATTCGAAGTCAAAGAAACTAAACGTCTAATTTACAGTTACTTGGAAACTAATTGAGTTTAGGACTATGTCTTCCTTTGATTGCTTAATGGTTTCAAAGGACAGTGCCAATCCATGTATGGAAGTTGGACCAAGTGCTGCCCAGAATCAAACCATAGTGCATTTTGTTACTCAGGCCAATACTAATTTGTAAACCGGAGCGCACTGGAATTTATCCCTGGAGTTAAGAGAAAAAAAGAGTTTTGTTTTGAATTACTTACATACAAAATATCATCGATGTATACATACTACGCATAAGATTTCGCGATTTTGGCATTAAATCACACTCGCTATGTTGAACTTAACCATACTGCATCCGTACACCTTACTTTAGTACGACTTCGACATTCTTTATAAGCGATCCAGCGCTGTTGCAATAGTTTGGTTAGTTGACAGAAATTAATTATTTCCAAAATGGAGCAAGAAGTTTTAGCTTACAATAACTTTAATAATCGATTGTAATACACAAACAAATTGACTTTTTGCAAGGAAAGAGAACTAAAACTTCTAGCTTCATTTTGGAAATAATGAATTTCTGTCAACTTACCAAACAATTATAAAACAGCGCTAGATCGTTTATAAAGAATGTCTAAATCGCACTAAAGTAACGTGTACGGATGCAATATGGTTAAGTTCAACATAGCGAGTGTTATTTAATGCCACAATCGCGAAATCTGATGCGTAGTACGTATACATCGATGATATTTTGTATGTAAATAATTCAAAACAAAACTCTTTTTTTCTCTTAACTCCAGCGATAGATTTCGCGTTTCGGTTTACACATTAGTATAGGCCTGAGGAACAAAATGCACTATGGGTTGATTCTGGGCAACACTTGGTCCAGACCCTGGCTTTAGCTATGACTCTAGAATGTAATTCAAGCATGAAAAGGTTTACACTGCAAGATTATATTTATCAGATTTAGTACGTTAAACGTGTATGTCGAACTTCGCGATCTGTTGCTAACATTTTTTATTAAATTGTGTTATCTTTTTGTATTTTAGGTACAGTCATTTTTTTATTGAAAGTTGTACGAGTCACGAACAGTTGCAGATTGCAGAAGTTTGTTTTAAGAATAATTTTATGGACGTTAACAATCAAATCTATCATCTCTTACCTCAAAGATTACTTCAAGAAAATTACAATTGCTGTGTTGTCCGACATGTTTGTGTGCTTCAACGATACGTGCTAATGTAATATCAACTTTCGCCTGCTAATTTGAGCTCATCTCGCTGAAAGCTGTAATTAATCCTTGTTGGTGTTAATTACCAGCGCCGGATAATCCAGGCGCAGATAGTTTGGTGACCAAATAAACAGGAATTACAATGACCTTCGTACTGGAATCCTTATTATTTAATTTAATTAGCAGTTGATAGAATATAGCTAATAACTAAAATTATTACAGGTCTATTTTGCAATAATAATATGATAAATTAAATTATGAATTAACCATGCATTTAGCTGTTCATATCGTTGAACACTGGTTAAACGATAATCTGGCAGAGCCATAACATCATCTGTATATGGGGCAACAGGTATATTCCTCTCACCATGAAGTCATTAATCAATTCTAAGACTGGCTATGTGGTCGTAGCCAGTCACTTTAGTTCAAGCAGATAGGGATTTCAAATAAGAACATTGTTATTTTCAAACAAATAAAGCCGATCGAAATTGACTTATTAAATGTCCATAGTGATAATATTCGAATGAACTTTGCTTTTGATAGAATTTTGAGATCAGTGAGACCCTTCAATCCCTACTTCTAGTGCAAATTGAATTGTTTTTTATCTACATAATTCAATTAATGAAGTGTATTAATATGGACTTATAAATGTTTTTGTAACGTATATCGCAGGCTTTGTTATCATCATCATTAAGTTTCCACTATGACGACAGCCGTCTCTAATTTTCCAGAGGCAAAGAAACTTAGTCCGTATACACTCAATTATGATTTAAAAACCTAATTAAAGCCGTAACATTACTTTTACACACACGATTACCAAAATTTCGACTCCGATAATACCATAACAAATTCTAACCCATTTATATTATCAGAAACGCGTTCAGGCACTACTGGCCGGCCGTAACCATTCGTAGGGCCGAAAAAAGGGCCGGAGGCCGAATATTATTCCCCAATTTATTAGTTGGGATCGGCCGCTAATTCCTACAGGAGCTTTCTATGCGTGTTTTATTTTCAAAACGATTTTAGATAGGGTCGAGCCAGATAACGGGCTGTTCCAGGGTGCGGGAGAGAGCGGGGTTGGAGGGATTTCATATGGGATTGTTTTTTTGGTTATTGGACAGTTGACGGCATATACTAGTTCAATTCAAAGGCATAATTTCTCTAAAAGAACACTTTTTTTAGTGCCAAAAAGTTATCAGATTGAATCCACAGAAAATGTAGGTTTACAGTGGCTTTGAAATAAAATTGATAGACAGTCAATTGGACTGGAGAAATAGTGACGTCACATGCATACAAAATACATGGTTATTTAACCCATCAAAAGTATGTCAATTGGTTTATGGTGTCAAAGAACTGTCGTTTTGAGAGAGGTGAATTAAATCTTTGTGATAATCGGTCAGTGACCCGCTGCTTCTGGCTGTCAATATAAGAATAAGTACAGCTGTTGATCCTGAGTCGTACTTCTTCTAAAAATAATAATCATTTAAAAGTGTTTACTACGGACATAATAATACAAACTGCTTATACGAATATTAAAAATTTTACAACTTTTTTAATTGTCTTCGTCGCCAATTTAAGTCGAACATAAGGCTGAGTTGCACCATCTTACTTTAACTTTAACAAACCTCAAATATCTGTCAAACTCCATACAAAAAACACCGGTTGTCGTTATAGTTACGGTTAAAGTTAGGTGGTGCAACTCAGCCTGACACCCGTATTCACAAACAATGCTTGCTTAAGTGAAGCAGCACATTGAATGCACAGCGTTGAATAGAGCTCTGTGATTGGTTCGTGTGTCACCTTGTGCGTCCACGCGCACTGTGAGACCCCATAGTAATGTTTGTGAATACGGGCTTAAGTGTAATTTGTCAGAATATTAATGTTTTTTGTAAAGATATGGCATGTAAACAATGATTAAAGTGGGCGTTTGTTCTTCCGGTATAATTTGTTTAGGGTATTATTTATTTATAAAATTTTACATAATCTGCCAGATTAAAACGCGGAAATACGTCATAAACGAAAATGAGGAAAAGCTCGTATTTCTTAAAGCTTAAGCACGAGGAGTTCAAATCTGGAGCTTAAATTGTTTCCTATGTAATTATTAAGGGTTTATTTATTAGAAATTGTGAATCAACTTAAGCGATCTTAACTAAGCTACGCAGTAGCTATGTTTTAATGTAACTAATTTAAACTAACATATTTAAATTACGTAATTAGATAGCGATATAAGAAGAAGGTTTGCGATATTACAACAACGTTGTTGATTAGACGATATTGTTGAGAAAGTTTAAAAAAACCAAGCTATCATCGAAAACGCTGCTAGTAAGAATCAAAACAGTCTATTGTGGGAAGAATAGCTTACTGTTTCCATTCAATGTTTAAAAAGACGTTTATTTCAGGCGCTAGGTCGCTTGTGATCTGATGATTAAGTCGAAGAAGATTTACCAAGGATCTTTTTAGAGCAGTGGTTCTTAACCTTTAAGTCCCGAGGGACCATTTTGCCAAATTTCTGTTTTGCCAGGGACCACTTTTTTTTTCAAAATCCTATGAAAGGGGAGGTCGATTTCTCGCCCACTGTGCGCCGTTTGCGTTGTGTTGACTCGACTCATCACGTTACGTCACTTGTTTATTACGATGTCTTCGTGGACCACTAGGAATGCCTCCAGGGACCACCAGTGGTCCGCGGACCACCGGTTAAGAACCACTGTGTTAGAGCCTCATCGTCATCCATCATTTCAGCGCATAAATATAGGCCTATTATTAAACTAGGTGGACTGACGATCTGGTGAAGGTCACGGGAAGAGCCTAAATGCGGGCAGCACAGGACCGGTCGTTATGGAAATCCTTGGGGGAGGCCTTTATCCAGCAGTGGACGTCATTTGGCTGAAACGAACGAAACATAGGCCTCCCCCAATGATTTTCATAACGACCGACCTGCGCTGCCCGCATCCAGGCTCCCATGACCTTCACCAGATCGTCGGTCCACTTAGTTTAATAATAGGCTTATGTTTAATGCGCTGAAATGATGATTGACGATCAGGCTCTAACAAGATCCTTGGTAAATCTTCTTTGACTTCATCATCAGATCGCCAGTTCCGTAGCGGTCTGCATCTAGCTTTCAACAATCTATTATGTTATCAATGAGCAGTTTTGACCTGAATGGAACTGATCTTATGACATGCACACATTGCACACGCCTAACCCAAACCATCATACAGGATGGAATTTTGTAATGCCACCTGGAGGGAAAGTACTCTTAATACTGTAGATAGAAAATTTTACTCAGACAAAACAATCCTTTATTTTTGAAAAGAAAGAGAAATGCATTCAAAGATTTCCCAAATTTTGCTTGCCACACCCGGTAATCGAACTAACTAAAATCTGTTAAAAATTACATCCTGTATTTTTATTGCATCGTTAGGGTTGAGTATAAAGATAAAAATCTCTTTAACAAACTTGATAAATCAAATCAAAGGAAAACCACGAAATCTTAAATTATTATAATTATTTACAGAAAATTGTATGGTAAGGCGGTGAATTTTCGAAAAAAAAATCTAAAATATTTGAATGCAGTTCTCTTTCATTTAAAAAATAATGGAATGTTTTCTTTGAGTAAAATTTTCTATCTACAGTATTAAGAGTACTTTACCTCCAGGTGATGATGAAAGATAAGGAGACATGTAAAGTGCCCCATAAGGGCTAACTTTTCTTTTTTATTATTTTCTATAATAATTTTGACGTTCATAAGTGCCACTTGTGGTCTAAACTGAATAAATACTTTTGATTTTGATTTTGGTGGCATTACAAAATTCCACCCTGTATATCGATTGTACATCGATACTCGATTCGCTGTATCCTAACGTCTTGTATCACACGCTGCCCGAGTGTGGGTCGATCGATGTCACCCCGAGGCGTCGTTGGGCCGCCAATAATGTTTTTTGTACCGGATTCTTTTATATACGAGTGCCTGGAAGTGAATTATAAGTCGCCGGAGATGAATGATGGCTGAAGGGAGTGGGTTGAGGTTTCTTAAAAGCTTTGTCTGAGGGTTTGGTGCTAGGGTTTCAATGTCGATTGGTATTTGTGAGTTTTTTATGATTATATAATTCTAATGCGCTACGTAAGTAATAGGTCGCACCTAAATAGTTTCAGTGAAATACTCTGGCGCACCTTGTGACTTTGAATTGGTCATGGTCATAATTTAAATTACATATTTGGTTTGTTCAACTATGAAAATACTGGAAAGCCATTTTAACCACTAAGTAATTGTGCTATTGAAATTTAAGTTAGGTACCTACTAATTGTACTTTTTTGTGCGTGAAGTTAAAACTCTGCCCCTTATTAATAAAACTTGAAAAGATGGGAATGAGACTGTATTTTGACCAGGTTAAGACTAGATGACTCCCACAGCTTTTTATGAGATCGAATTAGAAAGAATGCAAAACATTTTCAAGCCAATGCTGGAAAGCCATTTTAACCACTAAGTAATTGTTCGTTTCAGCCAAATGACGTCCACTGCTGGACAAAGGCCTCCCCCAAGGTTTTCCACAACTACTTTTCCAATTGTGCTATTGAAATTTAAGTTAGGTACTAATTGTACTTTTTTGTGCATGAAGTTAAAACTCTGCCCCTGATTAATAAAACTTGAAAAGATGGGAATCAGACTGTATTTTGACCAGGTCAAGTCTCAATGACTCTCATAGCTTTTTAAGAAGTCGAATTAGAAGAATGCAAAACATTTTCAAGCCAAAGCAGTCCTCTACTAAACTTTGGTGAATAAATGTAGAGATAGTTGGAAACTCGTCAAAGGGCAAGAGCAAACTATTATCCCAAAAATATTCTTACAGGGGATGAAATGAAGGATGAAAATCTGTATGGGAGCCAATTCATGCTCAACGGAGGGTTTAAAATTATTATTACGCTTTCAAGAAATGTTTATCTAATTAAAAGCGCTTAAGGTTGAAAACCACCCACGGGAAGCTATTTTAAAACATTTTGTTAATATTAATTTTTAAAATCAATAAATATTTACCTTGGGTTACACCATCTTACTTTTTACTTTAACTATAACAAACGTCAAACTACATACAAAAGCACCGGTCAAAGTTATAGTTACGGTTAAAGTTAAGTTGTTGCAACTCAGTCTTAGTAGTGTAACTGTCTATTCTCATGATTCCCTACATAAATCGGATGCCCAACAGTGTCATGTAATACACCGTGGGCCACGGCATATGCTGAGTGGAGTCCCATTGCGATGGGCATCGCTGTTGCGACAGGATAGCACTGCTCAGTTCACTTTTTATTTCCTTCTAATATTTATGTGCTATTTCTGTCTTTTTTTCTGTATACGTTCTATGTCCTTAACTAAGTGATGTTCATCGTAATAAATGTTTCTTTCTTTCTAATAACGCAGCATGTGAACACGTAATTCGAATTTCAATTTAATTAATCCCGGTTAAAAACAATAGCCCATTCTGTGGATAAATAGAGCGCGATATACTCGCATAAAGAGGGTTCGCGCGGTTTTCTAACTTTTCACTCTAAAGGGTTTTTTCGATGGAAGGGGGACAGGGGCCCCCCGGGGTGGGTCAGTGGTCGCCTGAACAAATACGTGAAAGTACCCCGGGTCGCTAATTCGATTCCTATACATCTATATTAGCTATGTCATAGCTATGTTAATGCTGTGGGGTAATTTGTATGTATTCAGGTTGTTTTGCAGGATATGAGCGGAAACTCTTTGCTTTTTGGGAGGATGTTGTTCGCATTTACTTTATGTTTCAGTTTTTTAGGGTTCCGTAGCCAAAATGGCAAAAACGGAACCCTTATAGTTTCGTCATGTCCGTCTGTCCGTCTGTCCGTCTGTCCGTCTGTCCGTCTGTCCGTCTGTCCGTCTGTCACAGCCGATTTACTCGGAAACTATAAGTACTACAGTGATGAAATTTGATGGGAATATGTGTTGTATGAACCGCTACAAAATTATGACACTAAATAGTAAAAAAAAGAATTGGGGGTGGGGCCCCCCATACATGTAACTGAGGGATGAAAATTTTTTTTCGATGTACATACCCGTGTGGGGTATCAATGGAAAGGTCTTTTAAAATGATATAAAGTTTTCTAAAAAACATTTTTCTTAAAGTGAACGGTTTTTGAGATATCAGCTCTCAAAGTCGTAAAAAGTATGTCCCCCCCCCTCTATTTTTATAACTACGGGGTATAAAATTCTAAAAAAAATAGAGGTGATGCATGCTAATTAACTCTTTCAACGATTTTTATAATTGTATTAGAAGATATAGGGTGTTTGCGGTAACTTTCAGAACGCGAATTTATAAATACTTTTATTTAAAAACTTCAACCAATGTTATCACAGGTTAACAATATTGTTTAAATATATTTTTGCAGTCATCATAATCTAGGGCACAGTGGTTTTGCCAATAATAGTAAAAGAGCTTTTTAAAAGCCTACTTGATGAATTTGACTTAAAATAAGTGTTTGTGAGATACGTTTTAATTACATGGTAGAATAAAGACATTTGATCTTTACCGAGTTCACTGTTTTGTGAGCATTTCCTTTTCCGTTTTTTGTAAAAAACAAAACATAATTCAGTAACAAAAATCCCATCAAATAATCCGTGTCAGCGACACGTCCTCGTGTAACTCACGTCCAAATTAACTAGGTTTTTGCGAGATTATTTATGCGTACATTAATCTCAGTGCAAGACCGCCATTTGTCCGTTTTAATTGCTTGTGTTAGAGCTAGTTTGTTTTTATGAACCTTCACGCCATGCCACCGTTTATTGACAGGTTTTATTTTAAAACAGAGTGTTAAGAAAGACACCGCGGCACCGTTTAGCTACGAGTATCATTCATGTTTTGTTTCTTTCTTTTCATTGCACTAAAAGGCTTTTATTATCTGTGTATTTAATACAATTCTAACAATCTCAGGTTGAGTTGCACCACCTTATTTTAACGTGACTATAACCATAACTTCATATGGTATTTGACAGACTTTTGACATTTGTTAAAGTAAGATGATCCAACCAAGCCTGACGCCCGTCTTCACAAACGATGCTTGCTTATGTGAAGTAGAAAATCGAACGCACTGCGTTGAATAAAACTCTATGATTGGTTCGTATGTCACCCTGTGCGTTCACGCGCACTGTGTAATCTTATAGTAATGTTTGTGAAACGGGCGTCAGTGTTGTGAAACTTAGTTACAATCACGCTATTCGTAGTAAAATAAGTATAAATAAATTCCTAATTGTACTACCTACTACCGCTACTATTGCAGGAAGAAAAAGTTAGCTTTTTTCACTACAAATAATACTGTTTACGCTATAATTATCTAAAATCCTTCTGTTATTAAACAAAGATTACCGTTCGCTGTTGGTATTAGTTATTTAGGTTGAGTTGCGCCACCTAACTTTGACCGTAACTGTAACGATAACCGGTGTTTTTTGTATGGAGTTTGACAGATTTTTGACGTTTGTCAAAGTTAAAGTAAGATGGTGTAACTCAGCCTTGTGCGTAAAGCTTTACTGAAACGGGTTTGTACGAAGAGATTATCCTTTCAGCTTCGTATAGGCACTTATTATGTGTTTTTACAGGTTTCAGTCGTGGGCGGCTCGGAGTGAAATAAATTAGTTTTAATGAGTTTAATGAAGATCGTCATTACGGAGAAACATCGGATTTCTACTAGAAATAATGAAGTGGAAAAGTTTAGCTGGGTGTCAAATATCATTTGCATGTGAATCATCAAATATGAAGCAAAATGATTCTATTCCTCAAATCCCAGGCAGTATTTTGAAAAAACCNACTTTATGGCCAGGTATCCACTTACAAGAATATGAACCTCCCAATTTTGTAGGATACCTCAGCGGACATGTTGTAGAGTGCCTAATTACTACAAAACAGCTTACCGTTAAGGTTGGGTGTGACTTTTTGAAGACAAAACTTAAATATTAAGTTGCATTAGTAGCTGCATGTCTAACAAAAGCTGTTTTTGTTCTCATTTCACTTCATTGTGTCATCTAGGTCAAACTTTAAGGAAAACTCTAAAATGTGGGCGTATTATCGTTTCTTTCCTAGCCCTTCAAATCGTACTCCACCATAACGCTTAGCACACAGATTACGCAACGCGTCATATAACAGTTCCACCCATTGTCAAAATTTTCCCTTACAAAATCTTTAGAATGTACAGCAACTTTTCTAAGATGGCAGCAACCAGGAAAGTTACAAGTGTGGCTTCTGTAACACTTTCTTTTAACACTGCTTTGCTTTGTTTCTTAATACTACAATACTAAAACACTCAAGTTTGTAACACTTGACTTGTGGTGTGAAAAGGACCCTTTTATTCGTGTGTCATGGCGGTTTTGATACAAAAGTTTATTGTACTTTGTATTGTTTGAATTGTATGGGACAGCTCTAACAATCTTAACAAAAAAGTGTTGATATTACTTACTTGCCCAGATCCTCATATGAAGCCTTTTTCACTTGACTCAATTCAATACCACAAACCTGTCAAAAAGTGATGTTTAAACAAAGTTGATTTTTAACGCAAATAGACAGATCAAAGATTTATTCGCATTAAAAACATGTTTTTTCTTAGATTTTAATAGAGAACCAATATTGTCATTCATTTACAACTCAGCTTATTAACTATTTTCGAAGTCAAAGAAACTATGTCTAATTTTACAGTTACTTGGAAACTAATTGAGTTTTCAGTTTTTCACGACTATGTCTTAGCAAAGTTGTCCCTTTGATTGCTTAATGGTTTCAAATATAATTAAAATGTTTAGCTATGACTCTAAAGTGTAATTCAAGCATGAAAAGGTTTTTACTACAAGATGATTTTTACCAGAGTTAGTACGTTAAACGTGCATGTAGAACTCCGCGATCTGTTGCTAACATTTTTTATTAAATCGTGTTAGCTTTATGTATTTTACAGTATTTTTTTTAATTGATGGTTGTGCGGTGCGAGTCACGAACAGTTGCAGATTGCAGAAGATTGTTTTTGAAGAATAATTTTCTGGACGTTACAGTTAAATCTATCGTCTCTTATCTTAAAGACTTGATGCTTCAAGAAAAATCAATTGCTTTGTTGTCCGACATGTTTGTGTGCTTCAACGATGCGTGTTAATGTAATATCAACTTTCGCCTGCTAATTTGAGCTCATCTCGCTGAAAGCTGTAATTAATCCTTGTTGGTGTTAATTACCAGCGCCGGATAATCCAGGCGTAGATAGTTTGGTGACCAAATAAACAGGAATTACAATGACCTTCGTACTGGAATCCTTATTATTTAATTTAATTAGCAGTTGATAGAATATAGCTAATAACTAAAATTATTACAGGCCTATTTTGCGATATGATAAATTTAATTATGAATTAACCATGCATTTAGCTGTTCATTTCGTTGAACACTGGTTAAACGATAATCTGGCAGAGCTATAATATCATCTGTGCATGAGGCAACAGGTATTTTCCAGACCATGAAGTCTTCATCATTTTCTAACACTGGCAATGAATCTTAGCCAGAGGCGTTAGTTCACGCAAATACTCGTAGGGATTTCAAATAACAGCATGGACATTTTCAAACCAATAAAGCTGACTGAAATGACAGATGTCCATCGTGTTACGAATCATCTATCTTTTATTGCCAAAGCGATTGATTTTTTTAGATCTGGGAGTCACTTTAATTATTCTTTCTAGTATATTTAATGATCTCTCTTAACGACAAAATAGTCGAAGTGTATTGGCACGGACTAAGAAATGTTAGCTTAGCGCTTAGACTGTTTGGTTTGGTTTTTTAAGACTATTTCCTTACTACGACTATGACTTTCTCTAATTAACCAGAGGAAAAGAAACTTAGTCCGTATACACTCGATTATGATTTAAAAACCTAATTAAAGCCGTAACATGACTTTTACACACACGATAACCAAATTTTCGAGTCCGATAATACCATAACAAATTCTAACCCATTTATATTATCAGAAACGCGTTCAGGCACTACTGGCCGGCCGTAACCATTCGTAGGGCCGAAAAAAGGGCCGGAGGCCGAATATTATTCCCCAATTTATTAGTTGGGATCGGCCGCTAATTCCTACAGGAGCTTTCTATGCGTGTTTTATTTTCAAAACGATTTTAGATAGGGTCGAGCCAGATAACGGGCTGTTCCAGGGCGCGGGAGAGAGCGGGGTTGGAGGGATTTCATATGGGATTGTTTTTTTGGTTATTGGACATTTGACGGCATATACTAGTTCAATTTAAAGGCAAAACTTCGTAAAAGAACTCTTTATCCTAGGGCTAAAAGATTATTAGATTTGCATCCACAGAAAATGTGGATTTTTAGGTGGCTTTGTAATTAATAAATAGTCAATTGGAGTCGAAATAGTGACGTCTTATGCATACAAAATACATGGTTAGTTAGCCCATCAAAAGTATGTCAATTGGTTTGTGGTGTTAAAGAACTGCCGTTTTGAGTTAGGTGAATTAAATCTTTGTGATAATCGGTCAGTGACCCGCTGCTTCTGGCTGTCAATATGAGTCGTACTTCTTCTAAAAATAATAATCATTTAAAAGTGTTTATTACGGACATAATAATACAAACTGCTTATACGAATATTAAATTTTTTTACAACTTTTTTAATTGTCTTCGTCGCCAATTTAAGTCTAACACAAGGCTGAGTTGCACCATCTTACTTTAACTTTAACAAACGTCAACTATCTGTCAAACTCCATACAAAAAACACCGGTTGTCGTTATAGTTACGGTTAAAGTTAGGTGGTGCAACTCAACCCGACACCCGTATTCACAAACGATGCTTGCTTAAGTGAATCAGAAAATCGAACGCACAGCATTGAATAGAGTTCTGTGATTGGTTCGTGTGTCACCCTGTGCGTCCACGCGCACTGTGAGACCCCATAGTAATGTTTGTGAATACGGGCTTAAGTGTAATTTGTCAGAATATTATTATTTTTTTGTAAAGATATGGCATGTAAACAATGATTAAAGTGGGCGTTTGTTCTTCCGGTATAATTTGTTTAGGGTATTATTTATTTATAAAATTTTACATAATCTCTCAGATTAAAACGCGGAAATACGTCATAAACGAAAATGAGGAAAAGCTCGTATTTCTTAAAGCTTAAGCACGAGGAGTTCAAATCTGGAGCTTAAATTGTGTCCTATGTAATTATTAAGGGTTTATTTATTAGAAATTATGGATCAACTTGAGCGATCTTATGTTATGTTTGTCTGTACTCTAACATATAAACTACGCAACGAAAAAGGCTAAATTTTTATCAATAGAGTGGTTAAAAAGACCGTTTGGATGTATAATATGATAGGGTGGTTGATTGGACGATTTTGTTGAATAGGTATTACGTATAACGCTTCTATTAAGTATGTCATAACGTTCAAGAATAGAAAAACAGTCTATGGTGGGAAGAATAGCTTACTATATCCATTTCAATAAAAGGCGTTTATTTCAGGCGCTAGGTCGCTTTTTTATGTGACAGGAGGCAAACGAGCAGACGGATCACCTGATGGTAAGTGATTACCGTCGCCCATAGACACCCTTATGTGTAAATTGTAATCTAGTGGTGATCTGGTGATGAAGTCGAAGAAGATTTACCAAGGATCTTGTTAGAGAATCATCGTCATCATCATTTTAATGCATTAAAGAAAGAAAGATAGAAAGAAATTGGGAAGAGTCTGGATGCGGGCAGCGCAGGACCAGTCGATAAAAAATCCTTGGGGGAGGCCTTTATCCAGCAGTGGACGTCATTTGGCGGAAACGAACGAAACATAGGCCTCCCCCAATGATTTTCATAACGACCGACCTGCGCTGCCCGCATCCAGGCTCCCATGACCTTCACCAGATCGTCGGTCCACTTAGTTTAATAATAGGCTTATGTTTAATGCGCTGAAATGATGATGACGATCAGGCTCTAACAAAGATCCTTGGTAAATCTTCTTCGACTTCATCATCAGATCGCCAGTTGCGTAGCGGACTGCATCTAGCTTTCAACAATCTAATGTTATCAATGAGCACTTTTCACCTGAATGGAGCTGATCTTATGACATGCACACATTGCACACGCCTAACCCAAACCATTATACAGGGTGGAATTTTGTAATGCCACCTGGAGGGAAAGTACTCTTAATACTGTAGATAGAAAATTTTACTCAAACAAAACATTCCTTTATTTTTGGAAAGAAAGAGAACTGCATTCAAAGATTTCCCAAAGTATAAGGATGAAATCTCTCTGACAAACTTGATAAATCAAATCAAAAGAAAACCACGAAATCTTAAATTATTATAATTATTTACAGAAAATTGTATGGTAAGGCGGTGAATTTTCGAAAAAAATTCTATAATCTTTGAATGCAGTTCTCTTTCATTTAAAAAATAATGGAATGTTTTCTTTGAGTACAATTTTCTATCTACAGTAATAAGAGTAGTACTTTACCTCCAGGTGGCATTACAAAATTCCACCCTGTATATCGATACTCGATTCGCTGTATCCTAACGTCTTGTATCACACGCTGCCCGAGTGTGGGTCGATCGATGTCACCCCGAGGCGTCGTTGGGCCGCCAATAATGTTTTTTGTACCGGATTCCTTTATATACGAGTGCCTGGAAGTGAATTATAAGTCGCCGGAGATGAATGATGGCTGAAGGGAGTGGGTTGAGGTTTCTTAAAAGCTTTGTCTGAGGGTTTGGTGCTAGGGTTTCAATGTCGATTGGTATTTGTGAGTTTTTTTTTGTGATTATGTAATTCTACTTAATGCGCTACTTATGTAATACGTAGCATCTAAATAGTTTCAGTGAAATACTCTGGCGCACCTTGTGACTTTGAATTGGTCATGGTCATAATTTCTATTACATATTATTATGTATTTTGCTTTGTTCAACTGAGAAAATACTGGAAAGCCATTTTAACCACTAAGTAATTGTGCATGAAGTTAAAACTCTGCCCCTGATTAATAAAACTTGAAAAGATGGGAATCAGACTGTATTTTGACCAGGTCAAGTCTCAATGACTCTCATAGCTTTTTATGAAGTCGAATTAGAAGAATGCAGAACATTTTCAAGCCAAAGCAGTCCTCTACTAAACTTTGGTTAATAAATGTAGAGATAGTTGGAAACTCGTCAAAGGGCAAGGGCAAACTATTATCCCAAAAATATTCTTACAGGGGATAAAATGAAGGATGAAAATTTGTATGGGAGCCAATTCATGCTCAACGGAGGGTTTAAAATTATTATTACGCTTTCAAGAAATGTTTATCTAATTAAAAGCGCTTAAGGTTGAAAACCACCCACGGGAAGCTATTTTAAAACATTTTATGAATATTTATTTTTAAAATCAATGAATACTTACCCTGAGTTGATCCATTTTACTTTTTACTTTAACTAATAAAACAAACGTCGAAAGTCTGTCAAAATCCATACAAAAACACCAGTCAAGTTAAAGTTCCGGTTAAAGTGAAGAAGGTGTTGCAACTCAGCCTCTAGTGTAACTGTCTATTCTCATGATAAATCGGATACCCAACAGTGTCATATACATTTTATAACGCATGTGAACACTTAATTCGAATTTCAATTTAATTAATCCCGGTTAAAAACAATAGCCCATGCTGTGGATAAATAGAGCGCGATATACTCGCATAAAGAGGGTTCGCGCGGTTTTCTAACTTTTCACTCTAAAGGGTTTTTTCGATGGAAGGGGGAAAGGGGCCCCCCGGGGTGGGTCAGTGGCCGCCTGAACAAATACGTGAAAGTACCCCGGGTCGCTAATTCGATTCCTATACATCTATATTAGCTATGTCATAGCTATGTTAATGCTGTGGGGTAATTTGTATGTATTCAGGTTGTTTTGCAGGATATGAGCGGAAACTCTTTGCTTTTTGGGAGGATGTTATTCGCATTTACTTTATGTTTCAGTTTTTATAATTGTATTAAAAGATATAGGGTGTTTGTGGTACTTTCGCGACGCGAAATTGTAAATAATTTTACCATACAAACTTCAACCTATGGTATAACAAGTTAAAAATATTGTAGTAAGTAAGTTCTTTAATGTGTATGGAAACAAGGTCACAGAAAGATCATAAATTAAATATAAAGTATCACTTGATACACATTTATATTTCTTATAAAAATATTTATTTAGACTGTAAGTTTAAGTGTTTCAATTCTTTTTGCAGTTTTAACAATCTATGTCACAGTGGTTTTGCTAATAATAGTAAAAACGCTTTTTATAAGCCTATTTGCAAAATAAATGAATTTTAATTGGACTAAAAATAAGTGATTGTGAGATACGATGTTTTAATAACATGGTAAGTAGAAGGAAGAAATTTGATCTTTACCGAGTTCACTATTTTGTGATCATATCCTTTGTTTGTTTTTTGTATGAAAACAAAACATATTTCAGTAACAAAAATCTCATCAAATAATAACCGTGTCAGCGACACGTCCTCGTGTAACTCACGTCCAAATTAACTAGGTTTTTGCGAGATTATTTATGCGTACATTAATCTCAGTGCAAGACCGCCATTTGTCACCGTTTTAATCGCTTGTGTTAGAGCTAGTTTGTTTTTATGAACCTTCACGCCGTGCCACCGTTTATTGATAGTTTTTATAAATTTTAAAACAGTGTTAAAAGTTGAAACACCGCGGCACCGTTTAGTTAATTCATATGTTGTCACTTTCTATTCATGCACTAAAAGGCTTTTATTATTTATTTTTATAATACCTACCTACAATTTTAACAATCTCAGGTTGACTTGCACCATTTTATTTTTACCGTGACTATAACCATAACCGGTGTTTTTACATGGTATTTGACAGACTTTTGACGATTGTTAAAGTTAAGATGATCCAACCGAGCCTCACGCCAGTATTCACAAACGATGCTTGGTTAAGTGAAGCACAAAATCGAACACACAGCGTTGAAGAAAGAACTCTATGATTGGCTCGTATGTCACCCTGTGCGTTCACGCGCACTGTGTAACCTCATAGTAATTATTATGAATACGGGCGTCAGTGTCGTGAAACTTAGTTATAAACACGCTATTCGTAGTAAAAAAGTATAAATAAATTTTCCTAATTGTACTACCTACTACCGCTACTATTACAGGAAGTAAAAGTTAGCTTTTTTTACTAAATACTGTTTACGCTAGAATTATCTGAAATCCTTCTGTTAATAAACAAAGATTACCATTCGCTGTTGGTATTAGTTATTTAGGCTAAGTTGCGCCATCTAACTTTGACCGTAACTGTAACGATAACCGGCGTTTTTTGTATGGAGTTTGACAGATTTTTACATTTGTCAAAGTTAAAGTAAGATGGTGTAACTCAGCCTTAGTGTAAAAGCTTTACTGAAACGGATTTGTACGAAGAGATTATCCTTTCAGTTTCGTATAGGCACTTATTATGTGTTTTTACAGGTCTCAGTCGTGGGCGGCTCGGAGTGAAATAAATTAGTTTTAATGAGTTTAATGAAGATCGTCATTACGGAGAAACATCGGATTTCTACTAGAAATAATGAAGTGGAAAAGTTTAGCTGGGTGTCAAATATCATTCGCATGTGACTCATCAAATATAAAACAATATGATGTCTTCTTCAAGTCACAAGCAGTATTTTGAAAAAGACTCAATAAATGTAGGAATTGAAAAAGTCAATAAGTAGTATACCTATCAAAGTCAAATTCTAATTCTTTATTAATAAGTACTTTAGTAGACCTTTTCACGGCACTGAAATAAAGCTTGATATACTCGTACCTTGCCGTGTGGTGACGGCAGAGTAGAATACATTTGTCACCAACCCCTACTCTTCCCGCGTGTCGTAAGAGGCGACTTAGGGACTACACATCAAACAGAGAATGGGCAGCAGCGCTCTTTGCAAACACCAATCTTTTAAACTGCGATCTCCAACCCGCCTGCCAAGCGTGGAGATTATGGCAAAACCCTCCACTATAGTGGAGGAGGCTCATAGTCCAGCAGTGGACTGTAAATGGCTGTTGATGATGATGATGATGATGATGATGATACTCGTACCACCACTTCGGGACAACATAGCTGCTGCTGAGAAGTGGTTGAAGTCATGAAGTCATCATACTTGTAAGTGCCAATCTAGTTCTGAATATAGATTCTTACACTCCTATTCACAAACGATGCTGGCTTAAGTGAAGCAGCAAATCGAACGCACAACGTTGAATAGAGCTCTGTGATTAGTTCATGTGTGACCATGTGCTTGCTATGGGCCTCATAAGAAGGCTCAAGGTCACCCAAAGGGCGATGGAGCGGGCTATGCTCGGAGTTTCCCTGCGTGATCGAATCAGAAATGAGGAGATCCGCAGGAGAACCAAAGTAACCGACATAGCTCGCAGAATTGCTAAAATCAAGTGGCAGTGGGCGGGTCACATAGCTCGTAGNTATTCAACAAAAAAATAATCGTTCAAATTGGTTTATAATCGGCGGAGATATTGCGTATAAAAAAGTTCATACCCAATTTTCCACCCTTGGGGGCTGTTTTTTTTATTATTAAATTTAAATGAGACCACCCTTGAGGTAATACCTATACGCCGAAAAAAAATTTGTTCAAATCGGTTCATAATTGGCGGAGTTATCGCGTAACAAACATAGAAAAAAAAAAAAAACATACGGGTCGAATTGAGAACCTCCTCCTTTTTTGAAGTCGGTTAAAAATACCTCAATAAATGTATAAATTGAAAAAGACAATAGAATACCTATCAAAGTCAAATTCTAATTCTTTATTAATACTTATGTAATACTTAAGTAGACCTTTTCACGGCACGCAAATAAAGCTTACTATACTCGTACCACCACTTCGGGACAACATAGCTGCTGCTGAGAAGGGGTTGAAGTCATGAAGTCATCATACTTGTAAGTTCCAACCTAGTTCTGAATATAGATTCTTACACTCGCAAATCGAACGCACAACGTTAAATAGAGCTCTGTGATTAGTTCGTGTGTGACCATGTGCTTGCTATGGGCCTCATAAGAAGGCTCAAGGTCACCCAAAGGGCGATGGAGCGGGCTATGCTCGGAGTTTCCCTGCGTGATCGAATCAGAAATGAGGAGATCCGCAGGAGAACCAAAGTAACCGACATAGCTCGCAGAATTGCTAAAATCAAGTGGCAGTGGGCGGGGCACATAGCTCGTATAGACGATGGCCGTTGGGGCAGGAAAGTTCTCGAGTGGCGACCACNACTACCTCGTGACTCCAACCTCAGTGGCCGGAGCCCCCGGCCCCGACTGGGGTTACCGGTTGCCCGACTGGCCCGCCGAGTTGACGAAATCCAGCCGCGCGGTGTGTTTTTAGAGAGGTTGTCTCCTCGCGGCCCTGGCAGAACAAGGCCCCCGGCCCGCAGCTGCGGGTTACGGTCTGTTTGTGGCCGCATCTCGGTGCTACTCTGCTTAACAGAGAAGTCAACGAGAGCGGTACGCCCGACAGGCCCGCCGAGTTGACGCAACCTGCCGCGCCGGTGAGGAGTCAGCCGCCCGCGTGACAAAACACGCGGACGTTGCCCGGGATGCACCACGGGGAGGTCCCTCACCATCGCACCCCTTATCAATCACACCTAACCTTACCCAAACCAATCCCACCTAAACCTTACAAAATATACCATCAACGCTTGCGGGCAAACTGATACTAATGGGATTAAAACAAAATGTTCTTGTGAGAATTGATTTAATAAAATAGCTTACTTATCTTAATAATCATTTTANCTGAAAAGAAGAAAGAAGAAGAAGACCATGTGCGTCCACGCGCACTGTGAGACCTCATAGTAATGTTTGTAAATACGGGCGTTAAATTATCATCCACATAAAAACGAACTATAGTGTTACATCGCAAGATGTACCAACACCAGACCCCCAAAACTACCGAATTGTAATTAGTTTCAAACGCATCCGGCCGCGCGGCGCAAACCGGCCTAGCGATGTGCGCGCACACACGCAGCGTGCGCACGCGCTAGTGTGCGTGCGCGCCGCGTTCTAAGGAGTAGACTGCCAGGGGTGCTGCGCCCTTGGAATGGAGTGCTAGACAGCTGCTCTGGTTCAATATTTAAAATTGGAAAAAAAAATATTTACAATTTTAAATTCTTTTTTCCAACGGAAATCAGTTAAAACAATGAAGCGTCAGATTATAAGTTACCGTAGAAGACTAACATGGCTCAAAATGACCTATGAATAGAGTATCCTCTGAAACGCGGAATGATATGCGTCAAGAGCTTCCTCTTTGTGGATAAAAAAATAATTATTTTCGGTGAATTGAAATGGTTTAATATTCTAATGGGAATAAAGATAGTTTTATTGTTCTCCTCTTGGAAATAGAGCCTATTACACTGGGATAGTCATTAAGTATCAAATCATGTTTTGATTGCTTTTAATGTAATCGGATTTATATTTCAATCATTTGGAGTTTAATTACAGATATTACTGACGTTATTACTCCAAAAATAAATTAAGATATGAAACCTTTCTAAGAAACAGAATTAATTACTGCTTAAATATCGGTATTAAATTCATTCAGATATTCGGCATATCGAAATATTTGGAATTTTCCACAAACTTCGGTTTTTTCCCTAATTACGGAGTCTAAAACCGTAAGCCGCACTCTCTGAAGGAAGCCTGCTAACATCATTTGCCAAAAAAACGGGGGCAAACTTGCGAAATAAAAAGGCAATGTTCTGTACCCCTGGCATAGAGTAATGTTACATGGTAACTGGTCTCTCGGCGGCCATTTTGAAAAAGTTTTTTAGTGCTTTCGAATTTCGGGGACCTAGGCCGATGACCCCGCGTAGGGTTGATAGGGCTCGCTTTCGGGACGCGGCGCTCTTATCGTTGCAAGACTTTGAGGAGGGCTTTCTTAGGTAGTTTTAGATGGAATTTTAATGAGATTCCTTGATCGCTTATTTCGTACGCCAAATTAAGAGATGCACATTTTTAGGTTGCTTTACATTACAAGTTTTTTAAGCTCCGAAACATAGAGCTATCAAAATAATATGCATAAAATATATGGAAATGAATAAAACGTGGTAATAATCAGTATTTTTACGTGAAAAAGTATTGGAACAACCGGTTAAATGCCATTTTTGTGGCTTCACTTTAGTCGGCGAAGATAATGTTGTATTTAAATACCTACTCCTTTTTAATACGAAATTGACCTGTCAGGCAAAACAAGAAAACTGAATGATAAGCGTGAGATACCTACGATAATGTCGTCAATTGAATTTTTATTAAATTCATAAACAGTATAATCAAATTAAGACAAGTTTTGATTGAAATTCTTGTTTTTAGTTTAATGTTGATAGAAATTTAGTTAGACATAATTAGTTTCTGTATAGCGGTCACTTGGGATACAGGCTGATTTGCACGTATTAAGTAGTTAAGTAGGTTACCTACTAAATTTTTGACAGCTAAATTTTAACTTGCACTTGCTAAAAAAGTTTGTTAACTTAAAATTTAGTTACCTACTTATCTACTTAAGTTACAAGATGGCAAAGCAAACTGGAGATTCAAATCCTGCAGGGTGTACCTGCTTAGATGAAAGATCTGCAGTTTTGGACATTAATAAAATACATATTATTATTGTATTTATTTTAGAGTTACCTAAATAAAAACCTTAGGTACCTATTATTAAGATTTCCTAATTAGTATTTTTATTTTTAAGTAGTTTTTTTTTTAACTGACACTATTGTTTAAGCAGTTATTGAACTATTACAATGTCGACAAGGTTGCAACACCATAGAAAAAACCTTACTTATGTATCTTTATGTCACACATGTTTTACCAAACTAAAAACGTCATACCTACGTCATTTATTTTTGCAATTAGGCTTTAAAAAAGCTTTTACAAAATTATTCTCGTCTGCTCAAATGCCACTCAATGACACCCGAAAAAACACCATTCCGTCACACCAAACTAATGTCAGGCATTCACAAGTTAGAGAACAATTTTTAGGGTTCCGTACCCAAATGGTAAAAACCCTATTAACTCTAAAACTTGCTGTCTATCTGTCACTGAGCTGTATCTCATGAACTGTGATAGTTAGACGGTTGAAATTTTCAAGGATAATGTATTTCTGTTACCAATAAAACCACAAATAAATAAAAAAAAATAGAATAAAGTAAATATCGTTAAGGCTGGTTGATCTATTCTGTAATAATAAAAAATAAAACACTGGATACTTAACTTTAACATTATATTGGCTCATTTTAAATGCAATTCACCACGTAGTAGCATAGCGCGGAGACGTCCACGCGCGTCCCTCTATTCTGACGTTTCTAGACAGTCATTGACATTACTTACGTCAATGTTAGTCTGACAGCAACTTATTGGCTATAACGATACCGATGTTTTAATTTCTTTTTCACAATTAACAATATTAAACGGGGGCTCCCATACAAAAACAAAATTGTCGTACAGAACCCTTCGTGTGCGGGTCCGACTCGCACTTAGCCGGTTTTTTTTACCGCCAGCTAAAACCCTGTAATGAACTTTCATGTAGTTAGTTGACTAATAGAGGCTCATAACGGCGAGTGCAGAACTGTGTTTCGCAACATGCGCCAGATATCATTAGAGCTTTAAATTCGCCGCGGACATGTTTACAACATTAGACAGGCGTAATGCGGTGTTGAAATAACTATAATAATAATGCTGAACTGTTTGTTGGATTGAGTTTTGTTTTAACTACGAAATGCAGGTTTATTTCTATGGGTAAGTAGGTACCTACGCTTTATAAATGGCTAATCTTGGTAGAAATTGAATGAAGACCTCCTATTTAGTTGTTTTTAAGTGTTTTTGCAACAAAAGACAGCTAAGGATATAGATGAAAGTAAGTGAAAATTGGTTGTTAAATTCATAATAAATAAGTAACAATAAAGGAAGTTTTTATAGGTATTTTATGCATGACAAGGCAGGTATTTGAACGCAATCGCACCTGGTGTTAAGTGGGATGTAGTCTAGGATAGTAAATATCTGCTCTGTAAGTGCCTATTCACTTTCGCCTTGAAAAGGCCCGGATTATTAGTGTTCAGGAAAGACAGCAGCAGACAGCGAATTCCAGAATATGTTTCTTTATCTTGGTTTTATCAGTAAGACAAACATAATGGCAAGTGCTGCGAAGACTTTAATTAGGTCAAAATGGCATAAAAATGGACAGCAAATAAAAAATACAAATTATTTATTTCTAATACATAATTATCTATTAGTATTACATACTCTCTCTATTTATCTTTAAAAAAGCCCTCAAATCGCCAAGTTTGTTGGTACTTCGTTGCCGTCTACGACTACAATATTCCTAGCCAAGGCTACGGCGTAGAAAACGTAGAGGCTACGCCGTAGTCTAGCCTAGGAAATCGTAGCTACGACTACGAGACCATCCCCGTAGTTCAATCATTCAAACTAAAGTTTTAGTTTTTAGTTTTACCGTAATCTTTACGTTATGTTCCCACTACAAAGTTTTCAGAAACGAATTCTCTTTTATAGTATCATCGTAATCAGACTTTGAATAAAAAGCAATGTAAGTATACGAGTTACAAAACCAAATTTATGCATTCTAAAAGCGGCGAAACGCATTTATTATCTCGAATATGAAAGTGCACTTAAAACGCATAACGCAGTTGTCAAATTATTAGGACAAGATATTAGCAGGTGAAACTCAAGGCGGCTGCAGATTTTACGATGGCGCATCACGCGAGCGTCCGTTTGACCAAAATAATTTAAGCGGTAGAAAGCTGAGCCCAGCCGAAAAACTCCCCCCGGGGCGGCCTGGAAAATTAACACCAACACATCCATAAACAGATAGCTGATAGTTAATATAATACATAATTATTGTCCGCCATTTTTCTACGCACTTTCATACTGGCACACACGCGCGCCGTGTCCTGACGTAACCGCACGCACACATGGCCACCGCCAATAAATAGATTGAACTAAACGGTGAAATTTAAAAAAGGAACAAAACGAACGAATCGCAAACGCACACATGCACAGTTAATGCAACCCAATCATTAACTGCCGTTTCACGAAAACCTGCTCTAAAAGTGCGCGGTTACAGTTGAATATGGAGCGCGAGAGGCCTGCTTGTAGAACTAGCATGTTAACATACATGCGTGAGGATGACGCTACCAACACAAGGAAAAATTTTTGATTGTAGAAACACCGAATTTTTTCTCTGGTGTGCGTTCCGGCCAGTGTGTAAGTGCATCATTGCATTCTTTCTGCGCATGTATTCCGTCCACTTTTTAAATGTGTCTCGTCTCTCGCGTCGCTGTGTGCGCAATTTTGTTGTTCACATGATGGATTCGCGTGTTTGTATTAGTGCCTTTTTCGTTTTTTTGCGCCGCGAACACACAGTGGGCCGGGTAAGCAGTGAAAAAATAATTTTAACTGGCACACTGCAAAGCGTGTTTAATTTTCGAGCTCTCTGTCCTGCGCGAAATGGAACGTCATTACGTTTTAAATTACGAACGTCGGTTGTTTTTCTTTTTTATTTATTCGGTTTTTAATTCCCATTGTTTGCTGATTGGGACGGCGCTATCGGACGCATCGGCCGGCCTACTCTAACGAAATTAGTCGTAAACATAGATTGTATCGTTTGTATCGTTGTTAGGGTCGAGGTTAGAATTGAAATATTCGGTGGATTTATCAAAATTGCTTTGTGTGACGTATTCACCGAATGGTTAGCAGGTTTTGATATCGATCTTGAGATTGTAATTAGACTTATACCTACTCTCTCTCACTCTTTTCATTAACATAATCAAGACTTTACAACAACTAAATCTTGGTATGGATTATTATCCTTCATAACTTACATAGGTAAACTACATAGAGGAGACAAAAGTTAATTTGGTAGTTTTAAAATAAATCTATACTAATATTATAAAGCTGAAGAGTTTGTTTGTTTACTTGAACGCGCTAATCTCAGGAACTACTAGTATTATCATAATTGGCTTCACATTTTACATAAATCTGCAATATTGTATTACCCTTTAAAAGGCTACTATTATCTCGAACAAACTGTTTTTATAAGTGAAATCGTCCGTCCATCGCGTAGGTCAGTAGTCTAGAACGTAATCGTACATACGTCGCCAGCGCTCATCTCACACACTCCTTTAATATGATTTGAATGTTAATAGCGTTCCAGAACACCGGAGCAGACAGATTTATCGATGAGGCGACAAATGTATGGGCTTATCGCGAAAAATCGATATAATTTTGACTATTATTATAAAGCTTAAGTGTTTGTTTGCTTAAATGCGCTAATCTCAGGAACTACTGGTCCGATTTAAAAAATAGATTTTTGTGTTTAATAGCTCATTTATCTAGGAAGGCTTAAAGCTATTTAAAATCACCCTACAGCCAATAGGGGTGGAACAATCCCAACTAATATTATAAATGCGAAAGTAACTCTGTCTGTCTGTCTGTCTGTCTGTCTGTGTGTTACGCTTTCCCGCTTAAACCTCGCAACCGATTTTGATGAAATTTGGCATAGAGATAGTTTGAGTCCCGGGAAAGAACAAAGGATAGTTTTTATCCCGGTTTTTGAAACAGGGACGCGCGCGATAAAGTTTTTCTGTGACAGACAAAATTCCACGTGGGCGAAGCCGCGGGCGGAAAGCTAGTAAAGAATAATGTTGCAAAAACGGGGAGTATTATTCAAATTATTTTCACGCGTACGAAGTCGCGGGCACAGCTAGTGATTCGATACAGTTTATCGCGACAGTTTGCTAGTTTCTAAATTGTCATTTCCAACTTGAGCGTGCTCTTCTCTACTCAAGGTTGAATTTTGTATGAAAAAATCATACTTGATTAGAAGTACGCTCAAGCTAAAAAGTCTCAATTTATAAACCGGTTTTAAGAATTAGTTTTTTTGTAAAACACGGTTATCTGTATACATCCGCGTGGACTTTACACCAAAGTTTTTGTCTCTAGTAAATATAATAAATCCTACCTTTTTGCCTTCTTGCTGTGATATGGAAGCGCAGTTTTGTTTTATTTTGTAAAGTTTGTGTTTAGCCGAATATTTTTGTACTTATAATGATAGTGAATAATTAACCATTATGTATTCGTAAACGTGCATGAGTGGTATTGAAACAAAACAGTGCAACATCACTTCAATTTCATTAAAAACTAGCTGACACGGCGAACTTTGTTCCGCCTTAATAGCAATAAATAAGCAGACTTTTTTTTAATTTCGAACGGGATAAAAAGTATCCTATGTCCTTCTCCTGGCTCTAAACTACCTCCCTGACAATTTTCAGCTAAATCGGTTCAGCCGTTCTTGAGTTATAAGCGAAGTAACTGACACGACTTTCTTTTATATATATAGATATAGAATACGAGAGAGAGAGTGATATCTTAGGCTGGGTTGCATCATCTTAAATTAGCTTTGACAAACGTCAAAAATGTGTTAAACTCCATACAAAAAGCACCGGTTACCGTTATAGTCATGGTTAAAATAAGGTGCTGCAACTCAGCCTTACTACTTAGTAAACTGATACTTATTTTAAAATAAACGTTTAACTGAACCTTAACTCAACAGAAGCAGGGGATATTACTTTTTTGCTGCTATTCTTGTGTAGCTAGGATCTAGTTCTTAAAACCCATCCAAAGGTCATACTTAATATAGTTTCTATTTGCAACATAAATGTGTCTTATTGACTATCGTGCTAGCTAGTTTAGAGGTAAGTAATTTTCGCGATTATTATTGTTCTATAGTACAAAATCAGAAATGAAGAGATCCGTAAACGAGCTAAAGTCGCTGACATAGCCCTACGGACTAGCAAGCTGAAGTGGCAATGGGCTGGGCACATAGTACGCAAAACTGACGGCCGATGGGGCAGCAAGGTTCTGGACTGGTCAGTGGACCTAAAGCTGAGATGATGATGAAAGTACAAAGTAGGTAAGTAAGTACAGCAGACACAGTAATGAGTACGTGAAATCATACATTGCCATGTCATTTCACCTGACGTGTACTGGACAGCGCATATTTTTAGTAACATTGAAAATAATTTACACAGAAAGGTCATTATTTGATTTTGATTCCTGCTGGAGAGCCACGTCAGTCAGAATTATATGGTAANGAACAAACTGTTTTTATAAGTGAAATCGTCCGTCCATCGCGTAGGTCAGTAGTCTAGAACGTAATCGATGCGCATACGTCGGCCACCGCTCATCTCACACACTCCTTGTGATTGATGTGATTTGAATGTTAATAGCGTTCCAGAACACCGGAGCAGACAGATTTTATTCGCCTGCTGGGTTAGGATGCGTGCCGTGATAAAATCTTATCGATAAGGCGACAAATGTATGGGCTTATCGCGAAAAATCGATATAATTTTGACTATTATTATAAAGCTTAAGTGTTTGTTTGCTTGAACGCGCTATCCTCAGGAACTTACTGGTCCGATTTAAAAAAAAATATTTTTGTGTTGGATAGCCCATTTAAGTCTTAAAGCTATTTAACCTCACCCTACAGCCAATAGGGACGAAACAGTAAAGAAAAATGTTGCAAAAACGGGGAGTATTATTCAAACTATTTTCACGCGTACGAATTCGCGGGCACAGCTAGTCTAGTGATTCGATTACAAGTTTATCGCGACGGTCTACTCTAACTAGGGTGTTCGCTATAGTAATTAGCCAATACATAGTTATTGACCAACATACCTATAATAAAAAAAAACAAGCTTAATGGAAGTTATTAAGAGAGGAAAAGAGACAAATATTTTTTCTGAGCAATACGTACGCAGTCCAATGTAGTAAATATTTTTGTCTCTTACTTATTGTTATGTATGTAGGTCCTTACGAATCTAACACTTATTAACAATCCAATATACCAATAACTATGTATAGGCTAATTACTATAGCAATCATTACTCTAACTTGAACGTGCTCATCTTCTACTCAAGGTTCAATTTTGTATGAAAAAATCATACTTGATTAGAAGCACGCTCAAACCTAAAATCTCAATTTAGAAACCGGTTCTGAGTATTAGTTTTTTTGTAAAACACGGTTTTCTGTATACATCCGCGTGGACTTTACACCAAAGTTTTTGTCTCTAGTAAATAGAATAAATCCTACCTTTTTGCCTTCTTGCTGTGATATGGAGGCGCAGTTTTGTTTTATTTTGTAAAGTTTGTGTTTAGCCAAATATTTTTGTATAATGTGGTTGATAATTAATCATTTAGTGTTTTTGAAAGTGCATGAGTGGTATTGGAACAAATTAGTGCAACATTACTTCAAATCCTCTCGAAAAATACGAGAAAGAGTGAATCTTAGTAAACTGACACTTTTTAAAGTAACTCAACGGAAGCAATATCTCGTATCTCGAAAGTAATATCCTCCATATTACTTTTATGCTGCTATTCTTGTGTAGCTAGGATCTAGTTCTTAAAACCCATCCAAAGGTCATAATATAGTTTCTATTTGCTACATAAATGTGTCTAATTAATTATCGTGCTAGCTAGTTTAGGGGTAGGTAATTTTCGCGATTATTATTGTTCTATAGTACAAAATCAGAAATGAAGAGATCCGTAAACGAGCTAAAGTCGCTGACATAGCCCTACGGATTAGCAAGCTGAAGTGGCAATGGGCTGGGCACATAGTAGGTACGCAGAACTGACGGCCGATGGGGCAGCAAGGTTCTGGAGTGGTCAGTGGACGTCCTATAGCTGAGATGATGATCAAAGTACAAAGTAGGTAAGTAAGTACAGCAGACACAGTAATGAGTACGTGAAATCATTAATATATTGCCATGTCATTTCACTTGAAATTTACTGGACAGCGCATATTTTTAGTAACATTGAAAATAATTTACACAGAAAGGTCATTATTTGATTTTAATTCCTGCTGGAGAGCCACGTCAGTCAGAATTATATGGTAATAGCAAAATATCATAATTCTATTTGTGTTACGTCAATGACAATTTTGATGATTTAAGTAAAATGGGAAGTTTGAATAAATTCGGTTATTAATTTGACTCAAAATGTTTTGAAGAGTCTTTGTAACATTTTTCATGTTATATTTAACTTCTGCATATTATTATGCTTGTAGCAAAGTGTAAAAGAAGTCGGAACCACTGAATATTACTTGTTTAGGTCCAACAAATCCTACTAATATTAAGGTGAAAGTTTGTATGGATGTCTGGATACTCTTTCACGCAAAAGCTACTGAACGGATTTTGTTGAAACTTTACTGTATTAGTGTTTATAACCCAGATTAACATAGGTACAGTTAGGCTATAAGTTATGCCGATTTGTGACACTAAATTTCACGCCGGTGAAGCCGCGGGCAAAAACTAGTTCTATCATACGATTTCAAATTTCAAATGCCTTGTGGAAGAGGGAAACAGGGGGAGAGGCGAGAGGACCATTACGAAAGGGTTGCTATTTTTCGTTGTTTTATGGCCTCGTACGATGTGCACATTATTAGCCAGTGTAAAGTAAATTAATTATTGAGATTCTTCTGCCACTTCTCAGAATCAGCTTATATGTCTTGAAGTGATGGTAAAAAAAATTGGGGACGTGTTTAATGTCAATAAAAGTCTTATGCCCGTTTTCACCATCAATCCCTAATTTAAAAGTGACCCCTATGAAAACAAAATTCCTGTCATGTGTGACCATAGGGGTCTCTTAAATTGATCAGTAAAAATGTAGGCCTTTATTACCCTAGAGAAGTGGCGGAAGAAACTCAGCCACCATTGTCAGCGTTTTATTTAGCTTTTAATTGCCAATTGTTATTTTATTTATTTACAGGTGTAATTTCTTTTCCAGGAGTGCGCGTCTAACCCTAAACGCCGTGACCTTGTCGCGGTCATTCATCGCTAGCCTGCGTCGGCGCACCTCGTTTGCCATTCAGAGCAGCATTAGATTATACTTCAAAAACGGGAACATAGTGCATTCATTCATTCAGCTCAACTTAAAACTTCATGGAAAGTTTCATGGTAAATGATAGATATGTATACTTAGCACATAACACTCAAATACAACATTTGTTCTTACGTTTCATCAATTTCACATTGAGCTCAGAAAATGGCTTAGATTAGCGTGAAACTCAAATACTAGGTAAGTAGACGTGAGTTACAAATTGACTCACCTCAGTACCACTAAGGCTGGGTTGCACCATCTTATTTTAGCTTTGACAAATCTGTCAAACTCCATACAAAAAGCACCGGTTATCGTCATAGTTACCGTTAAACTTAGGTGGTGCAACTCAGCCTTATTATCTAAAAAACAAAACAATTATATCTACAACGTTAGTATCATTTTTTTGTAATGGGTTGGCATTACCGTAATATTCAAATTATTGAGATTAAATGGTCTCGAAAAAAAATATTATTAGTGAAGGTCAGTGTATTAAATAGGTACCTGCAAGCATCTCCTTCTAGTTTCCTGGATCCTACTCGCACATAATTTAGACAAAGTTTTTCACATTTGTAACAATTAGGCAACACAGAATGTTACTTTTCCCATAGAACTACAGTTTTACACTTATGGATTTATTAAATTGCTATAGATGTCAAAAAGGTTATTTTATTCTTTCGCTGTTGAAAAGCGGTCCCCGACGCGCGACGCCATGACACTGAAGATAGCAACGGCGCTGTCAAACAACGTTTTTAAAAATCGAATCTACCCTGCATTAGTTTTAATGAGAGTAGTATAGCAAAGGTAATCTTGCTTATACTGCTAAATGTGGTTTTAAGATGATTACTAAGTTTATGTAGGTAAGTAAAGTTGTAATTTAAAATGCAAATGAAAATTATTTTTTGTTAATAAATAATGAGTAAAATAACAGTGTTGTTAATTTACTTAATTAAGAAATTGTCAAAATTGAATACTTTGTGATATAATAGGTTTATATTTTATAGAAAGATTTACACAGATTTTTTTGTAACTTAACGATGTACAGTCGCGGAATGAAAAGGTTCGTCACCTTAGTGTCGGTTTTCGCTTGCACTAGGTACTGTAAGAGTCAAACCTGCCATAACAGTGCAAGAAACAGTGCTGCTAACATTTAAATAAATATGACGTTTGCTAACGAATAAGGTTTTGCTTGTTTATTTTCCTATCCCATCAGTGCAATTTTACAAAATGTAGTTTTTTATTTATTTAATAGATAATGGCAGGTTGAACCAACAACAAGGTTTTAGTTTATCAATCTTAATAATCTTCTTGACAAGTTAAATCGTCAAACAACTTTGATCTGCATAATTTTGAACTTTACTGACGAACAGTTAATATTATTTTCTCTAACTCGAGATTATTCTGTAACATAGTTTCAAAAGGTAATATGTGCTCGCGATTCATTGAAGGAATCAATTTGAAAACTGACGAACCTTTTCATTCCGTGACTGTACCTATAGGTTTTACATTTTATTTATAAGCAGAATGTGAGTTTTCTTTTCAGTGTTAAATGTTAAATTGTGCTGTTTAGCAAACTTAGGAGACTCAAGTGCAAATCAATAATAAGATTACTTAAGAAAATAATATCATGAGCAAATAAAATTATATCTAATAGAAATACTTGTCTTATTTAGGTCATATCATTAGATTTTACTTAGTTTGGAACTTTTTTACACGTGTGCACATATCTGAACAAAAGCTCAAAATGTAACTACTTTCTAGCTAGAAGACCTTATTTCATAAAAAAAAATATTCAAGAAAAACAAACTGCAAACTATTCATCGTCTACCCCATAAATCCTGCCCGTCCAACCAAGCAAAGACGTATGGAACGTATGCCTTCGCCTGGGGAAAGTGGCTAAGAAAAAATCAATTTCCCGCTCGCGCTGCACACATGCACACACGCGCGACTAGTGGCCATTGTAGTTGTGTGTACTAACTGCAGAAAAGGCGAAGGAATTAGTTAAGATTTTATTTAACTTTTAACCCTTTAGTGAAAAAAGTTATGGTGAAAATATAAATGGTATGGAAATGTTTTAAAATAGAGTTCATCTGCGTGTACTTTTAATGAAAAGAGGTTTAATGTTCAAATTGAGTCTTTAACACGTTTTTATATTTTGGTCCGTCTTTTGTCAGTTTGGATGACAAAATGATATTAAAAAATCTGATCGGTAGTTATAAGAAGTTCATAAAGATGTTATAAATAAAAATCTGGAGTATTAAAAGAAGGAAGGGATTTTTAATGTTTGTATACCTTCTAATTTATCTTGGTCGCATCCGCTAAGTATTTAGTATTTTTTTTTAGCCAAGTTAGTTTATTTCATGCACGTATTTAACTCTTAAATCACCTAACGATGTGCTGAGCTTTGACACTTGAAGACAGTAAAAAACAGGGGAATGTACGAAATAGGAACTGTTATTATTTTTAGCTAATTTTCAGTTGTATTGTAATAATAAACATTATGTTACGAAAACAATTTGCTGCTATTACTAAAATTAATAGTCGGAATGCGTTTTCATCACTTTAAAATATTATTTGTCGTATTTCAATTGAATCGCGTCGATTATATCGTGAAAAGCAATCATTTTATGAAATGGAACTCTTCCCGTATGTAGGGGATTATAGAATTTTATTATTACGTTGGTATTCTTTACACTCTTCAAAGTTGGCACATTAATTGAATTTCAGATGAAAAGGATTGTTTTGAATTAAAATAGATTTCGGATTTAGTGAGACTCTTTGGGTAATTAAAGTGATAAAAGATAATAAGTTACCTCCTTCAGTATACAGGGTGGAAACGATAAGTGATCTCACGCGATTATTTCTAAACTATACAAGATATCGAAAAACTGGTTACTGATCCTGAAAGCGCTTCACGAGCTCTATCCAACGATATTTTTTTTTTATTAGACANTTCACGTTTATAAAAATCTTGGACTAATCCAGGACTCTAAGCTTATATTTGATAAACATATCGATTATGCGATTAAAAAAGCGTCAAGGTCTCTTGGGTTCGTTATTCGCTCTACAAATAAATTTAAATCCATCAAGCCAATAAAAGTTATTTATTGTGCCTTCGTGCGCAGCATCAATACAATGTTTATATCTCCCGCATAGAATCCATACAAAAAAGATTTTTGCGGTATCTACAATTTAAGTGCAAAGTTATTGATCATGGCTATGAAACGAGATGTAGAAGATATCATTTCCTACCTTTAGAAAAAAGACGGCAAGTATCCGATATTTCTTATCTGCTGAAAATTGTTAGTGGCGATGTCGACTGTCCAGATCTATTACAAAAAATAGATATCTGGGTTCCAAGAAAACTACCAGTAAGACGTACTCAGCCGCTAGCAATTCCCAAAGTTAACACAAATTATCGCCTCAACTCTTTTTTTATTCGTGCGAGTAAATGTTTTAACGATATATCAAAAAATTATAGTGATCTAGAATTATTTCGAACGAAACCCACTACCATAAATAAATTATTCAATTCAAACTTTTTCGACTCCCACTCCAGCGGCGCTTAAAAAGCATTGTTTACTGTTAAGTTTTCACTTGTAAATTCTTTTAATGTCTGCTACGGCATATGGTCTATTTGCATCTTAACTTCCATTTGCGATTACCTATAAATGGCTAAGCAGATACATAATTTAAGGTCCCATTATTTGTATTGTATTGNCTATGGCATATTATGGTCTATTTGCATCTTAACTTCCATTTGCGATTACCTATAAATGGCTAAGCAGATACATAATTTAAGGTCCTATTATTTGTATTGTATTGCTGTTGGTTTTCCGAATAAAATAAAATAAAAATAAATAAATAAGTATCAATAATAGGTTACAAACTAAACTGGATATATCCGAAAATTCAATGTTTCCAGCTTCCATACATATAGTAAAACCACATAATATTAAAGACTATAAAAGATATCCAAAAACTGGTTACTGATCCTGAAAGTGCTTCACGAGCTCTATCCAACGGTACCAATAATAAGTTACAAAATAAACTAGATCTATCCGAAAATTCAATGTTTCCAGCTTCCATACATTTAGTACTGCCACCGTCATGGCACTCATGGCTTGATAATATTTTAGCAAGTAAAGCCTAAAACCAATATTTTCCATGAACAATTTTAAATTAGAATACAATTTACAAGTTCAATTTAAGTGTTTATTATTTAATAAAAAAAAATTACAGTTCTAATATTGTGTGGCTGGCATACATTTAGTATGGAGGCTAAAAACATTGAATTTTCGGATAGATCTAGTTAATTCTGTAACCTATTACTTATACCATTGGAAAGAGCTCGTGAAGCACTTTCAGGATCAGTAACCAGTTTTTCGATATCTTGTATAGTTTAGAAATAATCGCGTGAGATCACTTATCGTTTCCACCCTGTAGAGTAAATAAGGTTAACTTGATTTAAATCTTTTGCAGTTCGGAGTAAGTAAAGTAACTGTCTTGATTGATGATTACTTTCGTATAGTTTCCTCAGTATTTTTCTTATAATGGTGCGTATATGGGTATGAGACAATGTATTTTAAAGATACCCTTGTCTTCTTACCAAGTGCAGTTTGGATGACCATCATAGTAACCACTATTAACAGCAATAAAGATATTATGATTATGATTATGATTATCCATGTTGCGAAGTCTAATTTAATCGAGGATTTTGTGTATTAAAGCAAAGAAACTTATGTTCGTTCTGCTGTGTATAAAATTCATATTCAAAGTAAGTATCAGTAAGTTTTATCAATATGCAACGACTAAACTATCGCATAAAAAATAAGTATACCACCTTTTTCTGCTGCCGCTACCAAACTTACTAGTGTGAGTACTAGACGCCGACTAGACGCACTGACCCAGTGTCGGACGACCTTGCGTTTCTTATGTTGTCGCTGCGTCTCGCTCGCACGCGTGCCTCTCCTTCGTGCGTGCCTATTCATAGTTAAGACGTCGTTCAAGGCTGCGACGTGTCGGACAGGTCACCGCACGGACAGGGTTGAAGGGGATGGGGTGTTGCAACATGTTTGGGGTCGGCAAATCAAGGGAACATGTTTGGGGTAGACGGATACACATGGGTGTAAGATCAAACTTACTTATCTATTATCAAAAACTTATATGGTTTGCTTTACATCTTAGCTTAAATTCCAGTTTACGACATACGGATAGTTTAAGGAATTTCCTAAACCAACTTACTTACTAGTTTACTCCCACTTTTTAGTTTCAAAACACATTTTTTTTTACCTACATACTGAATCTATTATTATTACATGCTCATTACTAGTATGAAAGCTTGCCACTATTGAGCATTTCTACTTAACAGCATGTGTGTCGAAGAATTGCTAGTCAATACGCATGCTCATTTTGAGTTGTTCGAGCACGCTTATTGTTTACATGCTAATAAGCATATTATTTTATGAGAAAGTGTAACTGAACCTTTATTTTATGTAAAGTATTACTTACTTAATAGTTCTATTGTTTTTCTATTCAGAGAGCACGTCAAACAGTTCATTTGATTGAGCTATGTCAGACGCAATATAAGGAACGTACCACTTGAAATCTGACACCATAGGGCTGTGCAAGTTAAGTTAAGTAGAAAATGAGCACAATCAGCAAATTTTCTTTTACAATTCTATGGCTGAAGTCAACATGGCAGTCACAAATTGCATTATTATTAATTATACTTATTTAACTATGAAATTACTTAAAGGGCTGGCAGACGTAGCCTGGGCAGGCCTCCTACAATCTAGTAAAGATCGCGGGAAGAGCCTGGATGCGGGCAGCGCAGGACCGTTCACTGTGGAAAACCTTGGGAGAGGCCTTTGTCCAACAGTGGACGTCATTTGGCTGAAACGAACGAACGACCAAGATTTGGGTTATTCCTAAAGGTCTACGACTCTATTGTTCTTCTTTTCCCACCTAAGGCACTCATGATTGTAAAAGCTAACAAGTTTTCATTATAATTCTTTTATCAGTATCTTTCCTTTTCAAATCACTTAGGTTTAGGTACACATTCTAAATATAGATTTTTTAACACCACTTTGGCAAAGAGACCCAAGAAACTTAATATCTTTTGCTCAAGAAATAAAAAGCTTCTTCTTATTAGTCCTTGCCATAGTAGGTCTCGAAGCACTGGGAGGGCAAAAAGATTTCGAGACATGTAAAGGCTCCCAAGGGTAAAATTTTATTTTTTTATAAAAAAAACTTTCATTCTTTTTTTTTCTCTGAATATTTGATGATTTAATAGACTAATACAATTACTGAGTTGCACCACCAAACTTTGATCGTAACTATAACGAAAACCGGTGATTTTTGTATGGAGTTTCACAAATTTTGACGTTTGTTACAGTCAAAGTAAGATGATGCAACCCAGCCTTAAAGTTGACTTAATCTTTGACTTTGAAAATATCTGTCTATAAAATATTGCTTGTTTCTCGTGTGCCAACCCTAGTCTCCCCTCGCAACATATTGCGGTGCGGCCCTTAGGGATAGTGCGGCCGATAATGTATATTGTTGTTTTAGTAGGTTTTCCTAGTTTGTCTCGGTAGAGGGATATTGTTTGCATTGGAAACTTTATGTTAACGTGTTATTTTAGGGCTTTAAATAATAAAATAGCCGTAGTAATAAAACTTTATATGTTTCAAGTACGTTTTATATGGAAATAAAATGAAACACGTGTGTAAATTAGTTAGTAATGAAATTAGTATATTTTTAGTAAGAAGATAATGAACAAACTTTTATGTAATTATGTTAACCTATCCCTACATAAAATTTCCATCCATATCCCAATTTTTTCTACTTAATTACTAGCCCCCCTATTACAAAAAGTTAGACTGGGTGAACTCTGATTTAAATTGACATTTAGTATGGAAATGTCATTTTAAACTAGTATTCGTTCCGGGTAAAACTTTTTTGTAATAAGACCCAATAATTAACTAATAAGGTAATTTTTTTTTCAATTACATGAATATTAGCAATCAAGTTAATAAAAACTACTAAAGTAGTACCGTAAACCCCTCGTGGTAAGCTAAATATGCTTGTGTTACGAGTTTAGATACATTAAATTTAAATAAACAATTGAATAACTATCCCCCAATAGTTATTTTCTTAAAATAATTTCTCACATAAAAAACTTGCTCTACCTACATTCCTTCCTTACCCACTTTTCTTTTCTTAGTTTCTTTCTTGATAAGGGTGGACCATGTCTAGACGTGTCTAGGGTGAAGGTCGCGGGGTCTACTCACCCCGGGTCACAAGGGACGAACCGGTTCATATTTGATCGCTATTTAAGAAGACATCCGGGTGATCCGGGTGTTACTGTTACCATTTCATGACTTGCAAGTTGGGTGTTGCAAAAACATCACTGGTAAAAGCAGGTATTAATAATGTCCTTATTGCTATTTTATTCATAAGAATATTTAAGACAAATACATTGGTTTGAAAGGAGGCATATAAACATAGTTATAATTTCAGAGTCTCTACATTTCTTCTGTAATGATATTAGGAGATATTTTATATTGACTGGATTCTTAACTTGTGCTTTAAAAGTATTTTTTAGATAGCAACAATATCTTAGAGAAAATATAGCCGTTTTGTAAATGCAGATATCATTATTAGACTAGGTAGAGATTTATAGATATTGAGAAATAAAAAATAGCTATTTAGACAAAATATTCTTTCTGTGTAAGATCTGCTTTGTAAAAAGAGCATGTGATGTGATTATGTATTCTGGCAAATAAATTATTGAATTTGAATTTGAATTTAGGTATTAGATAAATTCGATCGCTCGCTACGTGGGTATTGCCCTACACTTGGCTTTGTTTAAGTTCTTTTCGTTCATACTATCGGTAATAAATATAATTTCTTTACTTTTTATATTTGTGCTTACTGTGTTCAATAAAATATAATAATATTTCTTTCTTTCTTCTTTACATCCTATAAATGTACCCAAAAATTATTTACATTAACACTTATTTTGATTCTTCTCTTTGCCCTCAAGGATACAAACCTAATAAACATGTATTAAATCGTTTCCCCAAGGATCCATTCATCCCTTACGAAATAGTTTTACACCGTCAAGGGTTCGCTACGAGGTCAAAGGTCGCCGGCGGTCAACTAGCGTCTCTAGGTCAAGGGACCAGTCCCTTGGTTTGATGGCTACATTATATGGGCTTATGGGTTCACTAATTGAACGAGCCTCGTAATCTCGGATTCGGTTAAAGTTACGGTTAATTTTGCGGGTAGTTAGCGATTTAGTTAATTGTTATACGAGGTAACATACGGGCGGTTTAGTTATTCATAGGGGCTCGGTTAAATGCTGTGAAAACTTTATGGTTGTTGTTAAGGATTTAAGTGCGTTTTCACGCATTAATAATGTTATTTACATACACAAGTAAATTATAGTGTAAGTATTTTGACATAAAACAGTTACTTATTGATATTAAAGAGATTAGCAATAGGAAAAATATCGCATAGGCTGCAAATTGTTATTTAATTGTGATAAGTATAAGATCTAATAGTTACAATCTAAAGATAAGATAAGAAAGAATAGAGAACTTTAAAGACGCAGTACAGTAGAGGAAGGAAGGAAGGAATTTATTAGGGCCTTGTTAACACCCTTATGTCAAAGGATGCACGTATTCACAAAAAATACTATGTGGTTTCACAGTGCACGTGGACGCACGGGGTGACACACGAACCAATCACCAAGCTCTGTTCAACGCTGTGCGTTCGTTGTGCTGTTTCACTTAAAGCAAGCATTGTTTGTGAATACGGACCTTAAATTATCATCATCATCATCATCTCAGCCATAAGACGTCCACTGCTGAACATAGGCCTCCCCCAATGCTTTCCATATTGCCCGGTTGGTAGCGGCCTGCGTCCAGCGCTTTCCTGCTACCTTTATGATGATGACGTTAAGTTAACCCTTTTTTTAATCAAACCTCTGTCCTATTTGCAATAGCTACATAACTTTAACTGCATTAGTATTACAGACAGAATTTCAGATTACGTTTTTTGCAATACCGCCCTTAATACCACTGCATAAGATTGCAGCGTATTTGGAAACCTTCCAATAAGCAGTTATTTTTGCAATTCTGCATTTTTCTGATCAAATACCGCACCGCAATAATATTCTACACGCACATTTATCACTTTTATTGTGTTCATTGTTATTTATATTACCAATACCTTTTATAGTGCTCTTTTAATCCTCATATTGTACGAGTAAATAGCAAAAAGGATTGTTTTTAGGTTAAATTACTAGTTTTTTCGTGATTGTAAGTAAAACCTCTTTGAAAATTGCAATGGGAATGTGAATTATCTGTGAACTAATTCCTCGGTCCCGTAAAATACTTTTATTTTCTAGAGTGCTGCAGGATAAAATCTCTAAACGTTCGGCCAAAGCAACGCGTGCAGCTTGCGTGCGCGATGGCAATCAGTAGAAATCAGTAGGAAGGAAGGATCGCCATCGCGCACGCAGGCTGGACGCGTTGGTTTGGCCGAACCTTAAAGGTGAGTGAGTATAGACTAGAGCATTTACTTGTAACAGAACAACGAGCTGCTCTATGATAAAATTTCCCTTTAACGAAACATACGTAGAGCGCGCTCGCCGTTCTATAACAACCTAATTGTACTCGTACAAGCCAACGAGCGTATTGGTGTAACATTTCGTCCAGCCTTTGGACGAGCACGGGCGATGCACATTTCAGTAATGAGTGAAAGAAAGGTAAAACGAAGTGTATAGACTGACGATCTCAAGAAAACCACACCACATCCAACAATGGTCTGTAATTGTTTGAAGAGAATCTCCGTCAAAAATGCATTGTTGGCTACATTTAATACTAGCAGCTGCCCGCGACTTCGTACGCGTGGACCCCGTTTTACCCTTAGGGGTGGAGTTTCGTAAAATCCGTTCTTAGCGGATGTCTACACCCTTGAAACCTACCTGCCATCAAGTTTGTAGGTGTTATAGTTTCTAAGATATCGTGATTAATCAGTGACAGGTATTTCGCTTTTCGATTTATTTAACTAAACAATTCCTAACTTATTCACTATCCAAAACAAAGCCCACCTCCACGAAACATCTTAAAAATAGTTCGCCCCATTTCCGAACTGAAACTTGAAACATGCGCCAGCCGTAAAAACGAACTTATTTTCGCTGATGAGAAATCTCAAAAATACGGCCTATGTAGACCGCACGCGCACACGCTCGCGTATATACAGGGTGTTGACCACTTTTGGGAACCATCAGTCAGTCTAAGCAAGTATGATTATCATATTAAATTTTGTTTGTAACGACTACAATTTGTTAAAATCATGGAATTTTATGAAACAAAAATATATTTTATTATATTTTCAGTCGAATTTAGGGTCGATCGCTGATTTTTACCCTTGATTACTAGCTCAACCTGTTGAAGGAAGATGGTATTCAACATTTTTAGCAGGAATCTTTTAATCTGCGTTAATTAGGTCCCCAATTCTGTAATTTCCGAAATTGTATCAGTTACAACATCTTAACATATTGAGGCTATGTACAATCATAATATGGTTAGTTTAGTATGAACTTTAAAGATGCTGTAAGCGGCTCAAGTTTGAGAATTAAACGAAACTTTATTTCCTTACATCAACAATCCTACAATTTGATACTCAACCACTCGGATATTGACCCTGGTGTCACGCCATCCGTCACGCGACGACATCTCATCCCAAATTCGGGTCAGTGTTTTCATTGGCACCCTGTATGCCGCACACATGCGCGTGCGCCGATCTAACCACCCGTCCGGCCGATAATGGCGCCGGGTCAACGCCCGGAGTTACATATTTAGAAAAAAATATTTGGCAAACTGTGCAGTGCGATGCACTTTGCAACGCCTGCCAGGGAAACTGGGCGCGTGTTGATTTAATAGGATTTGGTTGATGTACCCTTTAGTGAAGTCTTTTTAGCTGTAAAATAGGTCTTCTTATTCAATTACAGAATTTAAACTAGGTACATAAATAAAATATAAAATACATAATAAAAGTGTATAAACTTTACCTCAACCAATTAATTAAGAATGAAGACAAAAAGGTTGAAATAAACTTAATCACCACCTACTTGCACCACCTAACTTTTACCATGACTATAACGTTATCCGGTGCTTTTTGTATGGAGTTTAACAGATTTTTGACGTTTGTCAAAGTTAAAGTGAGATGGTGCAACCCAGCCTTAGGCTTAAACTTTGTTAATGAGTTAGTTTTGAACACGTGGACAAAGTGGCAGCTTAAATTTTTAAAAGGATAATTATAATTGTGTCTGGGAAGACACATCAGACAATGTAGATTGGGAAATCTACATCGACTCAAGTAACACAAAAAACTGTGTCCAATTTCCCTGATCGCCAGTGCATCACGAGTTTGCGAGCTTCCTGGAGATGAGGAACAGTCGCCGACATGCAAACACACAAACATTGCAATTAGGCCGCTTTTTATACACAAATCGTTCTGGGTAACGCGGAGCTAATGTTCGCAGTTCAATTGCTCCTTCGTGATTGTACTCGCCGTTTTGATGATTGCAAATGATATGTTGCGAGGATTCGTATTTTGAGATGAAAACCCTGCAGAGACCAATGACTTCATTGTAAAATAACATGTTCGTTAGTTGTACCTACTCTGGTCACTGGAAAGGTCACTGTCTTACTCATTCATCACGAAATCTCGGAAACTACAAGTGTTAAAAGTCAAAAATTTTGCATTCCTTTTAAAACGTAGGTGCTCAGCTAAGACGGAATTTTACGAAACTCTACCCCTAAGGGGGTAAAATGGGATCCACGCGTATGAGTTCGTGGGCAACCGCTAGTAGGTATATGGCTGATCAAACAAAAATTTATAATATTTGAGGAAGGTTTTCTTCATGCTAATCCAGTTCAAGCTTCTTTAGCATGAGTTCTAGATTATAATTTTTAACATGAAACAAGTAAGATTAATCTATTACAAGTCCTAGTAGAGTATTAGTTAAAGTTTTATTATAGGTGAACCGATGTCATGCCAGTGCGCAAGTAATGACTCTTATGAATAGTTGCTTCCGCAAATTCAGGTGCAAGAAAATTTCACGATTTTGATTTCCGCAATGCTGGGATTGGAAACCACATCAAAAATTCAAATTCAAAATTCTTTTATTTATAGATTAGTAGTAATTTGTTTTGGACAAATTACTCCCGTTAGCCATTCGTGGTAAGCTAAATAGGTATGCTAGTGTTACGAGTGAGCTTATTATTATTAAATTTAAATTAAAAATAGTGCTTACAAATCGTCAAAAATATCAAAATAAAAAATATTAAAAATGTTTTGCCTCAAGGCTTCTGAATAGATCTTCATTAAGAAGGATGCGAAAATATTTTCGTTCAATAAATACCTAAAGGATTTTGTCAATATTTAATTATTTTAAAATAAACACGAAAACCGGTTTAAAAATAAACAGAGCGAACTAACTTGTTAGAGCATTATCATATTTTCTACTGCGTCAACTGACCTTGGCAGGTACTACTTAATAAATCCAATATGGCGTCTTATTTATGGACTTTAGTCAATAGATTTTGTGTCGTAGGAGTCAATAATTCGAATTTTTAGGTGTAAAGTAGAGACTGTTGTGTCATGTTTATTTATTTATTTATTTAATAGGACAACCAACAAGACATACACTGGAAGACAATCAATATTTACAACGTATTTAACTTAATCTAAGTGCTGCCTTAATTATAGGTATGTATGTTTGATGTAAATTTACACTCAGCCCACAGTGGTCGAGGGTTCGATTCCCGCATAATACAAAAATATGTTTCCATGAACATAATTATCTCTTTGTATTGGTGTGGGTGCTTTTTATTTACAAAAAAAAAATCAGTATCCACATCCGTTTGGTGTAGTGGTTCGAAGCGGACTACTATTCCGGAGGTAGCGGGTTCGATTCCCGCACAGTACAAACATTTGTGTGCATGAACATATTTGTTTGTATTGGACTGGGTGTTTTATATGTATATTATGTATGTATTTACAAAAAAAAGTATTTATGTATGTTTATATCCGCTGTCTAGTACTACCCATAGTACAAGCTTTGCTTAGTTTGGGACTAGAAGTGCAATGTAAAATGTCCAAGGATATTTATTATTATTTATTTTATTATCCGTTGTCTGATACTTATAGCGAGAGCTGTCGTAGGTAGTGCAAAAATATCCAGTGGTATTTATTTCATGCAGTTACGTGTACCTAGGTGGTATAAGTGCCCTGGAGGGCTTATTAAATAATAGAGAGTTTGAATTTGAAGCATGTTTAACAGATTAGATTTTTATTAGGAGCGTAAACTAATATTATCACATTGTAAACTGTACATCTTTGACAGGCCTTATTAATAACGCCCGATGCCACAGTCTGCCGCTCACAGTGTCTGAAATCTGCTTATTGTCTGGTAGCTTGCTTTGTGCGCGCAAGGTCCGGGGTTCACGGCCGGGCAGAGTTCTAAGACCGATCTGTAGTGGACGGACAGACAAGGAAAACGATCCTTTTTTATTTAGTTTCGAATGATTTAAGGATCACTTATTCATTGTTGAAAAATAAAAAACTGTATTTAGGATTTACTTAAAGGACTTTTATTTAACAAAATACCACACAACCTTGTCGAATTGTCCACTGTAATAAATGTATCTTTCTTTCTTTCTAATTGCCAATAAACAAATTTAAGATACATATAAAAAATACCCTTATGTCCAAAGGGTATACAGGATGTATAGGGTACTACAAGGTTCGAGACTATATTGATGACAAGGATGCGTGGTCAGTTCAGTCTGCACATATTTGATGTACCTACTTAAATTTGACTATTCTTACCGTTAGATAATTCCTGGCAATAAGTGGTGACTGAGTTTGTTCCGGCGTTTCTTCTCAGCACTTGCCATATGTTTGTCTCGAAGCGCTGGTAGGGCCCAAAAGATAAGGANATGATTACCCTAATTACAATGAATTATGCCACAAACACGGCCTCGTTACGCTAGGTAATAGGCGTCTGATGCAGGACATGGCTGTCATGCATGATATATGCTCTGGAAAGCTGGATTGTATTGAATTGTCCAATAAAATACTCAATTTAAACGCGCCTTCTAAAAGAACTCGCCACACGCAACTCTTTCACACACCGTTAGTGCGCACTAACTACGAGGTCAACGATATGTCTATTAGACTGCCTAGATCATACAATAAATTTTTCTCCGACATCGACATATTCAATACATCTAAAGCTAAGTTCAAAACTGCAGTTCATAAGCAGCTTACGAACAAGCTCTAAAATGCCGATAGTAATAAATAAATAATAAAAANCATTCTCAGCGATGTTAGCTCGTAGGTTTCAGACGAATTTCACAACTTTGATGGTCGAAAGAAGCGGATTTTTCGTCATCCACAAGACTGCGCCAATTATAACTTTCAGGTTTAAAATTAACTTTTTAAAAAGCTTATTAATTAATTAAAAAGGACGAGTACCGATTTGGATGGATGCTCGATCACTTCTGTCGCCTGGGCTGCGAAGCTCTGGTGAGGTTTCCATTGGAGTCAGCATTTCTGTACTTCGCCGCCCGCTCTTCTTGCTGTGACGTCACGGTAGGTCCATACATAACACGTGTGTAAATTAACTAGTAATGAAATTAGTGTATTTTAAATAAGAAGATAATGAACACACTTTTATGTTTATATGTATTTAAATTTCCATCCATATTCCAATTTTTTCTACTTAATTACTAGCCCCCTTATTACAAAAAGTTAGACTGGTTGAACTCTCTGGTTTAAATTGACATTTAGTAAGGAAATGTCATTTTAAACTAGTATTCGTTCCGGGTAAAACTTTTTTGTAATAAGACCCAATAATTAACTAATAAGGTAAGATTTTTTTTTCAATTACATGCATATTAGCAATCAAGTTAATAAAAACTACTAAAGTAGTACCGTTAACCCCTCGTGGTAAGCTAAATATGCTTGTGTTACGAGTTTAGATATTAAATTTAAATAAACAATTGAATAACTATCCCCCAATAACAATTTTCTTAAAATAAATAAACGTAGACTCTACTTTCGTTCCTTCCTTACCTACTTTTCTTTTCTTAGTTTCTTTCCTTGACAAGGGTGGACATGTCTAGACGTGTCTAGGGTGAAGGTCGCGGGGTCTACTCACCCCGGGTCACAGGGGATGAACCGGTTCATATTTGATCGCTATAAGAAGACATCCGGGTGATCCGGGTGTTATTGTTACCATTTCATGACTTGCAAGTTGGGTGTTGCAAAAATATCAATGGTAAAAGTAGCAATAATAATGTCTTTATTTGCTATTTTATTCGTAAGAATATTTAAGACAAAAACATTGGTTTCAAAGGAGGCACAAAAACATAGTTATAATTTCAGAAACTCTACATTTCTTCTGTAATGGAATTCATCATCATCATCATCATCATCATTTCAGTCCACTGCTGAACATAGGCCTCCTCCAATGCTATCTATGTTGATCGATTGGTAGTGGCCTGCGTCCAGCGCTTCCCTGCTTGCTACTGTCATCGGTCCACCTTGTAATGGAATTGGGAGATAGTTTATAATGTCTGGATTCTTAAATTTTGCTTTAACAATATTTTAATAACTACAAAAATAATATAGGCCTTTTTTGTCTACTCGTATTAGACTAGGTAGAGACCTAGATCTAATAGTGTGGAAAAGATCGCTGCAAGCTTTTCTTTGCGCAATGAAGTATTTTTCTGTTTATTAGATAAATTTTTATGTAAGAACGACGAACTGTCACTATTTAACATGCCTTACACTGATCTTTGTTTAAATTGTAATCGCTATTTTCATTTCTTTACATCTAATAAATGTACCCAAAAATTATTACATTATCACTTATTTCAAATCTTCCCTTTGCCCTCAAGGATAACCTAATAAACATGTATTAAATCGTTTCCCCAAGGATCCCATTCATCCCTTACGAAATAGTTTTACTCCGTCAAGGGTTGGCCACGAGGTCAAAGGTCGCCGGCGGTCAACTAGCGTCTCTAGGTCAAGGGACCAGTCCCTTGGTTTGATGGCTACATTATATGGGCTTATGGGTTCACTAATTGAACGAGGCTCGTAATCTCGGGTTCGGTTAAAGTTACGGTTAATTTTGCGGGTAGTTAGCGATTTAGTTAATTGTTATACGAGGTGTAACATACGGGCGGTTTAGTTAATTCATAGGGGCTCGGTTAAATGCTGTGAAAACTTTATGGTTGGTGTTAAGGATTTAAGTGTGATTTTCACGCATTATTAATTTTACTTACGAGTACATACACAAGTAAATTATAGTGTATGTATTTTGACATAAAACAGTTACTTATTGATATTAAAGAGATTAGCAATAGGAAAAATATCGCATAGGCTGCAAATTGTTATTTAATTGTGATAAGTATAAGATCTAATAGTTACAATCTAAAGATAAGATAAGAAAGAATAGAGAACTTTAAAGACGCAGTACAGTAGAGGAAGGAAGGAAGGAATTTATTAGGGACTTGTTAACACCCTTATGTCAAAGGATGCACGTATTCACAAAAAATACTATGTGGTTTCACAGTGCACGTGGACGCACGGGGTGACACACGAACCAATCACCAAGCTCTGTTCAACGCTGTGCGTTCGTTGTGCTGTTTCACTTAAAGCAAGCATTGTTTGTGAATACGGACCTTAAATTATCATCATCATCATCATCTCAGCCATAAGACGTCCACTGCTGAACATAGGCCTCCCCCAATGCTTTCCATATTGCCCGGTTGGTAGCGGCCTGCGTCCAGCGCTTTCCTGCTACCTTTATGATGATGACGTTAAGTTAACCCTTTTTTAATCAAACCTCTGTCCTATTTGCGATAGCTACTTTAACTGCATTAGTATTACAGACAGCATTTCAGATTACGTTTTTTGCAATACCGCCCTTAGTACCACTGCATAAGATTGCAGCGTATTTGGAAACCTTCCAATAAGCAGTTATTTTTGCAATTCTGCATTTTTCTGATCAAATACCGCACCGCAATAATATTCTACACGCACATTTATCACTTTTATTGTGTTCATATATTACCAATACCTTTTATAGTGCTCTTTTAATCCTCATATTGTACGAGTAAGTAGCAAAAAGGATTGTTTTTAGGTTAACAAATGGAGCATTCCATGCGAAGCGTACAGGTAAAAAAGTCGATGTTTCGGATTTCAGTAATATTTGAGTATGTTCTACCTATACATATTTTTATACGTGTACCAAATATTTTTGTTTATTATTAATTTTTGTCTTCGAAGTTTTCGACAACCGTTTGGCATGCAGTAGGTACTTCAAACCCGATTATGGAGTCATAAATTATACATTAAAATAATTAAACCACGGGATTTATTACTTCATTTACCGTGCTTTTTAACTGTATAATGTATTGGAAACGAAAAAAAATATATTTTTTCCTAAAAAAATGCAAATTATTTTTTTTCCTTGATTTTCACAAAGTTCGACCATTTCGATTTTCTTATTTTTTTTTATTTAAGTAGCTAATATTGTGTAGAACATTCATGCTAACTTTCAAAATGGGCGTGAAAGTGGATTAGGAGCTAGACTGAAAATACTGCCGAAGGGTGGCGCCCAGCGCCGCGCCGTCGCGCTGCCGCGCCTGAAGCCCGCCGCTTGTGCGCGTTTAGCAGCCTCCATTCCAGAACCTAATAGACTAGACACCAAAAATATGCATTGTTAGCTATTATTTTAACTAAACATTCCTAACTTTAGTCACTTTCCAAAACAAAGCCCACCTCCCCGAAACATCTTAAAAATAGTTCGCCCCATTTCCGAACTGAAACCTAAAACATGCGCCAGCCGTAAAAACGAACTTATTTTCGCTGATGAGAAATCTCAAAAATACGGCCTATGTAGACCGCACGCGCACACGCTCGCGAATATACAGGGTGTGGTTGACCACATGACCACTTTTGGGAATCATCAGTCAGGTCTACCTATTCAATTCTGTTTGTAATGATTATTAAATGTCAATATTATTATTAATGTATCCTTTACTTAACATCATAACATGTTGAGGCTATGACGTTATTTACGTCTAATTTATGAAAAAAATCGGATTGATTTTTGAGGATTTCAGTAGTATGTATACAATCATAATATGGTTAGTTCCCCCCGTACTACAAAAACTGTGGAATGGACTGTCGTCTGCGGTGTTTCCGGACGGATACGACCTGCAAGCTTTCAAGAGGAGAGCGTATCTTTATCTTAAAGGCCGGCAACGCACATGTAACGCCCCTGGGTCTGCGGGTGTCTATGGGCGACGGTAATCACTTACCATCAGGTGATCCGTCTGCTCGTTTGCCTCCTATCACATAAAAAAAAAAGTTTCGTAAGGATGCTATAAGCGGCTCAAGTTTGAGAATTGATCGAAGCTTTATTTCCTTACATCAACAATCCTACAATTTCATACTCAACCACTCGGATATTGACCCTGGTGTCACGCCATCCGTCACGCGACGACATCTCGTCCCAAATTCGGGTCAGTGTTTTCATTGGCACCCTGTATGCCGCACACATGCGCGTGCGCCGATCTAACCACCCGTCCGGCCGATAATGGCGCCGGGTCAACGCCCGGAGTTACATATTTAGAAAAAAATATTTGGCAAACTGTGCAGTGCGATGCACTTTGCAATGCCTGCCAGGGAAACTGGGTCCGTGTTGATTTAATAGGATCTGGTTGATGTACCCTTTGGTGAAGTCTTTTTAGCTACTACATAACTAAATAAAATATAAAATACATAATAAAATTGTAACCTCAACCAATTTAACCGTGACTATAACGTTATCCGGTGTTTTTTGTATGGAGTTTGACAGTTTTTTGACGTTTGTCAAAGTTAAAGTGAGATGGTGCAACCCGGCCCTAGGCACAAACTTTGTTAATGAGTTGATTTTGAACAGTTTGACAGATTTTTGACGTTTATCAAAGTCAAAGTGAGATGGTGCAACCCAGCCTTAGGCTTAAACTTTGTTAGTGAGTTGGTTTTGAACACGTGGACAAAGTGGCAGCTTAAATTGCTAAAAAGATTATTATTGTGTCTGGGAAGACACATCAGACAATGTAGATTGGGAAATATACATCGACTCAAGTAACACAAAAACCTGTGTCCCTTTTCCCTGATCGCCAGTGCATCACGAGTTTGCGAGCTTCCTGGAGATGAGGAACAGTCGCCGACATGCAAACACACAAACATTGCAATTAGGCCGCTTTTTATACACAAATCGTTCTGGGTAACGCGGAGCTAATGTTCGCAGTTCAATTGCTCCTTCGTGATTGTACTCGCCGTTTTGATGATTGCAAATGATATGTTGCGAGGATTCGTATTTTGAGATGAAAACCCTGCGGAGACCAATGACTTCATTGTAAAATAACATTTTCGTTAGTTGTACCTACTCTGGTCACTGGAAAGGTCACTGACTTACTCATTCATCACGAAATCTCGGAAACTACAAGTGCTAAGAGTCTAAAATTTTGCATTCCTTTTAGAACGTAGGTGCTCAGCTAAGACGGTATTTTACGAAACTGGGTTGAGTTAATCCCAACTAGTCCCAACTAGTCCCAACTATCCCAACTAATATTATAAATGCGAAAGTAGCTCTGTCTGTCTGTCTGTCTGTATGTCTGTCTGTCTGTCTGTCTGTCTGTCTGTTACGCTTTCCCGCTTAAACCTCGCAACCGATTTTGATGAAATTTGGCATAGAGATAGTTTGAGTCCCGGGAAAGAACATAGGATAGTTTTTATCCCGGTTTTTGAAACAGGGACGCGCGCGATAAAGTTTTTCTGTGACAGACAAAAATCCACGCGGGCGAAGCCGCGGGCGGAAAGCTAGTTTATAATATTTGAAGAAGGTGTTCTTCATGCTATGGATTAGCAAGCTGCAAGCTTCTTTAGCATGAGCTTTAGATTATAATTTTTAATGAAACAAGTAAGATTAATCTATTACAAGTCCTAGTAGAGTATCAGTTAAAGTTTTATTATAGGTGAACCGATGTCATGCCAGTGCGCAAGTAATGAGTCTTAATGAATAGTTGCTTCCGCAAATTCAGGTGCAAGAAAATTTCACGTATTTTCATTTCCGCAGTGCTGGGATTGGAAACCACATCAAAAATTCAAAGTCAAAATTCCTTTATTTGCATGGACTATTTTTTTTAAAGATTATTAGTAATTTGTTTTGCACAAATTACTCCCGTTAGCCCTTCGTGATAAGCTAAATATACTTGTGTTACGAGTGAGCTCATTGTTATTAAATTAAAATTAAAAATAGTGCTTACAAATCGTCAAAAATATCAAAATAAAAAATATTAAAAAGGTTTTGCCTTCATGCTTCTAAATAGATTTAATGAAGGATGCGAAAATATTTTCGTTCAATAAATACCTAAAGGATTTTGTCAATATTTAATTATTTTAAAATAAACACGAAAACCAGTTTAAAAATAAACAGTGCGAACTAACTTGTTAGGGCATGCATTATCATATTTTCTACTGCGTCAACCGACCTTGGCAGGTACTACTTAATAAATCCAATATGGCGTCTTATTTATGAACTTTAGTCAATAGATTTTGTCGTAGAAGTCAATAATTCGAATTTTTAGGTGTAAAGTAGAGACTGTTGTGTCATGTTTGATGTAAATTTACACTCAGCCCACAGTGGTCGAGGGTTCGATTCCCGCATAATACAAAAATATGTTTCCATGAACATAATTATCTCTTTGTATTGGTGTGGGTGCTTTTTATTTACAAAAAAAAAAAATCAGTATCCACATCCGTTTGGTGTAGTGGTTCGAAGCGGACTACTATTCCGGAGGTAGCGGGTTCGATTCCCGCACAGTACAAACATTTGTGTGCATGAACATATTTGTTTGTATTGGACTGGGTGTTTTATATGTATATTATGTATGTGTTTACAAAAAAAGTATTTATGTATGTTTATATCCGCTGTCTAGTACCCATAGTACAAGCTTTGCTTAGTTTGGGACTAGAAGTGCAATGTAAAATGTCCAAGGATATTTATTATTATTTATTTTATTATCCGTTGTCTGATACTTATAGCGAGAGCTGTCGTAGGTAGTGCAAAAATATCCAGTGGTATTTATTTCATGCAGTTACGTGTACCTAGGTGGTATAAGTGCCCTGGAGGGCTTATTAAATAATAGAGAGTTTGAATTTGAAGCATGTTTAACAGATTAGATTTTTATTAAGAGCGTAAACTAATATTATCACATTGTAAACTGTACATCTTTGACAGGCGTTATTAATAACGCCCGATGCCACAGTCTGCCGCTCACAGTGTCTGAAATCTGCTTATTGTCTGGTAGCTTGCTTTGTGCGCGCAAGGTCCGGGGTTCACGGCCGGGCAGAGTTCTAAGACCGATCTGTAGTGGACGGACAGACAAGGAAAACGATCCTTTTTGATTTAGTTTCGAATGATTTAAGGATCACTTATTCATTGTTGAAAAATAAAAAACTGTATTTAGGATTTACTTAAAGGACTTTTGTTTTATTTTGAAATATTCAATTATTGATAAAATAACAATAAAATAATATAAAATAACCATCATAAAATAAAGGACCGTTAATTTTAAATGCATGCAGGAAAGTAGAAACAACTATGTGTGACAAGGCTATTTTTTGTCATTAGTCAAGGAAGAAATGACAGTAATATTGATGTAATTATTAACTATAGTAACTTTAACTGTAATCTTTATTGTATAATTAGTTTTAAAACGGCTGTGTGGTTAAATAATAACGCTCAAGTTTATGCTATATCCCGGAACCGTAAGTGGTTTATACTGAAAAATAAAAAAATATTTATTCAGTATCTTTAAAGATTACATTTTGTCGCAAGTGGCTGGGGTCTCCTTTTAAGTATAAAACCTGTGTTAGGCCCCGCTGTTTCTTAAACTTACAAAGATGCTTGTTTGTGTTAACCAAACCAACGCTAGTACTCATCTGTTTGGTTACATTAGTTTTTACAAAACTACTGGTAAATCGTCGATGTGAGATCTATGACAGTCCATAGCCCTTTACAATTTCGCCAAGAAATCGCTGGACAAATCGTTAGTGCAAGCAATGCTCTAAGTATAGACGTAGTTCGTGGCGTAGTTCCTAGTATTTATCATGACGTAGGCGAATAGAGCATGAATCACGCTAGATTCTTGACCTGCCTCAGCATCCGGCGCCGCTCGCTGGCCTTCAAAGCTCCGGTCGTTGACACCGATACCTATTGCTAAGCTCGGAAGCTTTGTTTTGATTGGCATTTAATTATAGGAGAGCTTCGTAAGATGAAATGATTTCAGGATATTATAATTTACTTTGACTATAATTTTTTATTCATAAAATTACACCCATTACCACTAAGATGTTAATACCTTGTACCTAATACATGTTATAAATGCTAAACAAAGCTAGAACTTGCAAAAAAAAAAAACAAAGAGATCCTACTAAATTAGAATTCAATATCCATTAAGATATTAGTTTCTCTCTAGCTCTATTTAATTTTAAGTTAGGTAAATTGAGACGAAAATATATGACGGAAATTTTTGATTACAAGCTGTTTGACGGACAATGGTGGTGGTGAATGCTGGCCGCCACCAACCGGCCATTGTGGAAATCATTGGGGGAGGCCTATGTTCAGCAGTGGACGTCCTATAGCTGAAATAATGATGATAATGAATAGTGACAAGGAAATGTACTACTTACTACGTCTACGTCTCCGTGGGAACAACACCTTAGATGGCATCGGTGGTTTTGCAACAAAATCTGAGCTGGCAAATATACGGACGACGGCACTTCAAGCTTTACACAGGGGTGTCTTAACTCGTAGTAATACGGGTTACTTTGCAACAGATACTTAGTCTGATGTGCTCTCGATTTTACATTTAATTTCAGTCTATTTAATTGTGGCCATGAAAGTTAAAAATATCTAGAATGAATGACTAATTAGAAGATTTTCCTTGTGCCTTGAAGTTGTTAGAATTGCAAATGAGTCAGACTAGATGCCTGACCTACCCCAATCCGGCGAAGCTGTTCTAGGTATTTTATAGGTCATTGACACACGCTAGAAGACGTAAATGTATTTATATTTTTTCAAAACTGTATTAGTAATTTAATTTTATTAAATTCCTGAAAACTCCCTTCCCGTAATTATGCTTGTTTTAGTGGGTTCACCACAATCCTATTTCAATGGACGGGGATCGAAGTACCGACCCTGGATTCGAACACGACACTGATACTGTTCGGCCGTGCTGATTTTTACCCGACTGCGCCAGAAGGAGGTTATGTTTTTTAACTAAGCTTACACTGTCGTAAGGTTAGGCTCCCTTTTGTCAACATTCTCCATAAACTTAGCCGACCATCTGTCAATGGTCAATGCTCAATATCTACACCTTCACTAGTTTCCACCTGTTGCTAGCCGTTGGGTGCGGTTTTGTGACCAATTCAGCCAATAGTAGTTCACTTCTGGATGTAAGCTTCTTCCCCATGGAACGCCACAAGTGACAATCACCCACTTTTATATCCAGCTACTGATTTATCTATGAGAAGATCCGCAAGAAAACCAAAGTGACCGACATAGCCCGCAGAATTGCTAAAATTAAGTGGCAGTGGGCGGGGCACATAGCTCGTAGAGCTGATGGCCGCTGGGGCAGAAATGTTTTTGAGTGGCGACCACGAGCTGGAAGACATACACCCCACTAGGTTGACCGACGATCTGGTGAAGGTCGCGGGAAGTACCTGGATGCGGGCAGCGCAGGATTGAAAAAACCTTGGGGGAAGCCTTTGTCCAGCAGTGGACTTCATTTGGCTGAAGCGAACGAACGAACTGATTACCAGCACCTTGGGATTGCATGCAGAGTGAAAGACTCATTCTTGTGTCCCTCTTCACCCGAGGAAACTTTACTTTTCTTCTTTTGTTTTCCTCTTAAAAATACATAGTTACGTACCTACTTACTCGTATTTGTTACAACAAATGGCGTCGCAGAAAGAACTAACAATATAAATACAAAAAATATGACTAAATACTAGCTACAAAAACATCCAGGCAATTGAGAAGCGTAGTCATTAGTATAGATAATAGATTTGTTTACCATGCCAGTGCGCACTTATAATACCTACGTACCTACGAGTCACCTTAGCTAAATTTAAATGACACGTAAATTTTCCATAACTCTCAATGCTGTTAGGATTTAAATATCAATAATGCCTGACCTACCATAATATCTGACGTGAATACTAGTGGCCTTCATATCATTAGGTTGCCATTATGTTATTTAAATTGCTTTAATATTATGTATTAACTAGCGGCCGCCCGTGACTTCGTACGCGTGGATCCCGTTCTAATCCCTTAGGAGTTGAATTTTGCAAAATCCCGTCTTAGTGAACACCTACGTTCTAAACCTCCATGCAAAATTTGAGACTCCTAGCACTTGTAGTTTCTGAGATTTCGTGATGAGTGAGTCAGTCAATAAGTGACCTTTCGCTTTTATAGATATCGATAGGTCCCAGTCCCACCGATCTGGCGAGGGTAGGGAGTGTAGGCCAAAAGGTTTAATGTATTATTCGTTTCAGCCAAATGACGTCCACTGCTGGACAAAGGCCTCCCCCAAGGATTTCCACAATGACCGTTCTTGCGCTGCCTGCATCCAGGTGCTTCACCAGATCGTCGGTCCACCTAGTGACTATCCTCTGCCTCTGGTAAATCAGAGGGTCGCCTTCCTGCAGTGGAGACTAAGCTCCTGATAATGATGATGATGATAGGTAATTACTGAGCTCTCCCATGACAGCATTTAAAGTTGGTTAAACTAGTAGATAATAATTTAAGTAGGTACAGTCAAGCACATGTACATTTTACATGCTAGACTTCTCAAAGTAGCACCTATTTTCAACTACTTAGATGTCTCAGTATTTAGATTGATGTGAAGTCGACTGTACAACACGTGATTATAAAAAAATGATCATTATGCACTATGCATGGTTTAGTTTAAAATTCATTCGGCCAGCATCATTATCAAGTTTTAGTTCGGTCAAACGTTCTAGTTCTTTCGAAACGAACTATTTACTAAAAAAAATATTATTAAAAGACTTCTTAAAAACTTAATAAAACATGATGCATGATGAGTTCTAAGATTGACCTTACTTCCTTGACTTTTAAAAGCACTCAGATTATACCAGAGCAGAAAGACAGACTACAAAATCCATTATCTTAGGTACAGCCTATAAGAAGTAAATTAATAGAGACATCTTGTATGGAAGAAGATAATATTATTTAGGGTATCAGATAAATGGCAGTACCGGCCTCCAAAAGCATCAGTAAAATAAAGTGGTAAAACTTTTTCCACAATCGCACCTGATGTTAAGTGGGATGCAGTCTAGGATGGTACATATCTGCCCTGTAAGTGCCTATTAACTCTTGCCTTGAAAAGGCCCGGATTATAGTCTGCGAGAAAGACAGCAGCAGTCAGCGAATTCCAGTCCCTAGCTGTTCGCATTATAAAAGAGTCATCGAAACGCTAACCTGCGTCTGGTTCCCCGATGATGGAAGGGGGCTGGTGGAATTAGTTACCTACGTAGGTACGTACGAGTATGATACGTGTTACTAGGAATCGGCTAAAGAAACGAAAACATATTCTTACTACGTCACAACGTTATACTCGTATAGACTGTGTTTTAAATATCTAGGTAGTTTCAAACTTGTCTAGTAATAATAAGGAAATCCAAAGCGCAAAAACTTAAAACTCGTTTTCGAATAGATATGTTTTTGCACGAGCGAATGATCATTCCAAGGCTATCAGAAGTAAACACCTACGTGAATCAATCTAGGAAAATTACAAACGCTTGTTAATATATTGGAAAAATAAAGTGTTATTTCAATAAGTTGTGTTTATCTTCATTTTGGCAAAAGGTTAGGTATAAGTGTTTGGAGATGATAAATTATTATAAGGGCCTCTTTCACGATCGCTGACTAAAGTAAAGTAGTTCCTACCTGACTAACGCCCGTATTCACAAACACTACTATGAGGTCTCACAGTGCGTTTACGCACAGGGTGACACACGAACCAATCACAGAGCTCTATTTAACGCTGTGCGTTCGATTTTCTGCTTCACTTTTGCAAGCATCATTTGTGAATACGGACGTAACACTCCATTGTCATTATTTCAGCCACAGGACGTCCACTGTTAAACATAGGCCTCCAATGATTTCCATATCGCGTGGTTGGTAGCTGCTTGCATCCAGCACATTCAGCTACTTTATGAGGTCGTCGGTCCACCTTGTGAGTGGACGTCCCACGCAGCGTTTTCCGGTGCGTTCGACTAAAAGTAAGAAGTATTTTACCGTCAAAGTCTTATGGTTTCATTGCTACTCGTGACTTTAAGCAACGAGTAGCCTACTTGACACTTTACTCAGAGATGGTGAACGAGGCCCTATGAGAATTGTTGAAAATATTATCTTAGGCCGAGTTGAACCACCTAACTTTGACCGTATCTTTGACAATAACCGGTGCTTTTGTATGGATTTAGACAGACTTTTGACGTTTGTCAAAGTTAAAGTTAGATGTTGCAACCTAGCCTAAATGTAAGTAGGTAAGATTACAAAAAAAACTGAGAATAATATTAGGTAACAAATTACGCAGTTTCTTAACCATGTTGTCAACTAAGAAGCAAGTCTCCAACGTCTTTAGTCATTATTAGGTTAAAAGTACAAATGTTAGTTATTTAAGAATTTAGGCTGTTGACTGAGTTACCTAACAAAACCCACGGGGTATTTTCCACTGTATTCTCAGTTACATCATATTTTAAAGTATTTCTATAATATGTTTGTTTACTATTGAAGGTGTTTTAACAAAACAATTCCCTATATAATTCCTTTGCAAGGTTATGACAGTGTTAAATACATAGATAGATAGAGCGCACTTTATTGTAGGTACACCACTCAAGACAAGATAAAAAGAAAGAATTATACAAAGATACGTCACAATTTAGGCGGTCTTGTCGCTATAAAGTAAAGATGAATGGCTTGATGTTTGGTCGAACTATTGTTGTAATTGAATCCAAGTACGTCTTGGATTATATGAAATATATTTTTCTTTTATGGCTTCGTTATTGTAGAATGAAGATGACAATATTTTTTGTACTTGTACTTATCTTACGGAGGGAACTAGGTATATTAAACTGGATGAGAATATTAGACCTCATAGAAACTGTTTGTTATTAGAACAAGACGAGTATTTCACAATGGTAAAGTGGCCATCGCCCGCCCAAACACGAGGTTTCAAAATTTTGTTTCTAAACGTGATAAAAAAGAAATTGCTGATATATTTAAAAAAAGAACTTAACGTTCTGCTGGCTACATTCCAACAATGAGTATAAACAAGTAAAACTCAGCTAACTGAATTATTTACTATCAATATTAGAAGCATGCGCCGGCGCACGTGACAGCGCCACGCTTTCACGGCGCCCGCATCATATCGTAATAGTAGTAATATACATAGATATATTTACCATATTTAGATACGGGTTACATTGCCATTTTACTCTGCAGTCAAATGATAAAAAAATTACCAAATATACGATACCAGCGGCGCCCGTGACTTCGCACGCGTGGACCCCGTTTTACCCCCCTTAGGGGTGGAGTTTCGTAAAATCCGTTCTTAGCAGATGTCTACACAATCAATAAGGAACATACCTGCCAAATTTCAAGTTTGTAGGTGTTGTAGTTTCTGAGATTTCGTGATTAATCCGTGAGTGGTAGTTCACTAGTCAGTGCTTAGTTAATTGATGAACTAATTTACGTAATTAATTATGTTTCTATTAAATACAGGGACATAAAACAACAATAAAACCAAAACTCATAGCCGCGAAGAAGCCTAAGTTAGTAAAATCTTCTCCCAATGATAGCATTTAAGTTTTTCTAAAGCAATCGAATTAAAAATGACTCAATTCCTTCAGTTTTCAACTGATGCAGAAATTCATGCGTGAATTGGGATTCTTACGGTCCCAAATACGTCGATCTAAACGCTGTGGCACCTCATGCATTTGTAACAAGTGCTATTTTGCAATAAGAATGTATATTTTGATGTGCCATTGCACTATGCAAAAGGATTTAAAATTCCAGCAAAGTAAGGTAAGAAAGACGAAACGAAATATAGCCGAATAGGTACAAATATTCGTATTGCGTATAACTTGTGGTGTAAATATACGAATATTGCGTATAACTAATATGTACCTATCCGATAACATTTTGCGTAGTGCCCTACAAGATGACCGTACCTACTTACTTCCTTAACACAATTTATTTTATTTTTCCATTAGTTTCCATCAACATCCAAAAAGAGTTAAAAATATCCTGTTATTGTTTACATTCTAGAACCATCCGAAAAACTGAGAAAACAAACTAACCACAGATTACAAGAACGCTTATAGGGTTGCCATCCGTCCGGGTTTCCCCGGATTCGTCCTAGTTTAGAGGGTGTTCGGGGAGCGACTGGCATAAAAAATTAAATCTTAAGCCAATGCCGGGCGATGCGACTAAGTTTTATAAAAACCTGTTGACATATCCGGGTTCTGGGCTCCAAAATCCGGTGTTTTCACGCGTCTTGTCTTATTTGCCAAATTTAGCTTTGGCCAACCCTAGCTTTGGATAATAAACAGAGTTACGCGCAGTTATACGTAACCTAGACCGCTGTTAGAAGTGACTCACCGTGTTTGCTAGCCACAGCATGAGGAAAACAGACAGAAATACACTCGATATTGGGCAAGGTCAGGACTTTCTAGAACAAAAACAATTCACGTAGTTTGCTAAGAGTTGGGAGGAGCGGAATTTTTAACACTATTTTCGCAGCTGCATGTTTAGAATAAAACAATATGATTTAGTCGCATGTTCAGTTGCAAAGTACATACCTACAAGTTTCAAATAGAATTCTATTGAAAATAAAAATACGAATGTCACCTAAGACATGTTTTGTAGAGTCGACGCGAAGAAACATTTGTCGCCTTGCTCACTTATTCTAGAAGTAACTAATAAATAATCTCTGGATGCGTTAAATGTAATTCTAGATCTTTTTGCAAAATATGACATAACATAGGTCTTACCAGCGCGGCAGCGGTTAAAAACATTTGTACGAAATAACAATGCAGTCCTTACAACGGAAAAAGTTTTAAGCACTCATGTAAAGCCGGCCGTTTGGTGTAGTAGTTCGAAATGAACTACTATTCCGGAGGTTGCGGGTTCGATTCCCGCACAGTACAAAAATTTTTGTGCATGAACATATTTCTTTGTATTGGACTGGGTGTTTTCTATGTATAAAATGTATGTATTTACAAAAAAAAAAGTATTGAAGTATGTTTATACTCGTATCCGTTGTCTAGTACCCATAGTACAAGCTTTGCTTAGTTTGGGACTAGAAGCGCAGTGTAAAATGTCCAAGGATATTTATTATTATTATTATTTAAACCGAGCTTAGAAGCGATGGAAGTTATTTATTAATAAAATTAATATGCCAAATAATTGACTAAGAAAAATAAGACTAACAAAAAAATATATGGAATAGAAAAAAACCTTGATTGTTTTGCTGTGGTTTTTAGATTCGCATTTCGCACGTCCTGTGGCTTTATCGTGACAGATCTGCATTTTCATTGTCACAAACGAGCTGTCTGTTGTCTTCTGGCTACGTCCAGGTCATCGGCCCGACCGTGGCCATGATCTAAGCCGGCTCTATGCCTCACGTCAGTCCGCATGTGACTATTCAAATGATTCCCCGAACGAATCCATGATTAAAATGTTATACATGGTGTGATGGACAAGTTATTTGATTTAGGAAATTGTTTTACAGTTTAGACTAGGTGAGAGGACAATGTGGGCTGAATAAAACCACTTGTGGATTCTCACAGATTTATTACATCGAATATCAACTGGTTTATGAAAGTAAACTAAGCAATTAATGACTTAGCAATACAAATAGTAGCCCAGTTAGTTTTTTTTTAATCTCCGGCTGAAATTTCCGGAGTTCGGTTTCAAACAAAACAATTTCTTGAATATTAAATCAATAATGTATTTTTTAAAGCAAGTGGTAGTAGTTTCTCGCTAATGTAGGGCGTTAGATTTTCTTCCTGAAAATTAAGAAATGTATTGCATATTCTTCTCCTTGCCGCAGCAACGCTGTAAAATATCGACGTTGATATCTTTGACTATCATATTACTGTTTTTGAGAGCCGGTAAAAGGGTGAATTAAATGGATTTTCGACAATGTTGCGGGCTGCGTTCACTTTGACCTGACCGCAGACCGCATCCAGTGCGGCAAATCAACAAAATAGTCATAGTACAAATGGTGGATTTTCACGAGCACGAAGTCAGTTTATTAGCACAATTTATCTAGGTACTTTACATAATTACTCACTCAACGCTACCATTGTTATACGTTATAAATTGACTCTTAACCTAACATAGCCCAATGAACAGCGTAGTGTGTGTCCTGGTAACCTTGAAACAGGGATGTTATGGATATCCGTAACCGTAACCGAAACTTTCGGATATCCGAAATAAAAAAATATCCGTAACCGTAACCATAACCGATTCAAATGTTTCGGATAGTTTCGGATGTAGGCAGAGTCATGCAAGTTCCTACGCTGATTTAATGATTGCACTTTGAAGTACATGAGTTTTTTCTCATAAGATAAAAGCTTTTTTGTGGGATCAAAAGAATGTGACACATGCCAAAGAATTATCTTCTGTACTCATTCTATTCTTAAGGCATAAACTGTATTGGACAACTATTGGAATCTACACTATTGCATTCTATACTTAGCACAGAATATCCGTAGCTGTACTAACCGAAACTTTCGGATATCCGAAATAAAAAAATATCCGTAACCGTAACCGAAATAATATTATTTCAATATCCGTAACCGTATCCATAACCGAAACTACATATCCATAACATCCCTATCTTGAAACTAGCGGTGACTGGCCTGGGACATGGTCAAGTAGTATAATTGTTTGTCTAGTGTTTTGACATTGGTCAATTGTCGAATTGTTGTGCCACCGGTATTGTTTAGCATTTCAAATCTAACTGTATAGTCGATAAATATGTAGCAGTTACCTGCTAAGAATTCATTCAGGGAGAGATTTTTTGTATTAATACCGTTTTCAGGTTTGGTCTAAGATGTTTTGTTAGGGGCATGGTTTTGAGTTTATACGAGTATAGTTTTTGTAAGAACCTATTTAGATATTAAGATTTATTAATAATTTTAATATTATCATCACCAAGTCAGCCAAAAGTAGTCCATTGCTAGATTTAGCCCCTAAAATTAAGAACTTAATCTACAACTTCTAGTTTCTTAGCTCCAGCAAATTTTGTCATTGCCTCAGCAAACTTTATTTGTTACTCAGCGTTATCCATTAGTTAACTATCTGGAACTTTATCAGGGACCAGTGTGAACTGGCCTTAAGCTTGTAAACGGAACATTGAACAATGTCCCTAGTTGACAATGAGCGTGTACACATCATCGTGTGAGTTCAAGAACCGATTTTTAACCGAAATTAAATTAAGAAACCGGTCAAGTGTGAGTCATACAATTTCTAAAGGTTCCTACGTGTACTAATCATAAGAAAACATTCTAGAGTAATATCTAAGAAAAACTAAAGCAACTCCGCGATTATCAATCGCCAACCCGTTGGATAGACGCCATCGTAAAGGCTACTGACTCCACTATGGTGCAGTGTACTCGCGACGTCTTTTACCACAGAAATGGAGGCGCATCGCCAGGAGAGCTACCCTCGGAGATGACATATTCGAACACCCCACCGTGTACCTCGGCAGTGCAACCACGACCACTCTGACAAGAGTGTCTGACTAAGAAGAATAAGATTAATCTATTAGAGAGAATTAAGTATACATATAAAAATGTACATTATATCTCGAATTTCTCGAACCCGTTCTATGTAGATACTTAATATTAAGTTCGTAAAGTCACTTTTTACCTAATTAGCTACAACAATTACCTACTTAAAATTAGCTAGAAATGAATGTGATATGTCCCTGTCAATATCTAGGCACATCAACGTCCCAAAAATCGTAACGGAATACTAAAATGGCCAGCGGAAATGATATGCAGAATATCAATTTACTATTGTACAAATGCATGCCTAATAAATAATATATTGCAGCTAAAGGTCGATTACAGCGCACTGGGCTTACTTACATAGGTAATTAATTAGTGTGTTTTTCGACTTTGATATTTTTCATTGTTATTCTATTCGAAATACCTACTAGCTATCAGTTAGGTCACCTAGGTTATTATACCATTGTTTTGTCTCCTATCGTCCGCTTTGCACTTTGCGTAGGAGATCCAGAGTGACTGACATAGCCCGCAGAATCGCTAAAACTACATAGCTCTTAGAGCTGACGGCCGCTGGGGCAGGAAAGTTCTTGAGTGGCGACCACGAGCCGGAAGACGTAGCGTGGGCAGGCCTCCCCCACACGGTGGACTGACGATCTGGTGAAGGTCGCGGGAGGCGCCTGGATGCGAGCGGCGCTGGACCGGTTTTTGTGGAATTCCTTGGGGGAGGATTTTGTCCAGCAGTGGACGTCTTTCGGCTGAAACGAACGAACGAACGAACGTCCGCTTTGCACTGGAGGGATTCAAACCCTAACTTCGAACTCTTCCAATGACAGTTTAATTTACCTACGAAACAAACTTGACCATCACTGGTTGGGTTTTTATTGGCGGTCAAGCTGTAGATCCTGGCTACACAGGAGTTGCAGCGGTGGGAACGAGAGGTGGGAATAGTCCTGTTAGCTATCACCTAATGTAGAATTGTAGAGATTTGCGGCATGTAATTTCTTATGAAGATTGTAATTTATCCATAGAAAGTATTTGTCATATGCTGACTGAACATGAGAAAATGAGGATTTCACCAATAAAGGTACTTCAAGTGATTTGGGTGTACTTTTAGTACTCTAAGTCTGAAGTGTAACAGTAAAATTCAGTTCTGTGTAAAAAAATCCAGATATAATACGTACACATGGAATTCGTTACTTGCTGCTCTCTTTTCCGAACACTATAATCCGGGCCTTTTTAAGGCGAGAGTGAATTAGCAATTACAGGGCAGATATGTACCATCTTACAGAAACTTAACATCAGGTGCGGTTGCCGTCAAATACCCGCCTTGTTCTGCATAAAAAAATCTCGTAATAGTGTAGTAAGTATAGTTAGACCCACAGATCTCAGAAACTAAAGGAAGATGTGCCAAGGGGCCGGTATCGCAGCAATATGCCCAAAAACAGAACACATTGCTTGCGACAGCAATGATGACAGCAGCGACGTCATTAATGTAAACAATTTACATTGCTTGCGTAGTACTAAAGATTATTCGAACGTTGAATACTGATACCGCAGTGGGTAATGAGCCTCATAAGAAGGCTCAAGGTCACCCAAAGGGCGATGGAGCGGGCTATGCTCGGAGTCTCCCTGCGTGATCGAATCAGAAATGAGGAGATCCGCAGGAGAACCAAAGTAACCGACATAGCTCGCAGAATTGCTAAAATCAAGTGGCAGTGGGCGGGGCACATAGCTCGTAGAGACGATGGCCGTTGGGGCAGGAAAGTTCTCGAGTGGCGACCACGGGCTGGAAGACGTAGCGTGGGCAGGCCTCCTACTAGGTGGACCGACGATCTGGTAAAGGTCGCGGGAAGAGCCTGGATGCGGGCAGCGCAGGACCGGTCATTGTGGAAAACCTTGGGGGAGGCCTTTGTCCAGCAGTGGACGTCATTTGGCTGAAACGACGTGCGTGTGAATTTCTAATGCGACACTGAGTTTCGAACTCAGCGCATTAGTTGGCATCTCTCTATATCTCTATGGAAGATCATTCTTTATAGATCATTCTTGTAATATACTAAAACAGTCTTCCCCGCTTTCTTTGTGGGTCGTATTAAATAACAGCTCGGCAAAATTACAAGATCCCATTTAGCCCGAACTTTGAAGTGATGAAAAATAGCCAAAGCCTACGCCAAATAGATGTTGCGTAGGAGTTACCAAGAAAGTATCTTTTCGTCATAAACTACGTTACAAAAGCCCCGTAAAAGTTGAACCAGTATAACGCATATTTCATGAATTCTTGAATTAAATCCAAGATTGTCGAATGAACGAATGTTGACAGCACTGGACCGTTAAGAAAGATAGATATAAAGAAGTTTATAGATACGTCTATAGAGTCTACATGTTCTATGACTGTATGTTCGTTACAACATTGCACCAATAACAATCGCAAGACACCACTGTGATAAGCTTGATTTGCTATCGTCTGCTAAGATATTTTAGAACTGATGTAAAAGCTTTAAATTAATATGTATGTTTGTACAAATCAAACATTCATCATAAGTTTAAAAAAAAGGTATTATGTAAGTATTATCTTATTCTAAATCGTCTGATGCCCGTTTTCACCATCAATCCCTAATTTTTAAGTGACCTCTATGAAAACAAAATTCCTGTTATGTGTTACCATATGAGTCACTTAAAAATTAAGGATTGATGGTGAAAACGGGCATGAATCTATTATTATTTTAACGATTCACTATTCTTACTAACTAAAAAAATACTTTTGTTTCCTTATAAACGTAAATTACTATAACCGCACGCAAAGGGCCGTTCATTTGCAACGTTATCAGCTAATTTGAATTAGGTAATTGTATTTATGTGCGACTATACAAGTTCAGCAATTGTCGGTGGCCCAGTTCGTATCTATGGGCGAGTGACGTCACACAGGTCGCCGACCGGGCACGCAAGGTCACGGGATGTAGTATAGTGGGATAGTGTGGGTCGGTGAAGCGTGACTCGGTATAGCTATTGTTGTGACTATGATTGACAAAGGAAAAAATTATCGATATATTTTTGTAGACAAAAAAATAATGAGATATGAAAACGCTCGGTAGGTAGAGCATGAATTTGACGATTTGTAAGAACTAATTTAATTAGTTTGATAAAAACAGGTATCTGTGGCTAATACCGGTTCAAGGACAAAACTAAAAAAAATGCCACATTTGCGAAGATAAAGACATTTTTTACGACTTGATAAAGGTAGCAGAAAGGCGCTGGATGCAGGCCGCTACCAACCGTGCGATGTGGAATTTAAGTCACTGGGGTAGGCCTATGTAGGTACTGCAGTGGACGTCCTGTGGCTGAAATGATGACGATGATGAATTTCGACATCGATTCTTTGGGTGAACAATATTTTACTTAAGACCCGATAGTATCTTGCTTAAATGGGAAGATTATCGCTACGGAAAAAGTTTCAAAAAGTATTAAAAGTACGTCAAAAANATTTAGGACAACGAAACAAACGAAGCTTGTAGAAAATAGCTCTGGGCCTACATTCAGGCTGGTGGACAGAAAACTGATCTTGTAATAGTTCCTAGTTTCTCTTTTCCATTGTTTATCGTCCTGCACTGGCAGCCGCCAGCGTTATTTGAGAAAATTTACGAATTTTCCCATGAATGAAGTTATAATATTATGTAGTAAGCTTTTAAGTTTTAGAATCAACAGATGAATACCTTTTATGGTAAGTCACAGGCGGTTCATCGTACTAATTTATTTCAAACTAGCTGACCCCGTGAACTCTGTTCCGCCTTAAAGGCAATAAATAAGCCATCGCAATTTTTCCTTATTTGCTCACCGTTTAGACCTACCCTGGACTACAACAAACATTTTAAAACCAAAATCAGCTCAATCGCCCCAGCTGTTCTCGAGTTTTAATCAGACTAACGACCAGCAATTCATTTTATTTATATAGAAGATAGATAATAATGATTGTTTTAGAATTCTTCCTACTAATATTATATCCTACTAGCTTTTGCCCGCGGTTTCACCCGCGTGAAATTTAGTGTCACAGATATGCCGATCTCTGACACTAAATTTCACGCGGGTGAAGCCGCGGGCAAAAGCTAGTACAATTTAAATCTACAACACTAGCTGCTTCACTAGCGTCAGGTGACGTCATGTCGCCGACATTCCAAGGCTACGGCTAGACCGACATTGGGCTAGGTCAAGCTATATTGAGACGCTGATTTCGGCAGATGTGTTATTTGCTAAACAATTTCAGTATTTTCTTCCCAACTTATGTTTATTTTGGTACGGACTTTCTATTTTCATGTCAAGCATTGTTATACATATATTTTAAATAATATGTAGGTATTCAAATTCAGTTTTATTGTCATTAGAATAGAGACATTTATTTCTAAAGACTGTCCTCCCTTTAACTGTCTAAAAAAGACATTTTCCTAGCTACGAGTATAACGTGATTTTTAACGTTATTCTGAAATTATTAGAAGCGGCACTCAACTCTCTTAATATTATTATAGTATCATTTTACAGTTTATTGTAGTAATCTTGCGTTTTGTCTCAGAACTGCACAAATAATGTAAAGAAAATTCAACACGCAATAAATAACTATGTAATTTTTAATGAAATACACAAAATAGCTAACCACGTAGTGTGACGTCACGCTGACGTCATCCGAAGGCTAGAATTTAAGAGACGACATTGGTCTAGGTCAGGCACTAGCTGAATTAGCATCTGTTTTTAGACTTGTTTTGAAAACAATTTTATGGCAATTTACAGAGACATTACTTCTTTGTACTATGGTGGTTTGTCATCGCAGCCTCATAAATAAAATAAAGTTTTATTGGGATAAGTTTAACAATTTCATTTATGTATAGTAGAGACAATGCTTAACGCTAGTAAATAAATTACAATTACCTACATACTTGTGTAAGAGCAATAAGCTTAAATCCCTTGCAACATTATAAAAAAGTGTAGGTTAATACATGGTAAAAATCAAAACCTTAGAAGAAAAGTAAACCTAAAAAGAGTTTTAAGGTAAGTAGTACACGTACTTTTAAAGTAACTCATACGCCCAAAAATATCAACGGGAAAAGTCTTGCTCTATTTTACCTGATGGAGCATGATGAGGCTGAAGGTGGAAGGGAGCTTCCATCTCGTTTTTAAAAAGAGTATTAATGTTTTCCGTCTTTGTTTTTAAGAAGTTAATTTACGTACGCGCTTCTACTACAGAATACATAATATTTCTACCAAGACTACGTTACGAACATTGAAACGAGGTCAAGTCGTCTAGATCTTAATTGTTTGCCTAGGTCAGGTTCTATCCTATTTTATATAAAAACAGCCACAATATACTCGTTCAGAAATAGACATTTTGATTACGAAAAATATTTTTACAGGATTCGTTATTGGGGACCTGTTCACTGGTCTGGAAAAGGAACAACACTGTCATATTATTTTAATAATGGCTCTTAAACGTCTCTTTATTTTTTTAGGTTCTACTAAAGCTAAGCGTCCACTTGTCGGTATCGTACGCAACGGACGCATCGTACAAAACACATCGCATCGGATGTGCGATGCGTACGATGCGGACAGGTGGACGCACTTAATATGAGTTTCTATACAGTGTGTCCGGGCATGTAGTGATCAAACTTTAAGGGCCAAATCTAGGGACAATTTTAACGATAAAAATACTTCAATTTTGTGGCTTGACCCATTTATCTCAAAATTACAAGGATTTAAGTTTTTAATTTTTAGTTTTCACCTCTTCCTTCAAAGACAAGTGAAAGCGTGGGTAGCTTAACATTAATAAGCAAATATTTTATATCATGCGATAGCCAATAAAATTATCTATTAGTAGAAGTAAAAAACAGACACAAGTTTCATACATTTTATGGGAGTAAGAATGGTTTTAATTAGAAAAATACATGACTTTTTTCACATCTTTTTCAGTTATTTTCCAACACAAGAAAAACCAGGTCGTTAAGGTATGTTTTATTTGCATTGTATTATTAGTATTTGAGCTATTCTACAAAACGAATGTAAATTTATTAGTCTACGTCTATTAGTTTCGACGTAATTGTTGAACAAAGATACCCCTTCCCAGTAATCCCAGCGGTTTCCATAGTAATCGGAATAGGTTGTGTGATTCTTTCAGGCAGTGCATTTTCGCAAGTCGCGTGCGCTATGGAAACCGCTGGGAAGGGGTATCTTTGTTTAGCAATTACGTCGAAACTAATAGACNGTCAAAAATAAACGAAGCTTCTGGAAAATAGCTTTTGTCCTACATACAAGCTGATGGACAGAAAACTATGAAGATTTCAGTTCTTGAAAGTATCCGCCAGGGGTGCTGTGCAATCCGCCATACATTTAATGTCATTTTTTACGCACTCACTAGTGACGACGTTTGATGTAAACTCACACTAAGCCCTCAGATACCTTTTATGGTAAGTTACAGGCAGTTCGTCGTACTAATTTATTTCAAATAATAATAATTGTTTCAGGATTTACAATTAAGTTTACAAATAGAAAATGTGTCCAATTTTGTATTTGGGAGAGTGGCTCCAGACTGCTTTGCTAGCGTCTACTATCCTACTAATAAAATGCGAAAGTTTGTATGGATGTATCAANAATAGATAATTTTATTGGCTATTGCATGATATAAAATTTTTGCTTATTAGTGTTAAGCTACCCACGCTTTCACTTGTCTTTGAAGGAAGAGGTGAAAACTTAAAATTCAAAACTTAAATCCTTGTAATTTTGCGAGAAATGGGTCAAGCCCCAAATTTGAAGTATTTTCATCGATAAAATTGTCCATAGATTACGCCCTTAAAGTTTGATCACTACATGCCCGGACACACTGTATAAATAATAGGTACTACGATCCGTTGCGTGCTATACGTCCGATACCGACATGTGGACGCTAGCCTTTAAGGCCCGGTTTCCACCAAATCTGAGCGGAGCAGAGAAGTGTCGGTCAAATTTTTTATACAGGGTGTCCCGGAAAGTAGTATCAAGCCGAAGCCCAGAGGTAGAGCATCACTAGGGCTATCCGAATCACCCCCATGTATGTTCCGCGATTTTTGATAGTTTTCGAGTTATGATTTTTTTAAATTTCTGTGTTTAGGCACTTTTTTGGTAACTGTGGCGCGAATAGATAAGGTACATGCCTGATTTTTTTTATTATTATTAGATGAATACTAGGCCTATCTGATTCAGAAGTATTTACATCCAACAAGAATGTAAACCAAAAAAGTTACAAATCCTATATGTTGTAAAAAAACATCATAACTCGAAAACTATCAAAAGTGGCGGTGATTCCGGTAGCCCTAGTGATGCTTTACCCCTGGGTTTCGGCTTGACACTACTTTTTGGGACACCCTGTAGAATTTGACAGCGGCGGCGGCGTGGCGTGTAGCGGAGACGAGAAGTGGAAAAAACGAAATCTGGTTATTCAACAAACTTCTCTGCTCCGCTCCGCTTTGGTGGAAACCGGGCCTTATAGCTCTGTCTTGTTTGACATCTCCCTTTGTCCTTTACTGACGTCAATGAAGTAGGCAATAGTTTAGTAACAATAGGAAAGAACCTAACGCGTAAGTAGTAAAAAACATCATGAAATTCATTTATTTTCAAGCGTTGGTTTTTTGGAAAGCCTTTTAATAACGTTCTAATACATCTTTTTATCGCTAACTCTATCAGTAAACGGACTCTATTCTCTACTACTCATACAATGAGAGTGTAGGGTTTTAAAATCATATTTTTTGACCAAAAAAAAATTCTCCATTTGAATCTGGCTTTGACCCAAAATCATACAATTTTTTTTTCAAATTTTTGATGAAGATATTGTATTATTTTTTCCAATAATTGACTTATTTAAATATAGTGCGGATTTCATCACGGATATGGACTGCCCCGCATTCGTGACACCCGCAAGTCTCTTTTTCATAGGTACATTTTACTGTAATGCGTGGAATACGCATGGGGGGCAATCGCGCGTTCATGATGAAAACCCCCCGATATCAAAAAACCTTTAGTGCATCTAAATAAAATTGCCAATTAATCGTTTTTGAATTGGTCCCTATTTGCAGTCAAACCAGATAGATTTTCAGATATTTTTTATTCCAATTCGTTTGCCTTTTGAAAAAGACTTTATTAGGATCAAAACCAGTTTATTTTCGTCCTTTTAATTACACATTTTCCTTCTCTTTGTTGTCGCGTCATCAATCAGTTTATTCTAGCCAAAACTCAAGAATTAACCGTCCATCAATTGAGCAGTCAGGCAACGCGCGGGTCGACGTACTCTTCAAGGCTAAGGCTAGCAAATTAGATTTTTGACCCAGGTCGGGAAATAGGCACTTTGGAATTAGGCAGCCATCTTGTTTCAGCGAGAAATTGTTTGCTTTAGGATTTCTCGGAATTTTCGATACTGGAAAGAAATTCAGGCAAGTTTTATTACGACTTCGCCCGGAATTTTCGTTTGATAAGGCTTCTTACATTATCTTGCCTTTGAATTATTTATGGTTGGAGTATTTTTTGATTTAAGATAGGTATCTAGACTTGTACCGAAAATACGGTGTTCTAGATTTTTGGCAACATAAATATTTAATGTTCAGTAAGGGTATGGACGGTGTCACCTTCTTCTACTGCCACGTGGATTATAAATGTGGAACAGTATAGTGTCACTATGAGAACGTCTGAGGTGGCGTACTGATTTAACGTGCCCGCTAATTTAGAAAAAATCCTTTAGAGGCTTTATAGGATAAATTTTTTTTCCGAATATTATCATATAAGCCTGTATTTTTAGACAAAACTTACACATTGTATGTTTACTCTACCTACAAAATATGATTATTACTCTAATACCGTTATTAGGAAATGACACTCAAAACAGAATGGACTCGATAACTGAAGCGTATATCGTCGCTTGCCTCTCTAACTGATGTATCTGTCATTTTTTTCGAAACTGAATCGATCTGTCTAATCCCCTGAAAATTTTGCTAAATGTCAGTTACGTCAATTAGAGAGGCAAGCGACGATATTCTGCGATGTGATTGATTGGTGTATTCTAAAATATTGAATTTAAATTCAATCAAAGACCCCAAATGTATGCTTATCTTTTTTCTATATTATTTACTATGGGAGCGTAATATTCTCAAGCTGGACCAATAATATCAGTTACTATTCAAGCCCAAATCTTCTACAATTCAAATCGTTTGTGACGTAGTCTTCACAGTTATATACAATAAATATTTATTTATAAGGATTAGTGCTGTATTTTTTTGAATATTTTTTAAATAAATTCACGTCTAAGGCAACGTTTTCGACAGTTTGCTTGTAGATATAAATAAAACTATTTTAGCAATGAGTTCCTCGACCGCCGGCGATTTAGGTGTGATTGAACTTTATCCATGTGTTGTGTACACACACAAACACAGTGTATTTCACTGTAGAGTTATGTACACGCTTGGTTGTGGTAACTGGCCAAAATGACTAGATGGTTTTTTGTTTTTGTAACGTCGTGTGGCGGTGGCAGCTCTATACCTACTGGATGGGAGTGGTATGTTTGTATTTGACGTACCAATTCAAGTATTTTGATGTGTGGATACATTGATGATTTACTAGGCAAGCCTCCTCTATCACAAGATTAGGAACTCTACATGGAGTATAGGAGAACATAAATAACATTAGTGTTAACGTANAATTAGATGTGATTGAACTTTATCCATGTGTTGTGTACACACACAAACACAGTGTATTTCACTGTAGAGTTATGTACACGTTTGGTTGTGGTAACTGGCCAAAATGACTAGATGGTTTTTTGTTTTTGTAACGTCGTGTGGCGGTGGCGGCTCTATACCTACTGGGTCTTTGTATTTGTCGTGCAATTTATGAATATAAATGGGTTTTTAGGTGAGTTAGGATACATTGATGATTTACTAGGCAAGTCTCCTCTATCACAAGATTAGGAACTCTACATAGAGTATAGGAGAACATAAATAACATTAGTATTAACGTACCTCAAGGTTTATAATACTAATAATAAACACTGCCTAATTAATTCTGTATAATATACTAGGTACTTCTCGCGCAAAAAAGTTGAAATTAATTATCACCTTTTTATGTGACTTTTTAGAAACATTTGAGGAAATATTCATTGTTATTGAAATGTCACGGCAATGTTTTTAACAAATAAAATTCTTTATGTAAATTATGACATGCTTGAGAAATAAATTTACTATGCCTAATTTGAAATTTCAACAATTGCAGCCGTGGAGAATAATACGCATCAAAAAATAACTTTTACATTTATTTGCATGAATAATATAATGTGCAAATAGACAACACTACACCATGTCATTCCATACATTGCATGTTTCTCTGTAATAATAATAAATAAATATCCTTGGACATTTAAACTGCGCGTCTAGTCCCAAACTAAGCATAAGCAAAGCTTATACTATAGGTACGTATAAACAAACATACCTAAACAGTTTTTTTAAACATACATTATTATAGAAAGACAATCTAAGTACTACTCAAAGAAGAAGAGGTTTTACTTAATCATCAAACTAAATTCCAAAGCAGAACTAAGCTCCTTTAAAAAGTAACGTATTAAAATTCCGACCTATGAACGGGCAGACGAGCGGAGCATAAAACCTATCTAAGCCAAAACAAAGGCCTGCGACGCGTCTGTGTGCGCGGGCGCAGTGCCAAAGATTAAAAGTACAGAAGGACCAAGATTTTTTTACGTTAGATATTATGACAGGCGAAGGCCACACGATGACAGCTCCTATTTACTTTTTTTTTGTTAATGGCCAGGCCTAGGGCAACTGTACACAGAGTAACAAGTTAACAAGGTTAAGTTTTGAGTAGGTTTATTCACAACTGAAGTTAGGACTTCGTTGTCAAGCTTTATGAGCTGCTATAGGTCTAAAGCCCGCCGCCAAAGGCCCTACAAAGTGCAAACCATGAAATCTTATTACTTTTTTATGAGTAAGTAATTTATTTGTACAGTTCTATAGTATGTCTCTTAGCCAAAATTATCTTGTTCCTCGGCCCCTCACTTATAACCAAAATTATACGCCATAAATATATCAAAATGTTTTAACGTTGCAGGTTTTCGTCTAACAATAGTCTAATAATATAGAATACAAGTAATAGTCGCCAGTTGTTTACAAAACAGCGCGACTGTCATCCCTGACCTAGACAGCGCTGCACACTGTCTAACAAGGTCGCCGGGTCATTAATCGCACTACCGCGCTAATATTAGGTAGGTACTTGTGCGCTGGTTTTTGGCGAGTAATACTCGGTTATGATTCATTAAATTGTTTGTAGTATTTGTAATTGTAGTATATTAACTTAGTATTTTTAATGTCTATAGTCTATAGCGGTGGATCTATACCTACGTATGTACTTATATCTACGTATGCGCAGGCGACGCGCCGCCCGATCGCGGCACGACCGCAGTTGTCAATATACTGTCTAACGCTAAACCCGTGTTTCCTCTGTAAATATACCACCTACATAAAAATAAAAGCTCTACAATAATGTGCCGAATTTTTATGGAGTTGCGAATAGTAGAGAAGGAAAAATCTTTGGACTGATAATAAAAATGCTTTAGTACTTTCCTCTGTAATAAAAAATCCCAAAATTTATCCCAAAAAACTAACAAGATTGAGGAGCAGCAACATAAATTCATCATCATCATTAGATCATTTTGGTATTTACAGCAGGAGCAAGTCTTTCTCTAATTTACCAGAAGCGAATTGAGGAGCGCTAGACGCAGGCCGCTACCAATCGATCAAAATGGAAATCATTGGGGGAGGCCTATGTTCAGCAGTGGACGTCCTATGGCTGAAATGATGATGATGATGAAATTGGGGATTTAGGTTACGACGGGTGAGGTCTCATGCTCACTTCTTTATTCCCTGGTCGCGTCTTACGACTTCCAGGGTAAGATTAGAAGTAGTCAAGATCTGTTTTGCCGAACCACACGGTGGAAAAATTATTAATTAGTAAAATAATAATACTGATGACTGCCACTGACTCGCAACTGGAATTGATTAGTCTAAATATTGTCTAGTAAGGTCACGCGGTCATCAACCGTTAGTGCACTAATTAATTATTATGTATATTTCCTATTTATTGTATTAAATTGTAGGCAAATATAATTAATATTTTTGACATGCTTTATTATTCGCCTCATTTAATTTGTATTAGGATTTGGTCTGAGAGGCCTGTTTATGAGTAATTCGGAGAACACATGGTGAGTGATGAATTCAAGATGCTATTTTTTATCATGGTGATTTTCTAGCAAAAAAAAGTAAACCGTTTTTAATGTGCACTTCGTAAAAATTGTGTAAGAAAAAGATTAAGTAGTTAATAATATAATTAGTGCTTGCTATATTGGTACTAATAGAGACGATAAAGAAAAGAATAAAGAAAGAAAAAAAAATTTATGGATTTATCTAAGATTGTCTAATAAGGTCACGCAGTCATTAACCTACGCTATACAAATACAGTCTCTTTCTAAGGTGGATACTTTAATAATCAAAATATTTTTTTAAAGAAATCCTTATAATTATTTCCCATCATCATAAGACGTTCGATCGTTCGGAGCTGAAACAGCTAAAGGATTTATACGTAAGTCTCAATGCCAGTTACTGACACTGACAGCGGCAGTCGGCATCAATTAGCCAAGCATTGTCTAACAAGGCCACGCGGTCAGCAACCCGCACTATCAATATTTAACAGCAAATGTGCTATGTTATAGTCGGTTTGTAATTTATTTTCGAAGGCCTTATAAATGATGACCTATCTTTTATTTTCATCTCTTTTTTTGTATTAATTTTTCTTTTTTTTTTATAGAACACGTTAATTTTTTTAGGAAAGTGAATTAAAATTCACAATGATTATTTTCATATTTATTAATTTTTTTAAGCCCTAATTTGCGCTACATAATTTTAACGCCGAAACCATTCTGTCACCACTATCTGTCCTGTCTGTTAGCTGTTAGCACACATGCTTAAATTTTTTAAATAAACGTGTAAAACATCTAAAATTAGTAGCATGTATTAACGTAAAAAAAACTTGAGTGCTTACAAATGTCGATAGGAAGCAGTAGGTATGACGTTTACTACAAACTATCAGCACTGACCTGCGCAAGCGCAACTGGCGTGTCTATCGAGGTCGCGCGGTCATCAACTCGCACTATTCTCGCGCTGTTTACTTTTTTTTTATCCTTATCCTTCCTTAGGAAGCTCACCTGATGGTAAGTGATGATCACATTGATCACGCCGAAGGTGGAAGCGAGCTTCTCCCGGAATCCTCAACCACGGAGGAACTGGCTATCTTACCTCTAACTGCCGGAACACAACAATGCTGTTAAGATTGTTTTTTTGGCGACAGACTTAGGTAAGATGGTGGTAGCTAGCCAGGCGGACTTAGAACAAGAAAGCTTGAAGAGAAACTTACTACGGACTAGTATTATGTTACTAAGCTAGTATCAGTAGTATTAGTTTTAGGCGCTACAGAACGAAACTGAAAACTTGAATTAAATAAAACAAATAGAGTCAATAAGCAGCTGTGAGAACGAAAGCGATAGCATCCGTTGCATTTCATGTAAAAAAAGTGAAAAAATCTAAATTAAAAAGGACCAATGGTGTAAAAAATAACCTACTAGTTGTACTACTATCAGTACTGACCTGCGCAAGCGCAACCGATGTGTCTATCGAGGTCGCGCGGTCATCAACTCGCACTATTCTCGCGCTATGTTTACTACGGGACTAGTAGTAACAGGTTTTGGGCGCTAACGAAACTGAAAACTCAATTCAGAGTAGAGCATAGATTGAGGGTTTGGATCAGTTAAAAGTATTTTAATAATCTTTATTTGGAGAGAGGTGCTATCACAGGACGAAAATGAATTTCTGCTGAAATTTTTGGAAATGTAACTGTTTTGTAAGCAATAGTTGAATTTATCATTACTCGTAGTATTTTTTAAAATTTTATAACATCTGATCGAAAGATAGTTTTTAAGTTCTCATTTAATTTTATTTTATTTAATCCGTAGTGAAGGCCAAAGCCCAACATTGGAGAGTGTGTCCAACAGTGGACACTAAAATGACTTACTGATGATAATTATGACGATGATATTATTTATGTTTTAAGTTTTTCGATAACCTAATAAATGTCACCAAAAATTGTCCTTAGCCTAAAAATTGCGTCCTAAAATTTATTATTTCAGAAAACTGACAGTTCGCATAAATGTCGTAAGTAAGAGGAATAGGTGGAAAATTATTTTCACTCTAAAAGAAGCACGAGCATAGCTAGTATGTTTAAAAAATTTACAGCAAAAATCATTTTTTTATACATTTTTTGAACCAGTGACAGTTAGGCAGTAAGTGCACAGCGAATGCACCCAAGGCCGTGCGTCGTGCCGTCTGCGCCGTTTCTCTCGCGTACTTAGTCTAAAAATTGCGCCCTAAAATTTAATTTTTCAGAAAAATCTGTTTGACAGTTTGTTTAATTGTCATAAATGAGAGGAGAGAAAAACGATTTTCACTTTAAAAGAAGTCGGGGACATAGGAGTATCACAGAATACATAATAGTAGCAACAGAAATTGCACTCCTTTGTGTAGGATCAGATGCCGGCATTTTAACGGTAATAATAATAATGCAAAATATCCAACGCACATGGTGCATTCGAAATCGCACTTTACTACTACGCTCACAAGAGAGCAATTTTTTTGTGTTCAGAATTGATCTACCTCACAGCTCAAGCGTCAGGGTTGTATAAGCAAAGTAAAATAAATAAAAACTTAAATTTAAGAAGCATTTATTGTATTTACGATTAGTAAACTTTAATCTAGTGGAGTTTGTATAATCGTACCATCTCTAAAGTACCTATTATAAACTTCAGTGTTGCGATAATTCGAAATTGGACAAATAGTTTTAAAAGGTGTATAGTGTCGGAAAATAGACACGGAGAAGTAAAGTTAATGTTTTATTAGCTAAAATATTTTTTTGCTACAGTTTTTTGTCATAAGTATTTCAAAATTATTTAAAAAGTGTAGTTTTTTTAATTATTTAAATCACTACAGTTAATTATTATTCCTAAATATTACAATTTTCCATTAAAGAAGAATAACAGTGTTGATGGAACAATAAACCTTGATTGCGACGATGATCGACCGAGCGTGTATACCTAGAAATACGCGTGTGCTCACCCTGACTGATTTGCAACTTGAAGTTGTCGCGCGCTGTAGGTAATTATCTCGGCCGGCATAGGCGAGTGACGGAGGCCTGGGAGTATGTTTAAAAATATTTTTAAGTAAGTACCTGTGTCAGCAAAAATAAAAATAAAAAAACATTTTTTTGAACCAGTGACAGTTAGGCAGTAAGTGCACAGCAAATGCACCCAAGGCCGTGCCGTCTGCGTATGCGTCGCTCTATATAGGTTAGTATCACATGTGTGGGTGTCATGTGTGGCGGGTGAGCTTAGATTGACTGTTTAATAGATAAAAAAATATAAGTCTGTTTCAAAGATAGAGCGCCCATTAGAAAATTTTTAAGTAAGTACCTAAAATAAAAAATATATTTTTTGAACCAATGACAGTTAGGCAGCAAGTGTACAGCGAATGCACCCAAGGCCGTGCCGTCTGCGCACGCGTTGCTCTCGCGTCCTTAGCCTAACAAGGTCGCGCGGCCGACAACCTGACCATCTAACATATTGTATGTGTAGAAGATTATAGGTTAGTATCACATGTGTGGGTGTCATATGGCGGGTGAGCTTAGATTTACTGTATAATAGACTAGCTTTTTCCTGCGGCTTTACCCGCGTGAAATTTCGTTTGTCACAGATCGTCATAAATTATAGCCTATATGTTATTCTGGGTTATAAACAATAATACTGTAAGGTTTCATCAAAATCCGTTCTGTAGTTTTTGCGTGAAAGAGTATCAAACATCCAGACATCCAAACTTTCGCATTTACTCGTATAATACCTAGTNTTTTTAGGCAACTAGCCTATTCTCACACTATGTTTACTACGGATAGTATTACAGCACGCACTAAGCGTTTCAATGACTCTTTTATAATGCGAACAGCTATGGACTGGAATTCGTTGACTGCTGCTGTCTTTCCCGAAGACTATAATCCGGGCCTTTTCAAGGCGAGAGTGAATAGGCACTTACAGGGCAGATATGTACCATCCTAGACTGCATCCCACATAACATCAGGTGCGATTGTGGTCAAATACCTGCCTTGTTATGCAAAAAAAAGTTATTTGACTGAGCTAATAGTATGGTATTCGTTTTAGGGGCTACAGAACGAAACTGAAAAAACTGATTAAAAAAATAGAGTCAATAAGCAGCTGTGAAAACGAAAGCAATAGCATCTGTTGCATGTCATGTAAAATAGTAAAAAAATCTAAGCAAAAAAAGTACCAATTGTGTTAAAAATAACCTACTAGTTGTACTACTATCAGTACTGACCTGCGCAAGCGCAACTGGCGTGTCTATCGAGGTCGCGCGGTCATCAACTCGCACTATTCTCGCGCCATGTTTACTACGGAACTAGTAGTAACAGGTTTTGGGCGCTAACGAAACTGAAAACTTGATTCAGTTTAGAGCATAGATTGAGGGTTTGGATCAGTTAAAAGTATTTTAATAATCTTTATTTGGAGATATGTGTGCCTATCACAGGACAAAAATGAATTTCTACTGAACATTTTTGGAAATATATAACTTTTTTGAGGGTTTTAATTTTGAGAAAATTATCAAAAATGTTTTGTAAGCAATAAGTCGATTTTTTTTAGTACTCATAGTATTTTTTAGATTTTTATAACAGCTGACTAAATGATAGTTTTTATATGTTCTTATAAATACGATAAATAATTCCTTACTATTTCGCAGTGAAGGCCAAAGCCCAACACTGGAGAGTGTGTCCAACAGTGGACACTAAAATGACCTACTGATGACAATGATGATGATGATATTAATTATGTTTTAAGTTTTTCGATAACCTAATTAATGTCACCAAAAAATTGTTTTATTAACGACTTTAGGCAGTAAGTGCAGCGAATGCACCCAAGGCCGTGCCGTCTGGGCACGCATTGCTCTCGCATCCTTAGCCTAAAAATTGTGCCCTAAATTTTTTTTTTTTCAGAAAACTGACAGTTCGCATAAATGTCATAAATGAGAGGAATTTGTGGAAAACGATTTTCACTCTAAAAGAAGCACGAGCATAGCTAGTATGTTTAAAAATTTACAGCAAAAATCAGTTTTTTATGCATTTTTTGAACCAGTGACAGTTAGGCAGTAAGTACACAGCGAATGCACCCAAGGCCGTGCGTCGTGCCGTCTGCGCCGTTGCTCTCGCGTACTTAGTCTAAAAATTGCGCCCTAAAATTTATTTTTTCAGAAAAATCTGTTTGACAGTTTGTTTAATTGTCATAAATGAGAGGAGAGAAAAACGATTTTCACTCTAAAAGAAGTCGGGGACATAGGAGTATGTTTAAAAATATTTTTAAGTAAGTACCTGTGTCAGCAAAAATAAAAATAAAAAAACATTTTTTTGAACCAGTGACAGTTATGCAGTAAGTGCACAGCAAATGCACCCAAGGCCGTGCCGTCTGCGTATGCGTCGCTCTATATAGGTTAGTATCACATGTCCTACACATGTGTGGCGGGTCAGCTTAGATTGACTGTTTAATAGATAAAAAACTATTAGTCTGTTTCAGAGATAGAGCGCCCATTAGAAAGTCTAATATTTTAAGTAAGTACCTAAAATAAAAAATATATTTTTTGAACCAATGACAGTTAGGCAGTAAGTGAGTACAGCGAATGCACCCAAGGCCGTGCCGTCTGCGCCGTTGCTCTTGCGTCCTTAGCCTAACAAGGTCGTGCGGCCGACAACCTGACCATCTAACATGTATGTGTAGATATAGATTATAGGTTAGTATCACATGTGTAGGTGTCATATGGCGGGTGAGCTTAGATTTACTGTATAATAGACTAGCTTTTTCCTGCGGCTTTACCCGCGTGAAATTTCGTTTGTCACAGATCGTCATAAATTATAGCCTATATGTTATTCTGGGTTATAAACAATAATACTGTAAAGTTTCATCAAAATCCGTTCTGTAGTTTTTGCTTGAAAGAGTATCAAACATCCAGACATCCAGATATCCAAACTTTCGCATTTATAATATTATACCTAGTAGGAAGTAAAATAGTCTGTTTCAGAGATAGAGCCCTTTAGAAAGTCTATAAACTACAATTTTTGGTATTTGATAGAGATATCTGGCTGATAAAGAGAATGTGACCAGCAGACAACATCTGAATTTTTATCAGGGACTGGATTTTAATGTCGTCATGAAAGATTAAAAAATATTTGTAAGCTTTTTGGTACCTCACACTAAGAATTCCAACATTAAATAAAGTGATAAAACCAATTATCAAGAAAATAATATTATAGAACATTATAAGTAGGTAATTAATGTTATTCAAAAATTAAATACCCTGAATATCAAAATCATTTCACGTAACCAATTGAAAGCAGATGAAATAAATTAAACGATCTGGCTTCTGGATTACAGTACAGGTGGAATAGGCTTTATTTTCTAAAAAGATGTGCCGCCGACCTACGTATTATACCTACCTACGCAGATTTTTTTTCATTAATTTAACATTCATAATAAGTCAGTCCCATGATTGAATTGGGAGATTTATTTCAGTAATTGGTAGAAAGCTACTTTCACGAGCTTTGATGGAAACCCACAAACTTTCGCTTTTTACTTAGAATTAAGTTAGGGTCTAATGATTATATTACTGGGAAAACCTGATCCTCTTTTCTCCCATTTGGGGCAACTAGCACTTGCGGGTTATCCGTGGATGCCAATATGTTTGAAGGTTTCGTCCTAATTAATACTTAGAAATATAGGGGAAAATTTCACGAATTGTTATGTTTGGGATTTGATTTCCATTCGGTAAATGTTTTGATTTCATTTCAACTGGGTACAGTCAGCTTATATAAGACTACAGATTTTTGTTCAAAAATAGCATTTATTACTACCATAATAAGATGCCACAGTGTTTAGTTTGATGTCGTCAGTACATCAGGCTTCGGTAAGTACAAAATCCATCACTTTAACAAAGGTAAAATAGCGGTGAATCACTCTAATGTATGGTACAGTAACTATTATGAGAGTGGTTAACCCTACCATGAACTGTCATAATGAATCTCCCATAGATTTTGTATGGCAAAGAAATTAAGCTTTCTATGTAGAGTCAAAGCTTTTCTTTGCCATACAAACTTTTTCGTCAACTATTTTTTGGTGTCAAAACTACTGAAAATTATATACACTCGGCATCAAATAAATCGCACCTCCCGCGACAAGCACTTATCAAACGTATGCATCCCCACTTCCCACCAACATTGGTACCATTTGAAAGCCTAATTCTAAACTTCATTTCATTAAAGGAAAGGTTTTTACCCCAAAAATGTGTCTTTACAAGGATCCAGAGTCACTTCTTCAAAAAATAGGTAGTTACGCTATAGCCATTTTTTATGACTATAAAACTGTTAAGTTGGGATTAATCGCTATCCATCTGCTAAAGAGAACACGTGATATCTTTATTTGGTTTTATAACCATAAAAATTGGTCTAATTGATCCCAGAGGTGAGCCCAAAGTGAGGTCTATTTTCAAGTCACATTTATGGTATGTTAATCATTTATTTAGAAATGAAATGTATTTTTCTTTAAGGATATTTATTGGGCTTTCAAATAACACCAATATTGTTGGGGTACCATAATTGTGTCAGAAGAAAATCTTTAAAGTTCGCGTCGCGGAAGGTGCGATTTATTTGATGTTGAGTGTATTTGAAAATTTAGTTTTAAGATAAGATTATATTATGATTTGTTCTATAGAAGTTGTATCCTAGAAATATTGATTATTGTTAACTGGCCAATTATCTATTTGGTAGACGTCTCTCCAAAAGTTTGACACCAGAGTTGTGACATCAGTTGTACAGCATGATAGAAGATCTTTTTTTCACTTAAATGTTGTGTGACAGGCCTCCCACTAGGTGGACCGACGATCTAGTGAAGGTCGCGGGAGGGGCCTGGATGCGAGCGGCGCAGGACCGGTCTTTGTGGAAATCCTTGGGGGAGGCCTTTGTCCAGCAGTGGTGGACGTCTTTCGTCTGAAACAACAACAACAAATGTTGTGTGATTATCATTTTGATATAGATATCTGGCTGATAAAGAGAACGTGACCAGCAGACAACTATATGAATTTAAAAAAAATGCTATAGCAATGTCCCCCAACTGGACTGCTTAGATCAAGACAGCTTTATGTCCCCCTGACTGTCCCAGGAAGCTGTCGGCTAGTGGCGGCCTCTGGTGGTGCTAGTCACCAATCAACGTGACAGCGTATGTGCTGACCAGTTTATCGGTGTGGAATCTTACTAATATTATAAATGCGAAAGTTTGGATGTCTGGATGTTTGTTACTCTTTCACGCAAAAACTAATGAACGGATTTTGATGAAACTTTACAGTATTCATGTTTATAACCCAGAATAACATAAAGGCTTAATTTATGACGATCTGTGACAAAGTAATTTTCACGCGGGTGAAGCCGCGGGCAAAAGCTAGTAGAGGAATAAACCTGAGTTTTGCGAATTGAGAATTTGCCATGTCTCCGCTTGCGTAGACTTCAATCTGTAACGTAAGTGTACTTTGATCAAGAGCTTAAGTGAAGCAGAAATCGAACGCACAGCGTTGAATAGAGCTTTGTGATGGGTCGTGTTTCACCCTGTGCGTCCACGCACACTGAGACCTCATAGTAATGTTTGTGAATACGGGAGTAAAACATTTCGTCCCTCCAGAATAGCTAATTATGGATTTTCACATCCCCAAATTGGCAAAGGGCTTAGTGGTTATCGCTCCATATCCTACAATGGCAGTAGCAGTTAGTTCTACTCCCGCTGGGGACAAAATATGAGCACAGATATAAGTGTGCGAGTACAGTACGTCGTTTAAAAATATTTTTAGTTTCACACTTAATATTTCTTTGTTTAAATTAAGTGATTGGGATTTGCAATAAAATATGAGTATACAGTTTTAATAACCTACCACATAAAATAAGTTCATTTTTCGCTATTTTAAGAATAGCAAGCATACTCTCTAAAATATTTTAGCCGTTCCCTCCAAAACTTGGTTCCAAAATTCACCTCTAAAAATCAGGTTAGTTAAAAATAGACAAGACCCATCTATTCCACTATGCAAACCTCAAAGGGCCACTATTGGGCACCTGCCGCGACCTTTCAAACCCTTTTTGTCACTACACTTTACTTTTATTTGGGACGAATTTCTGTCTGGGCCACTGAATAGCTAGTCTAGGTTTGGAACGACCCGATGGTTGATTGCAAAAATGCAGCTGATAGTTGATTTAAAATAGTATCAAGTGATCTATTATACACTTAACCCTTAATTTGACTTTGTCCGGTAGGGCGGACACTAACTTTAGAAACCAAGTAGGGGGTGTTGTAAATGTTATTTTTATTTTATTCTACAATATTATTGTTTTATAACCTCTAAAAAAGTTTAAAAGAAAGTGAACTTTGACGTTCGCAACACTGTATCTGTCAGTCGCGAACAAAATGTCAGCGAAGAGATAGTCATCTGTTTTCGATAAGGTAAATTTTTNTAGTTTTTGCGTGAAAGAGTATCAAACATCCAGACATCCAAACTTTCGCATTTACTCGTATAATACCTAGTAGGAAGTAAAATAGTCTGTTTCAGAGATAGAGCCCTTTAGAAAGTCTATAAACTACAATTTTTGGTATTTGATAGAGATATCTGGCTGATAAAGAGAATGTGACCAGCAGACAACATCTGAATTTTTATCAGGGACTGGATTTTAATGTCGTCATGAAAGATTAAAAAATATTTGTAAGCTTTTTGGTACCTTACACTAAGAATTCCAACATTAAATAAAGTGATAAAACCAATTATCAAGAAAATAATATTATAGAACATTATAAGTAGGTAATTAATGTTATTCAAAAATTAAATACCCTGAATATCAAAATCATTTCACGTAACCAATTGAAAGCAGATGAAATAAATTAAACGATCTGGCTTCTGGATTACAGTACAGGTGGAATAGGCTTTATTTTCTAAAAAGATGTGCCGCCGACCTACGTATTATACCTACCTACGCAGATTTTTTTTCATTAATTTAACATTCATAATAAGTCAGTCCCATGATTGAATTGGGAGATTTATTTCAGTAATTGGTAGAAAGCTACTTTCACGAGCTTTGATGGAAACCCACAAACTTTCGCTTTTTACTTAGAATTAAGTTAGGGTCTAATGATTATATTACTGGGAAAACCTGATCCTCTTTTCTCCCATTTGGGGCAACTAGCACTTGCGGGTTATCCGTGGATGCCAATTTGTTTGAAGGTTTCGTCCTAATTAATACTTAGAAATATAGGGGAAAATTTCACGAATTGTTATGTTCGAGATTTGATTTCCATTCGGTAAATGTTTTGATTTCATTTCAACTGGGTACAGTCAGCTTATAAGACTACAGATTTTTGTTGAAAAATAGCATCTATTACAACTAGAATAAGATGTCACAGTGTTTAGTTTGATGTCGTCAGTACATCAGGCTTCGGTAAGTACAAAATCCATCACTTTGACAAAGGTAAAATAGCGGTGTGTATGGTAGAGTAAATATTATGAGAGTGGTTAACCCTACCATGATCTGTCATAATGACTCTCCCATAGATTTTGTATGGCAAAGAAAAGTTTTGACTCTAGGTACTTTTTCGTCAACTACATACTTTTTGGTGTCAAAACTACTAAAAATCCAAATACGTAATAACATACACACATATTTGAAAATTAAATTTTAAGATTAGACTATATTATGAGTTGTTCTATAGAAGTTGTATCCTAGAAATAATTATTTATGTTGTTAACTGGCCAATTATCTATTTGGTAGACGTCACTCTTAAAGTTTGACACCAGAGTTGTGACATCAGTTGTATCTTTTTTTCACTTAAATGTTGTGTGATTATCACTTTGATATAGCATTACAATAAACTGCAAATAGCAATGTCCCCCAACTGGAGGAAGCTGTCGGCTAGTGGCGGCCTCTGGTGGTGCTAATCAGGGATGTTATGGATATCCGTAACCGAAACTTTCAGATATCCGAAATAAAAAAATATCTGTAACCGTAACCGATTCAATAGTTTCGGATATAGGTAGTTTAAATTGTTTTTTGAATAACATTATTGTAAAGGCATAACATCCTGATTTACCTTTATAATGCCACTTAGTATCAATTTTTATATTTTTATTACTTTCTATTCGATATAGTGTGCGGTCATGAATGAACCGTGTTGGACCACTATTGCAAATTGCATTCTATAGCACAGATATCCGTAACCGTAACCGAAACTTTGGGATATCCGAAATAAAAAAATATCCGTAACCGTAACCTAAACCGGTATATTATTAATCGAAACTACATATCCATAACATCCCTAGTGCTAGTCACCAATCAACGTGACAACGTATGCGCTGACCAGTTTTATCGGTGTGGAATAGAGGAATAATACTGAGGCAGTTACTTAAAAGACAATATAATTTGCCGTGTCTCCGCTTGCGTAGACTTCGATCTGTAACGTAAGTGTACTGTGATTAAAAACTTACACCTTTATTCACAAAGCATGCTTAAGTGAAGCAGCAAATCGATCGCACAGCGTTGAATAGAGCTCTGTGATTGGTTCGTGTGTCACCCTGTGCGTCCACGCGCACTGTGAGACCTCATAGTAATGTTTGTGAATACGGGAGTAAAACATTTGGTCCCTCCAGAATAGCTAATTATGGATTTTCACATCCCCAAATTGACAAAGGGCTTATGGTTATTGCTCCATCGTACAATGGCATTAGCAGTTAGTTCTACTCCCGCTGGGGACAAAATATGAACACAGATATTTGAGTGTGCGAGTGTGCGAGTAGGTACAGTACGTCGTTTAAAAATATTTTTAGTTTCACACTTAGGTAATATTTCTTTGTTTAAATTTAGTGATTGGTATTTGCAATTAAGTATGAGTGTACAGTTTTAATAACCTACCACATAAAATAAGTTAATTTTTCGCTATTTTAAGAATAGCAAGCATACTCTCTAAAATATTTTAGCCATACCCTCCGAAACTTGGTACCAAAATTCGCCTCTAAAAATCAGGTTAGTTAAAAATAGACAAGACCCATCTATTCCACTATGCACACCTCAAAGGGCCACTATTGGGCACCTGCCGCGACCTTTCAAACCCTTTTTGCCACTACACTTTACTTTTATTTGGGACGAATTTCTGTCTGGGCCACTGAATAGCTAGTCTAGGAGGGTTTGGAGCGACCCGATGGTTGATTGCAAAAATGCAGCTGATAGTAGATTTAAAATAGTATCAAGTGATCTATTATACACTTAAAATTAAGCTACCTAAAGCCCGTATTCACAAACGATGCTTGCTTAAATGAAGCAGAAAATCGAACGCACAGCGTTGAATAGAGCTCTGTGATTGGTTCATGTGTCACCATGTGCGTCCACGCGCACTGTGAGACATCATAGTAATGTTTGTGAATACGGGCGTAAGTCTAGGGAGGATTTGTTTATAAGACCCGATGGTTGATTGCAAAAATGCAGCTGATAGTTGATTTAAAATAGTCTCAAGATTATTTATACCTACACTTAAAGCGTTTTTAACGTCTGAAATATGGACTCTACCACATCAACGTGGTAAAGTTGTAATGTAATGTAAAACTCTTTCTCTAAGTACGGTGCACAGTGCACTGGTTTCTCACCATGTAGGTATTATTGTATAGAAGCAAACGAACTAGTGGTAGCGGCCTGTGTTTCGCTAATTATTTGAGTTGTAATCAATTTTATTGACGTCAAGCCATCGGCTATAAATTATAATCGTATTATTATGTCACAAGGACACAAAGTGCATCCATTATAAGTTAATATGCATTTGATTTGCGTTCTTTGTTCGTCTTTATTATACGAGTATACGAACGTGTAGATTTAAAATATAAATCTGAACCACATCGTCCCACGAGTCAGGCATAGATTAAAACAAAACGCGATCGGCATCGAGCGCCATTACTAAATGCAGTCCATCAGCCGAGTTTATTTCCATCGGTCTACGCCTAGGACGGCCCAAGGACACGCGGCGACCGACAACAACGTAGCTGAATCACATCCACACGAAAATGAATCGAAGAGGTCATCGCATCTTAAAAATTACAAATACATATAAAACTTGCGCCCGCGCCGACACAAACTTCGGAAACGGCTTCTGTTCCGAACACATCAAAACGTATCCTTTTAGCGAAATTAGTCAGTTCCCGAAAAACGCGGTCAACGACCCTCCCAAAACCTAAGTATTTTTGGGGAAAAAAAACACATGTTTACATAACACCGTGGATTTTTTAAATAAACTTTGCTCCGAAGGGCCTGCGCGCACACCGACGAAAATTTCGTGAGTCGCGTCTGTGTGCGTGATGCACACACGCAGAGGACATAAAAATGCCCAATCGGTACATGTCGCACCACTACAATGAAGGGACGACGTAAGTCGCATACAAGTGCATAATTCGGCCGAGATGCAAAAAAAAATATTTGGCAATGCGGCCCCTACGCGCCCGCCAGTCGCCCGCCCGCCAGGGTTAGGTTAGGTTAGATTTTTTGGCTCAAACCGCTCGTTGGAGATTTTTTGAAAATATTCAACGTCTACTATCAAATAGGAAAAGACGTGCTTCCTGCACATTATTAGCACAGTGCGCCGCGGTTTTTTGAATAAAGAACTCCCAAGTCTCTCGCCAATTGGAATCTAGTTCCAATTCAAATCGGTTTTCGAAAATTTTAACGCGTATTTCTAATGAGCGATTTGGACCAAAGTCCGCCGCGGGGGGCAGTTGTTTATTTTGCCATTATATTTTTTCAGAAGACACCGTCCGATGATGGCATAGTTATTGTTAAAAATTAAATTATTTATTGAGCAAAAGACTGTAGTGCTTTGTGTCGTGTTGTGTTATTCATTTACAATTTTTATTTTTTTAATTCATTGGACTTTCCTGTGTTTTGTTCCGTTGATTTATTTGGTGAGTATTTTTTGAATTTATTTTATTTTATGTTAATTTAAAAATATTTTATATTAAATCCCAGTGGTTAATACAGAGTTTAAGCTGAATAAATAGTGCGCAATTGAACTACTATAGCAAGCGAAACAAAAATAGCTAGAATAAATCTAAATAAAATTGTAAATCAACTTACTCAACAAAGAAAACGGTCGTGGGTCGTGTCCACTGTCCGCGTTGCATAATGGCACAATTTTATTCAGACTTCTTTTATTTTATCTAAATGTCTGGATAAAAGCTAGACAAGCCGACAAGGACACGTCGTCCAGTGACGTCAGCGGCGCTAGGCACTGGCGAAAGTCGCCATCTTGCGCGTGTGTTCTTTTTTTGAAGCCTACGAAGTGCGCGCGCGCCGACCCGCCATATTGTTTCTCAATTAAATTTTGAACAAAACAGGAAAATGTAAAAAGCCTGAAATAGTAAATTGCTCGAAAATTTAGGACATTTTTAGTCCAATCAGAAATTCTAAGTAATTNGAGTAATTTTAGAAATAAGCATTTTTTACTCGGTATTAAAAGCTTGATATTTAATTTTTCATATGACTTGCATGAAACTTTAGCTAAGTGTACTAAAGAATATTATTTCTTATTTTTATATTTAAGTAACGTGCAACGAAATGAAATTCAAAGATAAAAATTAAATAAAAGGATTTGAAAATAAAATAGAAAGTCTGCAGGGAAGAAGAAAGATCTTCTTTTTTAGATTAGTAATACTGAATTCTCAGTAAGTTCCTTCCTTTGTATATTGTTTTATCACATCTTAAATAATTTAAGCGGAAAGAATCCATTTCTTCTAGAACAATTCCTGCTTTCTAGAACTTTCCCAGCTTTTTTATTTGCGACTAAATAAGTTTTCAGTGCGTTATATCATGTACTATGTATTAGTTAGTTATTAGTCAACAATAAAACGATATACCAAGTAAGTTTGTAGGCTTGGCAGGAATTTGTGAGTTTTCGCGGCATATCAAATGTGTAATTAAAACAAAAACAAATTAACAAAACATTTCCCAAGTTCAAGGGTGTAACCTAAGAACTTAGCCTCAATGTTTCGTTCAATTCTTGTTTGGAAAACTATTTGTACCTAACTAATACGTACCTACTCAAAATTGAAGATTATTTCAGTTACCTACTCAATTTTTATATTCTGTAATGTTCCATCCTTCTTAAAAGTAAACTATTCATATGTACAGAAGGTAGCACACCAAACAAAACATTGTGACATCTAAAGTAGTTGTAATAGGCGCCATTTTAAAAAGAAAAATAGTGTGGTGTGTTGGCGACTGTACTTTTATAGCGAGGTTTTGTTTTTCCTATCTAGTAGCATAGCGCCCTCTGTGTTAAAATGGCGACATCTACAATCTACATAGAGCTTTGCTTTATAAAGCTAATGTATGAATATTTATTTATTTGTAATAGGTATACAGTTTACAGTTTTACTTAATTTTTATTTTAACATCTAAATTCTAAAGACATAAGAGGTGTTTTACTCAGTATTTAGTTTTAAGATTTTCTTACAGGTTGTGGAAACAACGGGACAATAAGCCAAATATTATGATCCTTTGTTATTGTAATAAATGTTTAAACGACTATAATAGACAGCTTGATGTGCTGATCATTGTACTTATAACATCATCGAATATTATTATGTTTAATACCGTAATAAGTTTTAATACAAGTAATTAATGTGTTAGATTAACATTTTATATCGGTTACATCGATTTAGAGCGGTTATATTAGGAATATGAAATGATAAACCCATTATTATCGTCATTTCAGTCACTGGACATCCACAGCTAACTATTACATTTCTTATAGCTTTTGTCAAATACAGTCAGAATAAAATTTGCCTTCATTAAGGAACTAGCTCTTTCTTAACCAGAAATGGTTATACTCAAATTCTCTACCGAATCAATCAAACTATACCCTGATAGTCCCATCTCACCAATGCGAAGTCATTTGGCCGCACAAATGATCTACCGTCCTTATCGCACGCGCGGGCGCCGACCAATCACAACACAGAATCTCTGTGTCAAATATCTCTTATGATTTTCGCTCAATGTGTCCCACATTCAGCTAGTTGGAAAACCAACTTTAAAATTGGAATAGTCTGCACTGACCAGTTTAACTTGCACGTGGGTTGAGCTCTATTATTGTAGAATTAAAGTTGAGAATTGGATAGAGCAAGGGTCTCGTTAAAGTGGTAAAGATGTTTTTTTTCGTCAATCGCTTATGGCCAGTGCTTTGTTTCCTACATGGCTTGTTGGTCCTTTTGCCGCTCTTTTAGTTGCAATGACTCGAGTTAAAGTGAAGGTTTAGTTACGACTTATATTTAGCACTAATCGCTCAATGTGTCCCACATTCAGCTAGTTGGAAAATCAACTTTAAAATTGGAATAGTCTGCACTGACCAGTTTAACTTACACGTGGGTTGAGCTCTATTATTGTGGAGTTAAAGTTGAGAATTGGATAGAGCAAGGGTCTCGTTAACCCAGTTGTTACGGATATCCCTTTTTTCTTACGATTCCTGTGATTTTGCNAAGTAATTTTATAAATAAGCATTTTTTTACTTGGTATTAAAAGCTCGATATTAAATTTTTCATATGACTTGCATGAAATTTCTTTAGCTTAGTGTACTAAAGAATAATATTCCTTATTTTTATATTTAAGTAACGTGCAACGCAATGAAATTCAAAGATAAAAATTAAATAAACGGATTTGAAGAGAAAATAGAAAGTCTGCAGGGAAGAAGAAATATCTTCTTCCTTAGATTATAAATACTGAAACGTCAGTAAGTACCTTCCTTTGTATAATATATTGTTCTTATCACATCTCTTCCCTTTTAAATAATTTAAACGAAAAGAACCCATTTCTTCTAGAACAATTCCTTCTTTCTAGAACTTTCCCTGTTTTATTTGTGACTAGCTTTCCGCCCGCGGCATCGCGCGCGTGGACTACATTATCTACATATTTTAGGAAACCCTATTTTTTCCAAAATAAAATATAGCCTATGTTACTCGTGGATAATGTAGCTCTCGAATGGTGAAAGAATTTTTAAAAACGGTCCTGTAGTTTTTGAGCCTATTCATTACAAACAAACAAACAAACAAAGTTTTCCTCTTTATAATATTAGTGTAGACAAAATAAGTTTCTGTGCGTTATATCATGTACTATGTACATAATATTAGTTCTCAACAATAAAACGATATAGGTACCAAATAAGTTTGTAGGCTTGGCAGGAATTTGTGAGTTTTCGCGGCATATCAAATGTGTAATTAAAACAAAAACAAATTAACAAAACATTTCCCAAGTTCAAGGGTGTAACCTAAGAACTGTTAGCTTCAATGTTTCGTTGAATTCTTGTTTGGAAAACTAATTGTTTTAAAAATACCGGCAATATTTTACGTACCTACTCAAAATTGAAGATTATTTCAGTTACCTACTCAATTTTTATATTCTGTAATGTTCCATCGTTCTTTAAAGTAAACTATTCATTTGTACAGAGGGTGGCACACCAAACAAAACATTGTGACATCTAAAGTAGTTGTAATAGGCGCCATTTTAAAAAGAAAATAGTGTGGTGTGTTGGCGACTGTACTTTTATAGCGAGGTTTTGTTTTTCCTATCTAGTATACCATAGCATAGCGCCCTCTGTGTTCAAATGGCGACATCTACAATCTACATAGAGCTTTGCTTTATAAAGCTAATGTGTGACTGTTTATTTATTTATTTGTAATAGGTGTACAAACAGTTTACAGTTTTACTTAATTTTTATTTCAACATCTAATTTCTAAAGACATAATAGGTGTTTTACTCAGTTTTTAGTTTTAAGATTTTCTTTCTTACAGGTTGTGAAAACAACGGGACAATAAGCCAAACATTATGATCCTTTGTTATTGTAATAAATGTTTAAACGACTATAATAGACAGCTTGATGTGCTGATCATTGTACCTATAACATCATCGATTTTATTATGTTTAATACCGTAATAAGTGTTAATACAAGTAATTAATTGTGTTTGATTAACATTTTATCACCAGGCTTGATACTGTCGCTACATCGGTTTAGAGCGGTTATATTAGGAATATGAAATGATAAACATTATTATCATCATTTCAGTCAATGGATGTCCAATGATGTACCTACTAACTATGACATTTCTATAGCTTTTATCACATAGAGTCAGAATAATTACTTAACCTTGATTATCATATGGAACTAGCTCTCTCTTCACCATTTCTATACGCAAATTCTCTACCGAATCAATCAAAGTATACCCTGATAGTCCCATCTCACCAATGCGGAGTCATTTGGCCGCACAAATGATCTACCGTCCTTATCGCACGCGCGGGCGCCGACCAATCACAACACAGAATCTCTGTGCCAAATATCTCTTAAGATTTTCGCTCAATGTGTCCCACATTCAGCTAGTTGGAAAACCAACTTTAAAAATGGAATAGTCTGCACTGACCAGTTTAACTTGCACGTGGGTTGAGCTCTAAAATTGTAGAGTTAAAGTTGAGAATTGGATAGAGCAAGTGTCTCGTTAAAGTGGTAAAGATGTTTTTTTTTCGTCAATCGCTTATGGCCAGTGCTTTGTTTCCTACATGGCTTGTTGGTCCTTTTGCCGCTCTTTTAGTTGCAATGACTCGAGTTAAAGTGAAGGTTTAGTTACGACTTATATTTAGCACTAAACGGAATTGTTTTGAGCCGGTTGTGAGGAAAAAGTACGCGTAAATTACTTTCTTACTACAATGAACTTGAAGGAGAGAAATCGAGACTCTACGAAGGCTGAGTTGCAACACCTAACTTTAACCGTAACTGTAACGATAACCGGAGTTTTTGTATGGAGTTTGACAGACTACTGACGTTTGTTATTGTAGGACGTTAAAGTAACGTGTTGCAATCCAGCCTTAGTCTAAACTCATCATAACTATACTGATGTATGCACCTTTATTTGATGCGTGGAAAAAAACACTTGTTTTGAAGTAAAAATATCATTTTAAGTACCTAATCAGCAAATATAAAGAAGTATAAACTATTACGGACTTTATTGACGTTTGGATTGAGTATAAAATATTAAATCGGACATTCTATTTAAAGAAACGTCGTAGTAAATGGCAAAACAAACCTTCAAAGTTTGTTGCTCCGGCGCAGACTATCTGATCGGCACCTATGAACCACATTGTGATATTCCACTTGGAGTAGGTATCAGATGGAATCAATCTCTGTCTCCAGTGTATGTTAACGGGTAAAGCGTAGATACTCTCTACCTAAGACTTCATTCGTTCGTTTCAGCCAAATGACGTCCAGTGCTGGACAAAGGCCTCCCCCAAGGATTTCTATAACGACCGGTCTTGCGCTCACTACATCTACGATTTGAAGAAAGCTTAATAAGATTTAAACCAGGTTTTTTGGTCCCAAACTCTGGTTTGATGTACGAAAGCAATGTAATGGAACGCGGGTTCGAATCCCGCCGTTTGACTATTGTGGTAAGCCCACTCGTAACACCAGCATAATTAGCTTACTACGGGGGGCTAACGATACTTTTGTACAATACAAATTACTAGTATTTAAAAAAAATTAAGTAATGCGCTGTCGTCGTCGGTCTGACTGAGCCACATACACCCGTATTCACAAACATTACTATGAGGTCTCACAGTGAGCGTCGAAGCACAGGATCCCAGAAACCCATTCATAGACAATACTTATGTGGCAAAGTGACACACACGAACCAATAATAATCATTCACAATTACAATCTCACTCAAAACGTGTACCTACCTACATTCTGGAACAGAGAAAGTTTGCCCTGAAAGATCCAATATTCATTCAGAACTTATGATTTCAGGAATTCAAATGCAGAAAAGGTTGCTTTTTTCTTTGCGCTAAAGATTTTCTGGTGTAGAGCTACAATTTTGTTTTTCCTTCTTTTTTTTTCATTTTTTACATATTATTTTATTCTTCTACACTTTTACCGTTCACTTTACACAATAGTCACAACATTACACTTTATAATGAGCATAGAAATAATTTATTAATCGGCATAATGAAATGTACGACCTTTCCAATGCTTCAGGAATAATTGCCGTATCCTTTAATTGTAATTAGTGTTCATAAATACGTCGTATTCATAAATACCTTGGATGTGTTTAATGTTATAGAGTTAAATTATATGGGTTCTTTTGAACAGACGACGGTATCAAGGTAAACACTGTAGCATCTGATGCAGCTGCAATATAAGTGATAGCTGTGCCCGCGACTTCGTGCGCGTGAAAATGGTTTCAAATCAAATCAAAATCTATGTATTTGCTTGATAAGTAATAGAGTAGAGGTAGCCAGTTCCTCCGTGGTTGAGGATTCCGGGTAAAGCTCGCTTCCACCATCGGCCTGATCATCACTAACCATCAGGTGAGATACAGGCCAAGAGCTTCCTCGTTGTGGATAAAAGAAAAAAAATAATAATACGGAAAATATTTTAATAATATTTCCCGTTTTAGCAACATTTTCTTTACTGCCCCGCCTCTATTGGCTGTAGAGTGATGTTATATAGCCTAAAGCCTTGCAGCCCATTGCTAGACGTAAAGCCTTCCCCTATGAAGCTAAGAAGCACGAAATCTTATTCAATGTAGCCTCTACACTAATATAAAACATCTTGAGGTCGTCGGTCCATCGAGAAAAGGTACTATTTTATTTACACAGTAGGATACGTACAGTATATTCATGTGCATCCATTTAACTTCACTAACATTGTATATGGATATAGACAGGTAGACAATACAATATCCATATCAATGCTCGTGCATATTTGCCCCAAGCGGGGTTTGAACGCAGCTATCGTATGTCGGCACATAAACCACTACGCCAGACGTCCTTTCTCATTGTTATTAATTGATAATTAAAATATTCCTTTATTATTTTCATCAGATCAGTTTTGACAGGGCAAGTCAGATTTATCCGTCAGCGAGTTAAACAATAATTATTATGTATGAGAAGTGTAATTGCTTATTAATAGCTCGATCACATCAAGGATTTTAATCTGCACGCAACGTGTTGAGTGTAAGGGAGGCGGTACACTGGGTTGATCGCAGCGAATTCTACAGGGTAACCGAATTACCTAAGAAAAAAATCGTAAAATATATTACTTTCCCATAAAATTATCACTTCACGGGATTTATTGCAACAATATCTATTTTAACGGTAAATAATATTTCCCGTGAAGTGATAATTTTATAGTAAAAAATGCAACATAATAGTTTAAAAAAATATATTACTTTCCCGTTGCACAGGTCTCTCTTTTGAAACCTATCTCAGGCACCAGTCCCTCACAATTTAGTTTTGAAATCCTTGGCCTAATTTGTATTGCCTTTAAGTACCTGAATTGTAAAGGTTAATAAATATTTTTTGATTTTCTTTTACGACATACCAAAGCTCATTAAAGAAAAATGATTGATTCGCTTTCTATACGATAAAAAGTACCTAGTAACTGTACTACAGTAGCTACACTATAAAAACTTCAATGGTTGCGCTTTCACATCTTTCTTGGTGATATAATTGTATTATTACATTAAAGTATAAGTACAACATGCAAACTCTACATTTCAGTATTTTTACACCCGTGAAACGCTGTGCGTTGAATAGAGTTCTGTGAATGGTTCGTGTGTGATACTTCATAGTAATGTTTGTTCGGCCCGTATTGGGTGTTAAAAATTTTGAATTTTGATGAACCATTTCAAAGAGGTCCTCTATTACAAAATAAACAGAACCAATTACAAAAAAATATGTACACTCTTGTAAAGGTAGTCTCTACACGTAGCTGCAAAATTACCAACTGCCTGTTGAGTGTGCACTCCCCCTAACGTCAGGCGGCCGGCGTACATTTTTACAACTTTATCGTTAAATGGCGTCGACTCAAACACTTCCTTTAGCTTTCGAGTAACTTCTTTCTACCTTTTAGACTTGTTTTCGGTTTAATACAAGTATTATGGAGTTTGGTGTTTAGCTTCTTTTATTTTAGACTAGCACTTTGACAAGACAATGTAGTAACTACAAGTGTTAATATTTTGTAATGTAATAACCTATGAGTAAAGGAGTCTTACTCAAGTATTTAAGTCCTGCTCTTCTGGCAGGGACAGTCTCAAAAAAGCTCCTACAGCTGGAATGAATTTCGTTTTTTATTTATCCACAACGAGGAAACTCTTGGCCTGTATCTCACCTGATGGTGTGATGATCAGGCCGAAGGTGGAAGCGAGCCTCACCCGGAATCCTCAACCACGGAGGAACTGGCTATCTTACTTCTAACTGTATGTATGTACTTTCATGTATTTTTTTGGCGATAAAGAAAAATACACAGATTAATAATGTTTTAAATCGCAAAACTAATAAGGAACAACATTCAAACAATAAAAGCACACACTATTCATAATTAATTAAAAGTTTAACAAGTCACTTTTAAACCTCTATTTTCACCATCAATCCCTAATTTTAAAGTGACCCCTATGGTAACACTTATAACAGGAATTTTGTTTTCATAGGGGTCACTTAAAAATTAGGGATTGATGGTGAAAACGGGCATTACTCAAGTATTTAAGTCCTGCTCTTCTGGTAGGGACAGTCCCAAAAAAGCTCCTACAGCTGGAGGGAATTTAGTTACATGTATTTTCTTGGCGATAAAGAAAAATACTCAGAGTAACAATGTTTTAAATCGCAAAACTAATTAGGAACAACATTCGAATAATAAAGCACAACTATTCTCAATGAATTAGAGTTAACCAGTTAACAATTAATTTTTAAATAGAGATTTAGACTTGCGTAAAAATAAGCTCTAAAGCTCATACTTTCCACAATACATTCAAAGACAGAACGTATCACTATCAACTTAACCAAAGCGTCCGCGTCAGTACGAACAAACGTTCTGCCTTTACGCATTCCCTTTACATCAAGTGCAGTATTCGCCGAAGGCCGGCTGCCTTGTCTAAGGGCCCTTCCGTAGTCAAACGTGGCCGAGGCCAACCGGTGGATGCGACTAGTCAGCCGAGGCGCATAGCAAACGCGTTGCGAGCGAGAGTTTGGAATAGCATGAACGTTATTTAAGAATTACTTGAGTTAGTTATTAATTTTCTTAGCGTTAATAAAATCACAGGCTAGTTTCCTAAAAGAACTTTTAGTCCGTCAATGCCATTATCAAATATATTGAACATAATATTCTTATTTGTCAATCAAACAAGTAATTACGAAGTTATGATGCGTTGAACTTCCACGTGACGTCACAAAGTGCTACACTTTTAAGCACGCCTTGACGTCACGGGCCTCTTCTTTCAAAAGAAGCGCGCTTTAACTCTTTAAATTTTCATTAGTTTAAAAAAGTGAGTCTAGTATTTTTTGATAAGTTAACCGACAGAGACGGACTAATTCAGGAAACATTCCTATTTTTTTTTACTAAAAAAATAGAAAAATTAACTTGATAGACCCCCTATTAACCGTGGTCCCACCGCTATAACCCATTGGTGAAAATCTTCAAACTGAAAAAAATACTCTTTCTTAGTATTAATTAGTAATATTCTCAGTTCATTAAAGGCTACCTTTTTATTATAGTACACCATAAGTGGCACCATAAGTGCCAAAACACCGGTAAAAATTGAATACAATATTTTCGATTTTGATTAAATTAAAATGCTAATACCTAACTACAAGTGAATTCGCATAGCAAGTCGGTAGTGCGGTGCGATAGAACCGAGGGGCTGCACCGGGCGGCCTCGTGTGCGCGGAAGCTGCGCCCGCGCCGCTTCTTAGAATGACGTCGCTAGCGCTAGTGATGGGGCGACGTATCGATATGTTTCATTTCTACAGTCGCCAGCAAAGTAAGTTTATTTCTATATAAAAATCAGGAAAAACAGAAAGTAAGAATGTTGGTAGGTACCTGAACTAGGAAGTGTCTCAGGTTATAAATAGCACATCAGACTATTTGTTGCAAAATCGCAGCTATTTTTTTTACTATTATGTAATACCATAAGAGACCACCGTGTATTAGGTATACCTCGACGTGCTATCGTCTGTACCTACATCGCGAAAGCACGATACGATATGGGTATATCACAGAACATTTTTCTGTTTTCTGTGTAGGTTTTTTCTGTGTAGGTACAGTGCAGATGTTACAGTTCGTGTGTAGTCATCTCTACTAAGGCTACACTCTAACGACAAACATACTATGCTCATCAAACTATTGTTTACAATCATTAGAATTCAAACTCGTGCAGCGGATTATGTTCATCATATATTTTTATTTTGGAAGAAACTATTGATTAATCGACAGTTGAATTTCCGACATCACTATGCATGCATTTTATTAAGAATCGGTGAATAATTTTGAAAAGTAAATGCGTCTTTGTTAGTTCATTAATGTTGTTGACAAGTGATTCTACGCCATTCTTTTTTAATCAAATGTACATAATAATATAGGTAACTAAATTTTAAAAGAACAACAATGAGTTTAAAATGTAATAATATTTTCTTTGAGAACTTTTTAGACGTTTTTCAAGACTCAAACACTAAAAGAGAGGCGTTATTGTTTTAGCTTTGGGGGTTAAAAATAGAACAGGCATAGCGAAGCCATAAAAAAAGAAAAATAAACGTTCAGTCTTTTGTTTTAATATTCCAGCGAATTTCAAATTTGTGTTCGAATTTAACGTTCGATATTCAAACTCCCGCGATAGTCTGACAAAGCATCGTTGAGTGCGCATAGGCCGTAAAGCAGGCTCAAGGCTGTCTGCGCACTTTTCCTTATAGCTCGCCTGACGTTTATGGCTCTATGCGTTTGTGACGGTGCGCTTGCGGCACTCGGGCCATGTCAACATATTATAAAGAAGTAGGTATACTTAGAATCCTTGGGAAATTATACAATTAAAAAAAAATAGTTCCCAAAATTCATATTAATTCATAAAAAAAATTTGTTAATAACTTGTATTAACAAAAAGATGATGAGGGACTGTTGACAAATAAAATGTCAATATGTGTTCGCCTATTCGAAGCACCAGTAACTTACACTGTGGTCTATTGTAAAAGACAAATGAAAAAGTAAAATAAAACTAAAGTACTACAAACTCAGTGTTTACTTTTTTTTCATCTCACTACTATTTTATCATCCTCGATAAAATATTATAAATCTTTTTTCTTTTTAGCGTAAAGTACTCCTTTACGCAATTTCGTTTACATTTCTTCGGAGTGTTTACTCACTCGTAAATGTGTTTTTCAGGACTGAAATAACTTTTAGATATATTCTAACTTTTCTCGCGTGAATATTGATTCGTCACAGTGTATATTGTTTACTCTCTCGTGCTAAAGAACATGTAGGATTTGTTTTATCTATGAAATTATGTTGAAAACAAGACGTATCTTATTTTAGCTTGAGATATTATACTTATTCTTTTCTGTAAGAATTTAGTCTAGGGGCTAATAAATACGAATTAAACTAAGCAGATATATCTAACTCACATTACCTACATTCAAATTTTAGATCAGTTTCTACAGTCGGACCTTAACTTCGAACTCCTCCTATGTTCTTCTGATTAGTTTAGTTGCGGGTCTAATGACAGCTTAACTTTCCCCCGGGACAAACTAGTTACATTAGTACTCACAGCTTGAGGTTTTTTTTTTAAATTATAATACCGTTTTTCTCAAATTAAACCTGGGAATCGAACCCGGAACCAATAGCAACAATGAAGCAGCGTGTGCCACGTTATGCAATACAGCAGCTTTTGTTTTTCTGCATCCCCGCGTTTCTCCACAAACTTGTTACTATTATATGCGCAGGCGCTGATAAATCGGCTATAATAAGAACCCGTTCAATTCCACATAGTTCTGAACCGGTAGAGCTTGAATACTTATCTTTAAACGCACTAAGATAATAAACTAAGGTAGTATTTTTTCCTGAAAGGTGTAAGATTCGCGTACTTTTTATGGTTTTTTTTACACGAGGAAATTCAGATAAGTATTCGAATTCAAATTCTTTATTGCTCCATGTTGGTATACAAAAGTTCTCACATAAAAAGCATAGACCCAGTGGTTAGTGTAGTAATTAGTGAATAATCTTTAGGAGTTTGTCCTATTACGGAATTGTATGGTGTTTTCAAATAAAAATTGTAATACAGTAAAAAATATCCCTAATAATATAAACGTGTGTTAAATGACGCATCGCACAACAAAACCAGCCAACTTTGCCTATTTTTTAAAGGTTTTCATTTATTTTCCAATAACAAGTTTTAACTATAAAACAACCCATCAAACTACTGATTTGTTTTCGCTATCATATTCTTTGCCGAGAACACAGTGACACACTATCCTAGGCCTGCCGTGGCCACACACATACATCATTCAAGGATGCGCCATAACATAGGCAATTGCAGTAGACTCTGGTGTATTTATTAAAGAACTAGCGGCCGCCCGCGACTTCGTACGCGTGGATCCCGTTTTATCCCCTTAGGGATAGAGTTTCGTAAAATCCTTTCTTAGCGGATGCCTACGTCATAACATCTACCTGCATGCAAAACAGCCCGATCCGTTCAGAGGTTTGGGCTGTGCGTTGATGTCTACTATGTCAGTCAGTCAGTCAGTCGGTCACCTTTGAGTTTATAGATGTCCGCTTATAAAGTAACAGTCCTCCACAATAGAGTGCTCTTATTATGTACTAGTGACCCGCCCCTGCTTCGCACAGGTACAAATTATACTGAAAAACCTTCCTCTTGAATCTCTCTATCTATTAAAAAAACCGCATCAAAATTCAAATGGACAGACAGACAGGAAAGCGACTTTGTTTTATAATATGTAGTGAAGCAATGTATATTTGAGAAAGAATAACTTTCGTTTCGTTTGTAAATACCGCCTACAATTTCATTAATAAGACGAAGTCAGAGGTTTACTTTGGACTCATATGAGTGCGAGGTCTTGAAAATGATGCCTTTTCTACTTTCAAAGTAACNTAAGTAACCTTTTATGTATTTAAAAAAAAACAATGGTTTTCGTTCAAAACGATGCTGACTGATTTTTACCGGTTGGTCTTCATTGGTTTCTCTATATACTTAAATTTACCTACTAGCTTAAATAATTACCAACGAGAATTGAACAAAAATAAAAATCAGACCTACTGCATGCACTTGCACTATGAATGCGTCGCGACTGCATCCGAATAGAGGGGAGCGACAAAGGGAAGGGGAGGGGGAGGTATAGAGAGGGGAGTTTCGAAAGTGACAAACACATCACCTTGGCCTGCATTGGCGGACGAGTGGTTCGGCCAATCAATGGTTGGGCGGAATGCTTCATAGTAATTTATGTGTAATAATGCATGTTTGTAGAATGTAGTAATTACGATTACTTGTGTAAAGGAAAATGCTCGAATGGGATGAGTCATTTCGACTCTGTTTTTATTTTAATCTACACTATATCAGGATAGCTAACATTTAAAAATTGACATCGTAAACGATAATTAGTTAAGTTATTCGTTCGATTCAAAAATATAGACACTAATTTAGAGTTTTAGACAATCAAATGAAATCTAAATCTTTAGATTAGACAAACTGTCACAGGAAGTAGAGTTATTATCTATGAAAAAATTACATGGAATTAAGGTACAAGATAACAATGTTTGTAGGTTTAAATACTCAACTCGAACTGGTTATTTATTCAGTTTAACTAAACGATCAGCCAAAACATTTCAGAACCCGAATAACGACCTAACAAGTTTCTCTACATAAATTAAATGAACTACCCTCATTTTAGCACGGCGAAGGGTGCATTCCGTTGGCATGACTAGGGTCGTTATTAAACCCTTGCTTTGTATGATATTCGCAGTGCGAATGTAGTTTTGACAAGCGTATAATACTTGTGGATGGTAATCCTCTCAGAGGACCGTAAGGGTCTGGGTTCGATTCCCAGGTGGACAAAAAGAGTATACAAATGTGACAATAGATGATGTAAGCAGTGGACTGCCGATTTGAGAAGAAGAGTGTTAGATTCCCATCGACCTTGTACTTGAATTTGGTTATTCTTACCGTTAGATAATTCCTGGCAATTAGTGGTGACTGAGTTTGTTCCGGCGTTTCTTCTCAGCACTTGCCATATGTTTGTCTCGTGCGCTGGTAGTGCCCAAAAGATAAGGAGACATGTAAAGTGCCCCATAAGGGCTACCTTTTCTTTTTTTATTATTTATTATATTTTGACGTTCATAAGTGCTACTTGTGGTCTAAACTGAATAAATATTTTTGATTTTCGTTTTTATTTTTGACCGCTGGACTATTCTAGAAAACTTAATAGGTTACATAATAATTATTTCGTGTAACTGGAGAGGTTAACAGGTTAATTCGTAATTTGTGCTATTAGTAACTTGTGCTCTACAAAGAAAAAACCTTGACTTAGGTAGTCCCAGAAAAATAAGAGTTTAATCAGTTGAAAACAGAAGCACGAAATTTAGGAAAAAATAGCATTGACAGTGCTGTTAATGTTGTTTTTTTTATCAACCGTTATCAACTGCGAATTGTGTACCGCATGGGTAATGGGTATGTCATGTATAACAAAAATAAAGTAGAATTTTGTTGGTAAAAGAATTTTTCAAATCAGTCCCGTGGTTTGGGAGAATATTCAATACAAAAACAGTTAAATCTTTTCTAAGCGTAGACCTAAGACATTCCACTAGATAAAAACCGCTGCTAGATACATTGCCTAACTGTGCACACACGTGCAATTGATTGGTCTAACGTTGTCACTATTAATAGTTTTCTTGCACGTCACCCACGATACTTTCCCCTCGCACGACACGACACATGTCGCGACACACGGGACGGCTGACGTCATAGTCGTGGAGCTGGCGTTCCACGTACACTGAGGAGCTGGACAGATGTTAGGGGCATTAGGATTATATTCGTCTACAATGTATTGTGATGAATGCGGTCTTATGACCTCATCTATGATCAGCTCTAGCTTTTGCAACATTATTCCACAACAACCTNAAAGTAACCTTTTATTTAAAAAAAGGGGTTTTCGTTCAAAACGATGGTGACTGATTTTTACCGGTTGGTCTTCATTGGTTTCTCTATATACTTACATTTACCAGCTGAAATAACTACGAGAATTGAAGAAAAATAAAAATCAGACCTACTGCATTCACTTGCACTATGAATGCGTCGCGACTGCATCCGAATAGAGGGGAGCGACAAAGGGAGGGGGAGGGGGAGGTATAGAGAGGGGAGTTTCGAAAGTGACAACAGTGTTGCCAGAAGGTTACTTTAGTAACCTTTTAGGTTACTTTTGAACTGCAGTGGTTACTTTTAGGTTACACTAATGAAAAGGTTACTTTTAGGTGATTTTTCAGAAATTGTAGAATTAACGTTTACAGGGTATTCAGTAAAAATATTAAAAGTGACAATTTAAAAATTATGTCATAAAGTGCATTTAAACTTGAATTTGATTTATTATTTGTTAAAAAAATGAGTTTTAGCGAATGTTTTTCGATATAAAACGCAAATCCATGAAACGTTTTTATACGACTGGTCACTTTTCGAATTTAGATGATCAATTGTATTCATTTTCCATCCATGAACAACCTTACACAATCATCGCTCCGCACTCCGTATGAAGGTTACTTTTTATTCAAAAAGGTTACTTTTTTTTTATATTTCTGGTAATTTCTGACTAGACCCGACTGGCAACACTGAGTGACAAACACATCACCTTGGCCTGCATTGGCGGACGAGTGGTTCGGCCAATCAATGGCTGGGCGGAATGCTTCATAGTAATTTATGTGTAATAATGCATGTTTGTAGAATGTAGTAATTACGATTACTTGTGTAAAGGAAAATGCTCGAATGGGATGAGTCACTTTTGTGTTTTTGTTTTAATCTACACATAATAAATTATTGCAACGTTTAAGGTTACAACCTTACGAAGGTTTGTAATTCAACATAGCTAATATTTTAAAATTGACATCTTAAACAGATAATTAGTTAAGTGACATACTTCTTATCAACTTCGATTCAAAAATATAGAATCATCGGAATTGGATCGCGAAAATGAATCTAAAACGAACGTAAAATTGTCTAGGAACACTAATTTAGAGTTTTAGACAATCAAATGAAATCTATATCTTTAGTTTAGACAAACTGTCACAGGAAGTAAGAGTTATTTATAAAACTTTTACATAGAATTAAGTCAATAAAAGATTTTTTTGTAGGTTTTATACTCAACTCTAACTGGTTATTTATTCAGTTTAACTAAACGATCAGCCAAAACATTTCAAAACCCGAATAACGACCTAACAAGTTTCTCTACATAAATTGAATGAACTACCCTCATTTTGCACGGCGAAGGGGTGCATTCCTTCGGCATGACTAGGGTCGTTATTAAACCCTTGCTTTGTATGATATTCGCAGTGCGAATGTAGTTTTGACAAGCGCGTTATACTTGTGGATGGTAATCCTCTCAGAGGACCCGAAGGGTCTGGGATCGATTCCCAGGTGGACAAAAAGAGTATACAAACGTGACAATAGATGATGTAAGCAGCGGACTGCCGATTTGAGAAGAAGAGTGGTTTTTTTATGCTTATCAAGGCAGGTTTTTGACCACAATCGCACGTGATGTTAAGTGGGATGCAGTCTAGGATGGTACATATTATCTGCCCTGTAAGTGTCTATTCACTCTCGTCTTGAAAAGTCCCGGATTATAGTCTTCGGGAAAGACAGCAACAGACAGATTCCCATCGACCGCTGGACTATTGTAGAAAACTTATGAGGTACATATTTCGTGTACCTGGAGAGGTTAACAGGTTAATTAATAATTTGTTGTCTATATTATGAAGAAACCTTGACTTAGGTAGTCCCAAAAAAAAGAGGTTAATCAGTAAAAAACAGAAAAACGAAATTTAGGAAAAGATAGCATTGACAGGACAGTGCATTAAAAAGCATTATTATAATGCTTTAATTTCGAATACTTACTTACTTTGTACCATTTATTATATTATCAACTGGCTGACCCAGCAAATTTTGTATCACCTACGTATGTTCATGAGAAATAGTGTATGATTCTAATAGTGAAAGATTTTTTCGAATCGGAGCTGTAGTTTCGGAGTCCATTCAATACAAAAAACAATTAAATCTTTCCTTAGTGTAGACCTAGACAATCCACTAGAAAAAGCCGCTGCTAGATACATTGCCTAACTGTGCACACACGTGCAATTGATTGGTCTAACGTTGTCACTATTAATAGTTTTCTTGCACGTCACCCACGATACTTTCCCCTCGCACGACACGACACATGTCGCGACACACGGGACGGCTGACGTCATAGTCGTGGAGCTGGCGTTCCACGTACACTGAGGAGCTGGACAGATGTTAGATGCATTAGGATTATATTCTATTGTGGATTGTAACAGCTGCGGATTAATCTATTATCAGCTGAGCTAGAATGCGCGCTGTGATAAAATCTTATCAATGATTTTAGACGACAAAAATGGGCTTATGGCTTAAAATCGATATTGGCGTGATAAATCTTATCGCGAAGGTGTAGGCTTTTGCAACTTTGTTCCTCGATAAAATCCTTATTACTAATAATGTAAATGTGTTAAAAGGCAACAAACATCCATCCTACCCAAGACACTCTCGCGTTATTAAAGACACATAAGTTTTTATTAATTAAAAAATATTCAGGACGCGTTTGAAGAATTAATTTGAAAACATGCGCAGATGTAGCAAAGTAACTAGTTGAAAGAAAATAATTAAAATTACTTTATTTAATTTGGGTTTTTTCGGGCGAATCTAAAATAACACAAGTAAATAAAAAGTTATTTAATTCCTGCATAAACAGTACTTACACCAAAGCAGCCTTGTGAATAACCCTCGAAACCAAACATTTTTCGTAGTCATCTATGACTCCGTAGCGCTACGAAATATCTATGCTACGGCGTAGTCACCTACGCTTAGATTTGTCTATGCTACGGCGTAGTCACCTATACGTAGATTCAGAGATGTTATGGATATAAAGTTTCGGTTATGGATACGGTTACGGATATTATAATAATGTTATACCGGTTTTGGGTACGGTTGCGGATATGAAATCATATGGGATTATCCGAAAGTTTCGGATAATTTCAGTTACGGTTATTAGAATTTTAAAAATGTAAAATTCAAATAGCAAGATGCTGCGCGACCCCCATAGCCATTTTACGAGTAGGTATGTACTATAAAGACACCTATGATAAAGGTAAAACAGGCGGGGATATTAAATGGTGCCTGGAAATGCCAGACAAGTAACAAATATAAAAAAATATTAAGAGTTAGACTCCGCCTATATCCGAAAATTTTGAATTAGTTTCGGTTACGGGTATTTTTTTTATTTCGGATATCCGATAGTTTTGGTCACGGTTACGGATATCCATAACATCCCTGCTTAGATTTGTCTATGCTACGGCGTAGTCCGCAGTTTTCGTAGCCGCCAACGTCTACGCAGGCCATTCACGTACAGAAGTGTGTATTTTTTATTTCCCGTCACGAGCAAGGCAATATTATTAGTTGTTTTGCGTCAATGTGGCCCAAATAGAAGGGTGAGAATAGGCACATTATTTGTGGTAAAAAATGAGTGGGAAACCGATAAAATATAAATATCTTCTCACAAATAAACCCAGAATACATCTCTTTTAATAGACTGAATATTATTTATAACCAAGTTTTTAATCTCATAATCCTTTAAAATACAAAGAATAAAAGAGAATATAGAACACTAGCGGCCGCCCGCGACTTCGTACGCGTGGATCCCGTTTTATTCCCTAAGGGGTGGAGCTTCGTAAAATCCTTTCTTAGCGGATGCCTACGTCATAACATCTACCTGCATGCCAGATTTCAGCCCGATCCGTCTAGTGGTTTGGGCTGTGCGTTGATAGATCAGTCAGTCACCTTTGAGTTATATATTTAGATTGTAACACGCTTTTGTTCAACGCAAACTGAAGAAGTAAGAGGCGGTTACCCAATTAGTTGTTTGCTCTTTATTATTCAAAGCCCAGCCTACGGACCGATAGAAAGTCTCTATTGGCATCACCAGTTTCACCACCACGATCAGGCAGGCAGATATCAGGCACAGCGGAGGAATGACGAAGAAGAATCAGTCAATTTTTTACATGTCAGATTGATAAATTTTAGAAATGCCTTCTTGGTATTAAAGTGCTTATAAGATTTTTCATAACTTTTTGTACTGATTAGTAACTTATCTTTCTTCTTTTGTTGTGTATTAAGTTAATAGGGGGCATGTCAGATATGAGACGTGGTTCAAACTATGAACAATGTAATCTAGTTATTTTTCATTTTATGTTTCACTTGAGAATCGAAACCAGGATCTTTGGATCCAATAGAATTAACTGTCTAACCACTCTTTCTAACGTGCCCCGCATAGCACATAATCATATTTCTAAGTAAGCCAGTTACTTAAAACTGTGTTCCAATCAAAGACTCAAGTCTAAACACTACTGAATCAAAGCTCACTGTGCGCAGTGTCCTAAGTGCACTGTTTAGTATGCAACGGACTTGCATGTCGCAGCCAGCCTGCGCTTATTTGGAATTTTCGAAAAAGAAAAAGCGATACAAAGTTGCATTTGAGAGTGTAGACTAATTGAACTGGAAAATTCAGAATACTATCGTAGATAGGCGAATTTTTGGGCAAATGTCCTTGTAAATATTAAAAATACTTCTACTAGTTATTGCATCCTTTTGAAGTCAACAAAACAGCTTTTTGTACATAATAAAACAACCTTTTAAACTCAAATTCATGCAGTATTTGACGTCGAAAAAACCTTAATGATAATTGCAGATACAGATCGTAATGTATAAAGGTCTTTTAATTCATTTTAAATACACAAAAACCCATAGAATTAAAGGTCGAAATTAATATTTGTAAAGAGCTTAGCTACAATGTCATCATAAATTGGTGTTGTGTGTACCTTTAAGGATTTGTCACACTGGTACGTTCTGCGGTCTGCGGTCAGGTTAAAGTCAGCATCATGTATGAACAACTTTTTTTAAGCTAGGCAGGTATTGGACCGCAATCGCATCGGTCTCTAAAAATTTCCTATTGATGCGGTTTGATCGTGCGGGCCGAGCAAAGAACGCAAACCGCACCGCTGTCAGATTGCTTTGACACGACCGCTGACAGATTGCCCTGATTGATAATATTGTACATACATATTGCGGGCTGCGTTCATTTTGACTTGACCGCAGAACGGATGCAGTGTGGCAAATCGTATAAGAGGATCTTGGCCTACATGAACAGCCTAATGCGTTCAATTTCGACAATGCGAGCAAACCCAGACGGTCACGGTTCACGGGCCGTGCAGCGCTCTTCCATGTACCGATTAGCATTACAAATTCGGATATTAGACTTCCACTTTGATAGCCATAAAGTCGTCTTGCGATACATTGAATACAAATAACTCTATGGTTAGAAAATTAGTGCCTCTTTTTGGTACTGCCCAAGGAAGATGCAGTGACAAAAAGTCACTAAGTGGGTAATGTCGTTTTTAGGTAAAATTAAAATTATTTTTAAAAAGAAAGACGATTGTGGTTATATTAATAGATGCTAAAAAGATTAATATTTTTGCTGTTTTTATTATTAATTTATATCACAAAAGTTCAAGTAGGTAACGTGACTTAACGTGAGTTTCCCGATCAAGCCATGTCAAATATCAATCTTTATAGAGAAAGAAAAATAGTTTATTTGATTCATTAGAATGTATTCATTAGATGTACAGTTTAATATCGAACTCTACACAAAGTGTAGGGCAAAAGCAAGTGAATTCTTGTATAGACACACGTCATTCGTCAAAATGACAGACGTCTACGTCACACACGATAGCAGAAAACTGTGTACCTACCATGAGTTTACGTTAGGTGTGCTCGCTAGCGAGTACGTCAAAAATCTCTATAAAGATTTTGTTTCTTGAAAGTAGCCGCTAGGGGCGCTGCACAATATGTCATACAATTAAATGTCATTTTTTTACGCAGTCGCTAGCGAGCACACCTAACGTAAACTCATGGTAAGTACACTGAAAGGGTAATGTTCTAACTAAAGTAAGTCATTCACTCGTATAACACACGTGTATGCATGCGTGATTGAATCATTCGCGAATGTGTACAAATGTTTTCGCCGATGTGAGTAACCTGGGTTAATGGTACCAGTACCTCTAGTACGAAAAACTTTCGAGTTAATTACAAGAAGCTAGTTTTGAGTAAATTACAAGAAGGTACCTTAACAATATCCACCACCCTTTTGCATGTAGGTAAGTAGTAGCGTGCATGTCCCTTTTCTACTACGTGCATGTCATAGGTTATGTCCACTGCTCTATCAAAATGAATTTCTTACAAAGGGCATCTAGACATATTTATAATTATTCACAAGCTAACAAAAGATATTGAAAGATGTAAGGCGATGAAAATAATCAACTGACTAGTTACTTTGGTTCGCAAGTTTTATGGTCGTTTCACAATCTTCCCTTTTACTAAAAGCTAACGAACCAGGCAATCTCGTTACCGCTCCCAAATTACGCCAAAATAATACCCCGCCACCATTGTTACACGAAAATATTAAACAAACGCCGCAATTAAAAAAATCTTCCCGCGCAGAATGACGCCACAAGATGGCCGCTATTTAGATCCTGCCGTCTATTGGCGCGCTAGCTTTAAATTTAAAAATGGAATGCACTGTCCTTGGCGGGCGGAGTTCGTTGACCTTCCGATGCATTTCGGCGGTTTCGGCCAGTTTGAAATAGGCTTAATGTCTTCTAAAAGTCAATAAACCCATTTTCGACTGTACGCTAACAGATTTAAGATCCATGTTTGGTTGCGGCCGCTCGTTTATTCTTTTTTTATGGCCTAACGAATTTAGGCTTTACACTACGGAATTAAGAGCCACTATTGTTGTGAATTTTTAATGCGATTGTCTCATTACATTGCCAAATTATTTTGGAACTTCTAAAAAGGGGGTTTGGATGAAAATCGTTTGGCAATAATGCATTTTTGGGAACCAAGTGTTATCTCGCAGGTGAGCTAGACGGTCGGATGTATTTTTTATGATGGGGTTAGGCAGCCATTTGTGTTTATTCCACATCCACATTCACTTATTTATTTTTAAATACTACAGTGAAGCTTCAGGAGCGCAGCGTACAATTATGTTTTAATTAAAATTTGGATGAATAATTGAGTTCTACACTTATAAGTTTACGAATGATGATTGCATGAGTGAGAATTTCCATTAACATTCGCATTGCCGCGTGTTTTCTTACGATTTGTCGAAAAGAATAATGATTAAACAATCAATGTTTCGTTGGAATTCAGCTTTTTCCTTTACAAAGTATGTTTAACCAATCTATTTGATGATTTCCAAATATTTTATAATATGAAAGATCAGGTGAACAATTTAGGATTTGCCTGAACAACCGAAGATATTATGGATCATCTTGAATCTTTATCACATATAATTAAAAATCTCAAGACACATTAATTTAAATTAAAAATATTTAAATAAAAAATCGATATAAAGATAACACACGTCACTAGTGCGTGGGCGCAGGCCCCGAGCCTAACATTACGAAAATAAACGAGCTTGAAACAAACAGCCCGTAGTGGCTGAAATTAGTCACCGGCATAGTGCAACGACTCTAGTGATGTGTGTAGACGATGTCGATGCACTTAGCCCGGTATCATCGACACGCAAAATAAACACACGTGGCTCAGGATAAGTTTAGCGCTGGCTGATGCTCAATAATTTACAAATATTATTGTTTAAAATAAAATACATCGACACAAATCTTAAATCTGAAATTAATATTTAATTCTTCTGTCTTCGAACAAAAAAATATTGCCAATATTGTGTACAATTTTGTTGTTGCAATATTGTAAGAATACTTAAGACAGGTGACGAACCCTATTAGCAAGTACGAAGCGTATTCACCACTAAATTCAAACTTAAAAATTCATTCGACGTTTTATTAGTGCTTATCGCTCTGTGGCATCGACACTTAACTTGCGTAGGAAATTAGCATGGGCAACAGTGAAGGAAGCAATCCTTGAATGGTGAATAACAATTTTAGGTTGCTGGTCTACAGCATACCGCAATAAAAAGTGTAATTATTTTAATCGGGTATGTTTTTTAGATAGATAATAAGATAAGCGTACAATCAAATTACATAGGGTCTAAGGAGGAGGCCTTACAATGATGAATACTGGTTGAGAAAGGATGATTTTGGTGCATAATAATTTAAAACTTAAATTGAGCAATTTCTTTAATACACCTCTTTATTCGAATAAAAATGAGGTTTCACTAGATTAGATGATACTTAGTAGGTATCGAGGCTATCGATAGGATTTATACTATAGTTAGTATTATTTTTATACAGTAGGTAGGTAGGTACATTAGAATGCACCAGACGTAGTCACTAATTCAAATGCTCATGGATTTTGTCGTAAATAAACAGATTTATTTACATAGTATCGGTATGCAGTGAGGGCATCGAACTATTGAAATGTCTTATTCAAAATCAATTCATTATAACCTTATGTGGGACGAACCGTCACGTTTCGTTAATAGGACTTTGAACGTGACTAAATGTAGAGTGAAGTCATTCAGACGTAGCTTGAAAAACAGTTACAAGCGTTAAACGTAATGCCATTAAACGCTTTCGACTGATTTGGAAGCGCAGTATCTTTACAAATAGTATGTATGATAAAAGGATAATCTAGTTTTTATCATCGGTAGACTAAACTTAGTAGAAGTTTTATAGAAACTATGAGTGTGCATTTATTATAAAAAAGTTTATCAGTCATAATCTCTGACTTAAAATTATTTTTCAGATTCCAATTTTACCCCTAAAACTTCACAATTTTAAATTCAAAGTACCTACATCTCATCGAAATTCAGGACGATGCAAAACAAAAAACATCGATAACTCTCAAAACCTATCAGCGCTTCCCATCACTAATATTTCTAATTTCATGGCCGCCGCGTCTATGTGTGGCCGTGTCAGTGTGTGCGTGACCTTGCCGCTGCGTTTCGGCGGTCGTTCACCCCGATGCATTTCTGTCTAAACCCTTGACTTTGGCCAGCACACGTATTCTAGCGTAGCTGTAGGTATGTTGGGCGAAAACTGTTGGCGTTCGAAAGTTGGGCCAACGTTTGCGCCGGAAAAGTGGGGTTTACGTCTTGGCTACGTTCAAAACTGTGGAGCGAGTGACGTTGCAACGCTGTTTTAAATTATTACGTTTCTCTGTGTCAATGACATTTAGGAAAAAAAAGTCTCCTCGTCACTTTCAATTCCATGTTAGGTACTCTAAAATTTTATAAAAAGTCATGGTCGTCCAAGTATTAAGAAAGAAATAATATTTTCAGTAGTTTCTGTTGATGAGCACCTTCATGCTGTATAACGTAGAGCTGGCTAGCTGGAACCGCTATGATAGAACTGTCATTTATATTCAAATGTGATGTTGTCTTTAGCTGTGTAATGGCTGTGCCGAACTCTCTATTGTAAATATTCTACGTGTGCTTTGATACCAATATTTATTATGTTACTCTTACTACCAACCACTATGTTTATTGCTCTGTAGCGGACTTAATATATCCCTAACCGTTTCTTTGCAAATAATTGCAAATTCTGGTATTTTTTAACGCAAAAGTGCCTGTATTTGTTTATAATAAAACAAACAAAAAAGCATAGCCGAGGTTAAAAGCTAGTCTAGCAAACTATGCAAGAAATAAAACAAGAGGCGAGTTTCTTGCATCTGCAGGATAGAAATAAGTTTGCAACAACTTGGAAAATTCTTTTCATTAAAAATACTTCCCTGCATAATCCGGCAAAATTTTTGAGGGATGGGCCAAGTTTCCATAATTATTTTAATAAGGAATATAAGGAAATTAAAAACGCAATGCCTAGTTTTTGTTTTGCTAAGCATGAAAATACGCAGATTTTAAAGTGTCTAGTTGCAAGATGTCGGCCGTTTGGTGTAGTGGTTCAGAACGGACTACTATGCCGAGAGGTCCCGGGTTCGATTCCCGGCCGGGCAGAAATTGAAATGATGAATTTTAATTTCTGTGACGGGTCTGGGTGTGACTATGTATAATATTTATGTATTTAAAAAAAAAGTATATAAGTAGTATATCCGTCAAGCTAGCACCCATAACACAAGCATTAAGTTGTTTACTTTGGGGCTAGCTGGCGCTGTGTGAAATTGTCCAAAGATTATTTAAAAAAAAAAGATTGAATCATGTATGAGAGTGTATTTGAATTTTTTTACTGAACATAAATTAAATAAATAATAATATGTATAATAACTAAATAAACCAAACCTAAATAAAAAAAAATTAAGCCTCTCCTTTTTCAATTGTATTTACTATTTTAAAGTCGATATAAATGGAGATTTTTTTTCTTTGATTTTGACTATTACCATTGTCTTTCATTAGATNAATTAGATGTAATTTGATACACTAGCTTTTTAAAGTTTATTAAATTCTAAAATTTCAATTACTGCCTCTACATTTTCATTTTAAGTTTGAAAATTGAATTAATTTGAAATAGTAATGTTATCACTCTGCTAAAATCAATTAATCGTATCGTTTTAAAGTCCCTAAGGTTCATAGTACCCTGTATATTTTAATTTACGTGTCAAAACATACAATGTACCGCACCAGCAATCGATTTGTGAAACCGATTTGGCACGTCAGCTATAAAGCTATGCTTTTTTTAGTTTTTCTGTTCAACCTTGATTTTTATTACAAATCCATTTGCGCTGTTTGTAAATAAACGCGTTTGTCCGACAATACGAACAAAAAGTATTTGGTTTGAAAACAAAATAACTACTTGATGTTGTAAATAAAGTAAAACGCAATAGGAAAAGTATGTTTATTGTAGTTTAACAACAACAAATAAACTAATACGCACACATGCAAAAAATATTACATCTATCTAAGTTCCAGCTCTCGCAAATCAAACGCTCTAACCGCACCCACACACAAAGATCTAAGAAACGACGCCACAATTCGTAAAATGGAACGTTATTACTCAAACATCGAACGCTCACATGCTAGTGTGCGTATATCCTTCCTTGACCTAGAGTCGACTACTATCGCGCTAGGTCAGGACTGCCACTATACGTCGCCCAGAAATCCCGGAGCCCCCCTAACCCCCTCGTTCCCTGCACTTTCTCACATATGAGGTGCAATCAAATAGTGGCACAGGGGTCTTCGCTCGCTGGACGCGTGGTCGCCGGCTAGACGGTTCGTAGACACTGGCAGCCGAGAATTAGAAATGGTTTTAGTTTTAATGGCTTGTTTATGGTTAACCTGTTGTACGTAATTAAGTTTGTGTGGGTGCGGTTAGTGCGCGTGTGGGTTTATGTTTGCGTTACCTATTATGACGAACCTATTTTGCTTATCTAGCCATTTTGAATTTGGAATTACATGCGTTGTGTTTTGTTATTTTGTAGTTACTAGATGGCTTGTGAGGTAGGTAATATCAAAACATGTTTACACTATTAACATCGTAATTGTAGAGATTTTCTGATAATTTAACTATACAATTTGATAACTTACTGAGTATACGAACTACAGTAATCCAGTTATTTAATATTTATTTACCAATTCATTTATGTGAAAGTTTTTTACCCCTAATAAAATTAATGATCAATACAATCAAAAGTATCGACTCTACATAATCTTTTAACAAATTTTGAATTAAAATAAACTATTGAGTAATTTGCTTTTGACAAGAAAACGTAAGAAACAAGTTCTTCAGTTTCAGAAGCGCGATTCTTATCATGTGAAAAAGTATTATAATACGCATAAATAACATCGGTCCTAGTTTCACTCTAAAAATCATGCACCGCGAAAGTTCAAAAGAAAGGCCAGAAGTATCTTTAAGTTCTAAAATGTCGTACATCCAAGATATACATTACGGCATAGACGCAGCGATCCAGTTCCTCCGACCCGCTGCCCTTGCGCGACCTTAAGGGCCCTTGGCCCTTTTTGCCCAACTACGGCCAGCCAGCGCAGACCCCCGAAGATTTCAACATATAGATAAGCATTTTTGCTTTTAGAAAGTCTTATAGAACCATCGCATAGCAACAGTTTAGGTTTAGATTTGATTTGAATTAAAAGACAATGCCGGAAATTGGCGTCTTTTTTTTTCGCGCGGCCATCGACCAAACCTTGTTTTTTGATTACAAAATAATGTAATAAACCAAACTTACTATGACATGTATACCTCTAAACACAGTCTGAACTGAGTTACGAGCGTTAGAAGTTTGATGATTTACATACTAGATTTGCTTTTTGCGAGCAAGTTTTGTAAGAAATTGCAACAAAATAGTGACATTTTATGTGTAAACAAACAATACCATCCATTAAAGGCTCCAGACATCAGTATGCAGCAGAATCAGCGCAATAAAAAATAGCGCAATATTTTGTTGCAATTTCTTACAAAACTTGCGCGCAAAAAGCAAATCTAGTATGTAAATCATCAAACTTCTAATGCTCGTAACTCAGTTCAGACTGAGTTTAGAGGTATACATCTCATAGTAAGTTTGGTTTATTACACTATTTTGTAATTAAAAAACAAAGTTTGGTCGATGGCCGCGCAAAAAAAAAAAGACGCCACCTTCCATACAAAATCTGGCATTGCCATTTACCCGAACGTACATCAGTAATACTCATACTCATATCAATATAACCATTCTTGCAACATGTTTTCTAATATGCATTTTAAAAGTTGCTCAACAATAATGTCTCAAAATTTCATTTATTTATGTCAAAAAAAAAAAAATCAAGATGTATTTCTTAAAGTTGAACTAAAAATCTATTTTGCCTCTTTTCTAACACTTTATGCCGTTCAATAATGCAGTCCTGACGATCCACCAACATGAGTCGGCGACTTTTCGCCGACAAACAAAAACGGTGACATGATTCGTTTGAAATAAGGCCACCGACACCAAGTCGCCGAACTTGGTGTATNTTGATTTTGATTTTGAAAATACATAACATTTAAAGGAAACAAACACCCATCCTACCCTTACATACTCTCGTCTAAAGACTTAATAAATAAACATTAATACATTAATGAAAAGTTATTCAGGGTGCCTTTAAAGAATTAATTTGATAAAATCGTGCATGTAATAGCAACATTAAATTAAAAGAAATAATTAAAACTATTTTGTAATAATTTTACATAACAAGAAACTAAAGTAACTATGAGTATAGAGCTATTTATTTCCTACTTAGGCTGAGTTGCATCACCTAACTTTAACGGTAACTATGACGATAACCGGTGCTATTTGTATGGAGTGGAGTTTGATAGATTTTTGACGTTTGTCAAAGTTAAAGTAAGATGGTGCAACCCAGCCTTAAATAGTACACCAAATCAGCCTTGTGAATTACCCTCGAAACCAAACATTTTTCGTAGTCATCTATGACTCCGTAGTGCTACGAAATATCTATGCTGCATTTATCTATGCTACGGCGTAGTCACTACGCTTAGATTTGTCTATGCTACGGCGTAGTCACCTATGTTTAGATTCAGAGATGTAATGGATATGAAGTTTCGGTTATGGATACGGTTACGGATATTATAATAATGTAATACCGGTTTCGGGTACGGTTGCGGATATGAAATCATATGGGATTATCCGAAAGTTTCGGATAATTTCGGATAGGGATATTAGAATTTTAAGAATGTAAAATTCAAATAGCAAGATGCTGTGCGATCCACATAGCAATTTTATGTACCTACTATAAAGACACCTATGATAAAGGTAAAACGGGCGGGGATATTAGATGGTGCCAGGAAATGTCAGACAAGTTATAAAAATTAAAAAATATATATTAAGAATTGGACTCCGCCTTTATCCGAAAATTTTGAATCAGTTTCGGTTACGGTTACGGATATTTTTTTATTTCGGATATCCGATAGCTTTGGTCACGGTTACGGATATCCATAACATCCCTGCTTAGATTTGTCTATGCTACGGCGTAGTCCGCAGTTTTCGTAGCTGCCCACGTCTACGCAGGCCATTCACGTACAGAAGTGTGCATCTTTTATTTCCCGTCACAAGCAAGGCAATATTATTAGTTGTTTTGCGTCAATGTGGCCCAAATAGAAGGGTGAGAATAGGCACATTATTTGTGGTAAAAAATGAGTGGGAAACCGATAAAATATAAATATCTTCTCACAAATAAACCCAGAATACATCTCTTTTAATAGACTGAATATTATTTATAACCAAGTTTTTAATCTCATAATCCTTTAAAATACAAAGAATAAAAGAGAATGTAGAACACTAGCGGCCGCCCGCGACTACGTACGCGTGGATCCCGTTTTATTCCCTAAGGGGTGGAGCTTCGTAAAATCCTTTCTTAGCGGATGCCTACGTCATAACATCTACCTGCATGCCAGATTTCAGCCCGATCCGTCTAGTGGTTTGGGCTGTGCGTTGATAGATCAGTCAGTCAGTCAGTCACCTTTGAGTAGATTGTAACACGCTTTTGTTCAACGCAAACTGAAGAAGTAAGAGGCGGTTACCAAATTAGTTGTTTGCTCTTTATTATTCAAAGCCCAGCCTACGGACCGATAGAAAGTCTCTATTGGCATCACCAGTTTCACCACCACGATCAGGCAGACAGATATCAGGCACAGCGGAGGAATGATGAAGCAGATTCAGTCATTTTTTTACATGTTAGATTGATGAATTTTACAAATGCCTCCTTGGTATTAAAGTTCTTATAAGATTTTTCTAACTTTTTGTACTAATCAGTCTAACCTATCTTTCTTCTTTTCTTGTGTATTAATTTAATTGGAGGCAGAATCCTGGTGTCAGATAATTAATGAGACGTGGTTTAAACAGAACAAATGCTTAAAAAACCGAAACATTTTTTTTTGCTTATTTCAAGCCTGGAAAATCGTATCGTAGCCAAACTACATATTACGTAAATAAGTAATTTTTAATTTTAGAAGTTTCACTTGAGAATCGAAACCAGGATCTTTGGATCCAATAGAAACTGTCTAACCACTCTCTCAAACGTGCTTCGCATAGCACATTATAATATTTCTAAGAAAGCCAGTTACTTAAAACTGTGTTCCAATCAAAGACTCAAGTCTCAACACTACTGAATCAAAGTTCACTGTGCGCAGTGTGCTAAGTGCACTGTTTAGTATGCAAGGGACTTGCATGTCGCAGCCAGCCTGCGCTTATTTGGAATTTTCGAAAAAGAAAAAGCGATACAAAGTTGCATTTGAGAGTGTAGACTAATTGAAATGGAAAATTCAGAATTTTATCTTAGAGGGTGTGCGATTTTGGAGCAGAAGGCCGCGTTTAGTATTTGAAATAGGTACTTCTACTAGTTATTGCATCCTTTTGAAGTCAACAAAACAGCTTTTTGTACCTCATAAAACAAACTATAAACTCAAATTCATGCAGTATTTGACGTCGGAAAAACCTTAATGATAATTGCAGATTCAGATCGTAATGTATTAAGGTCTTTTAATTCATTTTACATACACAAAAACCCATAGAATTAAAGGTCGAAATTAATATTTGTAAACAGCTTAGCTACAATGTCATCATAAATTGGTGTGGTGTGGACCTTTAAGGATTTGTTACACTGGAACGTTCGGCGGTCTGCGTTCAGGTCAAAGTCAGCATCATGTATGAACAACTTTTTTTTAAGCAAGGCAGGTATTTGACCGCAATCGCATCGGTCTTTATAAATTGCCTATTGANAAAATTTATAGATAGTTTATGTAAAAAATCTAAAAGTTTAAAATGATAGGGCAAAATAAGAATTAAACATGTAGGTTCCATAAGAGCATTTGACGATTTGTAAGTAGGTAACTTAATTGGTCTACACAAATAAAGATAATTTATAGATAATGTTAGCTACTGTCAGTTGTAAGTAAATGTCAATGTCACTAAAAAGTTAGAATAGAGGAACACGCGTGGACAGTTTTTATGCTTAGTGATTAAGGGCTGATTTTTCAATCGTCGGATAACTTTTAGCTGAAGAATAAGTTTGGCACATTGACAGTTTCAGTATGGGAAATATGTCAAAAAGAAAAGTTTATTCTTCAGTTAAAAGATATCTGACGATTGAAAAGTTAGCCCTTAGATAATGTATTTAAAATGAGGCAATATAATGTGCAAGTTAACTATCATGAAGATAAATCTACCGGCCTTTAATAGTTGGAAACTTATAACGGATTACTGTATTAGCAAGATTAATAAGAATCAAGAAAGTGATATGACAAGCCTATAAGTTGTTTTAGGAAAAAAGGAAGAATATGTTTTTTACTTCTAAACGCTTAACGTTTTGCCCTGAAGGACTCACTCTTCCTTAACACGACATACAAAATGTAAGAAGCCTAAAATCTTAACTTGAGATATTTCACTTGAAAAAAAAAAGAACGAAATATGTTTTTTGGTGACACAAAAAGTTTATATTTCCCGTAACTTTGTATAGTAGCAAAGATAGTAAATATGTAGCAAGGATCAGAGACCCCAACCCTCTGGTCCCCTTGTCCACTCGTGCCCTCTTAAGGAGTCTTGCCTGCACAAAAATATTTCTTTACAAACTTCAACCGGAGTTAAAGTATTCCTTTGCCTCATTGCGCGATTATAAGAGAACTTATGTTAAGTATTCTTCGCCGTTCGACTGTAAAAGAGGGTAGTTGGACGATGCACGGATGTCTGTGATGTTTAGTTCTTTTTGATACATTTAATATGCAGGGTAATGTTAGTAGGGTAGTAAGAAAAGTTGCTTGAAAAAATATGTACTTAATAACTCTTTATACTCGCTTTACCCCCATAGGGGTTGAATTTTGCGGAATCCCGTCTTAATGAGAATCTACGTTCTAAGGAACCCCTATGTAAAATTTTAGACTCCTAGCACTTGTAGTTTCTGATATTTCGCGATGAGTCAGTCAGTCAGTGGCCTTACTCTATCATCTCAAAACATTCTGTTCTCTGTTGAAACATTTCAAAAGTTCTTCCGCGTTCGCAATTTGAATTCAATTATGCAATAAATAAAACAAAAGAACCAAAATCTTGTAAGCCGAAAAATAATGCACATGTTTAAATAAAAAGAGAATCATTCCAGATTCAAATTGAAAAACGCAATCGGGCGAAATAAAACTTCATTTCAAATTTCGAATTCTGCTTAGGGCTGATTTTTCAATCGTCGGATAACTTTTAACTGAAGAATAAGTTTGGCACATTGACAGTTTTAGTACGGGAAATATGTCAAAATGACAATGTTATTCTTCAGATAAAAAATATCTGACGATTGAAAAATCTGCCCTTAAAAAACATTCCGCTAATTATTGGACGAGCCTCGTAGCAGCATATACCACAGATTATGTACGGCGTCCGTTACATAGGCGGTTTTTTTAGGTGTGTGCGTTATGTGGAGACAAAAAAGGGTGTTTTTGTCTATGTGCCAAATAAAAATGAGGCCGTAATGTCCGGTCGTATGGGCCGTTTATCGTGTGCGGGATGCGGCTGCGAGGGAAAATGGAGTAAGTCGGTTTAACGTCATTTAATTTGCTTAATCAATAATGTAATTTTCAATATCAAAGTAATACTAAATTGCACAATGTACCTATAATATATTTGTGCTTTATAGGTATCAGAATTTGAGTAGGTATTGTTAACAACTTCTTTGCCAAGTGCTATTTTGATAACCAGATAAGTGTCAAATGTGTGAAACTAACAACTTGCAACATCAATTTCTTTACGGCGCTTGTGCTTTCTAAGAGAATGGTTCATTTGAAAGTAAAAAGTAGTAAAACAAAACCTGGTTTTCACGCTCTAACGCAGAGATATTAATCTGGTCATATTTTCTGTGCAACAACTTTCTTTCTTCAGAATGTTCTTATTTTTGTAGACTATGTAGAGTTACATATTGAATCAAAGAAACTAAGTATGTCCAAAAGCTTGTTATTAATACAACCTGTTGTATGTGGGAATGCACACAAGCAAAATCATTACAGTACAAAACAATAAATTAACAAGCAACAATAAATTTAAAATTTCGACTTACGTCGATCTCCGAACGCAGCCTGACATTCGAAATTTAAATGAAGTAGCTATCGCAATTAGTACGCACACTCGTGCACTTGTCCATACGCCACTAAACGCACACACGCGCGCTTCGCAAATAAAAATGTTGTGATCAAAAATGTGTGGAAGGAACTCACACACACGCGCAACAAGCCACAATTCAATATCTCTTGTCATTGGACGTAGCATCCGCATGTTTTATTTTTTAAAGTTCAATGTTTTTTTTATCGGCGGCAAAGAGGTTGCAGTGTTATAGATAAAAAATGAGGGAGAGGAAATTTAGATACAGCGCATTACATTTATTCGCCTGCAATAAATTGCATTTTAAATCTGTACAGTTTGCATGCACGCAAAACCGCCTGAACTTTGTCGCCAAAATAGTAATTGTGCAAAAATGATCACTTAAAAGTTAAACTTCCAAGCTGCGCTACTAACGCAAGTAATGCTTTTGTTAACCCTTAACACCACTCGTGGGGGACCTAGCTCCCCCACCGCCTACTTTTTTGCAAATAAAATAATTATTTAAAATGCGACGTGGTTGCTGTCCGGTGTATTCCCAGTGATGCCCGAGAGCTAGCAGGGGACGGAAGTGCGCGCTGTTCACGTTTGTGGTTTATGAGGTACATGCCGTTGCGGGACCTAAGTCCCCCACGAGTGTAGTTATGTAGGTATTTTTCCATATTAGATTTTTTAAAAATTTGTATTTTTCATTGGTTTTGCTGCAATATGGCTAAAGATTTGAATCCCCAGCAGATGTGTTGACTTACCTGAAGATCTACCAACACAAGGACCTAGTCAAAATAAAAAAAAGAAAGAAATCTAGGTGTCATGTGCCCACGAAGTAAAGATAGCAATACTCCCAGAGTTTGCTCGAAATGTATGAAAAATGTCTGTCATATTTATGTGAAAATATACCAAATGTCAGAAATAAGTTTATTTTAGATTATAATCATAATGTTGAGACTAATTATTATTGAGACTGCTAAGACATTTTTAGAATAAGATAAAAAAATATGGGCCAACTATTCCTATTGTGATTTTTCAAGTTCTTAAACTTATTGAAAAGTTTATGTTTGTTTTTGTTCATAAGTATATTGATTTATTAGAAAAAAGTTTTTTTTTGTTTTGATATTCTAATTTTCAATATTATTTGGGGTTGTGAAGAAAACACTATAAATGTAACTAGTTTTTTGGTAACTTTTTTGTTTGTAGCTAGAAATAATATTTTTTTATGTTTAAAATACGATTAAACCTGTTTTTTCACTGAAATATATGTTTCTTGTTTATTTTATGAAAAATTATCCTAAGATATTTCAAACTAAATTACTTAAATATTAAATACAAATAGTGGGGACTTAGGTCCCCCACGAGTGTAGATGTGTAAGCTGAAAATACCAAGTGGTGTTAAGGGTTAAACTTAGATAATATTACAAAGTATGTTATAATTAATCAGCACATCAAAATTTGACTCAATTAGACACGAACTACATTATAATTTAGTTTCCGTATATCAACCGTATTTAAAATCAAATCACAAAATAATTATGTGATTGTGTTTGAAAAAAGATTTTTTTTTGTTTATCATTTCCAAAAAAAAAGTTGCCGCCTTTTCTTCCAACGGTACAGCAATAATGCAACCTGCGCGCACACACTCGCCCCACGCACACAGCGGCGCGGTTCCTCGTACATCACGATGTGCGTAACTCCGGCGCGACCATGTGGGATATTTAGGTCAATTGCTGAAATATCACGCACTCAATTCGACTCTTTTCAACCTAAGGCGTGTTTAACTTGTACTTAGGTTGATACTCCGAAGTTAATTTAAAAAGTAGGCCAATTTTACATTAAATGTTACGTTTATATTGAATTCCTTTTCGTTCAAAATAAAACACAATTTACCGCAAACATTTACTTATCGAAAGTTCTTGTTTGTATTTAATTTCACCGCTCCAAAATAAAATACACATTTTGATATTCACGTCTTCAATTTTATCTGGGCATGTAAGTTATTACACAATTAAGCGAACTCTTGAACTTTGCACTTTTTTGGGCTGATCCCCAGTACTTTAATTGCATATAGTATGGTCCAATTATAGCTTAACCGCAGACTGAAAATGTGTACGAGTAGGTACTCCATGTTTCTGTGTAATCTATTTTAGCTGAGCCCTAAATGTCAAGGCACGCAAATTGCAGACACTTTATAAGACGAAAAAACTTGACGATCTCAATGTTCAAACGTTTAAAAGCAAGGTTAATCTTTTTACTTTAATAAATAATAATTAATTTTAAAATGCATGAATCAATAACATGTTTCAGGAAACTTTTGAACTTTATGCTATTCTAATGAGATGAACAAGACATTAGAATAAAATAGTGTCTTTTGTGACTGTTGAATTAATCGAATTAATGACACATACAAAAACATTGTAAGAAAATGATTGCTTTCCTTTTTTAACAAAATGTCAATTGATGTGACACTAAAAACAGGTTAGTGATTAACTTAAAGGCATTAAAAAGTTCAATATCAAAGTTTACTTCCATGAAACTCATCCGGAATCAACTGCAGTTTACATTGAAGTTATGAAACGTCAATCGTCATTTTAATTAACTGACATTGACCGTTTATGGGTCTTAACGTCCGATTACGATCTAAAGAGTGCTGTATTTTTAATTCTTTGCAAGCTTTCATCGAAGGACGCAATTCGAATCAAACTTGCATCATGATAGCCATCTATTCAGACGTAAACAAAATCTGAATTTTACAACAATCACCAACGTAATTAAGGTTCTTGCGATTAAAAACAGATTTTATACATAAAAACAAAATAAAAGTGCTGACTTGAAATGAACAGTTGCTGACATGCGTAACATGTTGTTTTATTTTGGGTTTTTCTATTTGAATGATTTAAAAAAAAACTCAAATCACTTATGTGCTTATATTAGTGAAGACTCAAAACGTCATTTCATTTTGACGTTATGAAAGAAAATATACTTAAAGAACGAAAAAAGTTACGAAAATCATATGTAAGTATCTACAGGGTGTTTCTTGTAAGGTGTCAAGCCGAAGGCAGGTGATAGGTGAGGACTAGACCTATCGATTTCACCCCCATGTATGTTCTACGATTTTTCATAGTTTAGAAGTTATCGTTAATTTTGTGATTTTTTCAAATTGTATGACCCAGTAGGCTTTAAATTTTTTTATCTCTTTTTTGGATCGACTTTTCTCAGATTTCTTTTTTTTGACAGATTCCCTGTTAAATTTTGCAAAAATTTTGTATCTTTCATCATAGATAGGAATTTGATTATTTTTTTCAAAAATCTGCAATTAAAACCCTTCCTTAAACTGCGGAATATAAAAACTGTCAATCTGAGGGAACATAATATGTCTGGCTACGCAGTCGAGGGTATAGGGAATCTGTTAAAAAAAAGAAATCTGAGAAAAGTCGACCCAAAAAAAAGATAAAATAATTTAAAGTCTACTGGGTCATAAAATTTGAAAAAATCACAAAATTAACGATAACTTCTAAACTATGAAAAATTGTAGAACATACATGGGGGTGAAATCGATAGGTCTAGTCCTCACCTATCACCTGCCTTCGGCTTGACACCTTACAAGAAACACCCTGTAGATTATTTGTAAAGACATCACGCTCATATCACAGTAAATCATGAATGTCAAATGCCTGCAATCAAAAACAACATCACGACATTGTGCCATTATTTTAGCATCAAGTGCCTCTCATTTTTGAAAAGCTGTAATTATTACTCACAAGATGTCGGCTTAAAAGACAAAGGTCGGCCGACAGGTTCTCGAATGGTACCGCAATCGATTTATGCAATCAATATCGACTCATTACTTGCGTTATAGTGACATTTTCATATAAATGGCATTATTATATGAATACTCATTTTTTCTATACTGCACTTTTGGAAGTTAAAGCAATAAAAGTGATAATTAATTCGCAGTTGTAAGTCAACATCGATACTCTTTGCGCTTTGTTTCTACAATTCTTTGTTGTTTTATACTACGTCTACATAAATGTATCTTGATTAAGCAATAACTTATCGTACAAACATTTGTGGAGTGTTTCAGAAAATTATATTTTATTCAGTACAACTTATGTTCAGCAAATTAAATAAAAACTTATTTTTAGAGCACGCTTTTAAAGCTATGACTTCAATTATAATTATTTTTTTATTAATTAAAATAATTAGTATCATTCTACTAGTCCCGCTGGCGTGCTGCACACGGCAATTGTCGATTTTTAATGTAGATCGCGTCCGGCTTGCATTTTTGGCAATTGTGCACACTCGCAGGCGGTGGACATTCATTATCATAGGCCCTTCCGTTTTTATCAAAATTTAATCTATTGGTTATGTTCTTTCTGTATTTTACCATTAATTAGATAAGTAGAGCGGCAATTTTTACATTAGAGCTGTCAAATATGTATTTGTCATAAACTACCAACTTTTGACTAGCTAAATTGGCCAGGGATAATTATGCTATACACGGTATACGTTGATAGATTGGTAGCGGCCTGCATCCAGCGCTTCCCTGCTACCTTTACGATGTCGTCAGTCCACCTTGTAGGTGGACGTCCCACGCTGCGCCTTCCGGTATTGCGGCCTCCATTCCAGAACCTTGCTGCCCCATCGGCCGTCAGTTCTGCGTACTATGTGCCCTGCCCATTGCCACTTCAGTACTAATAGTACAGTAATATAATATTAAAATAGAAGTTGTATAAGTACACTACGTATAAGTAGCTTAATACACAATAGTGTGAGTGTGAGTAAGTGGACTATCTCAATAAACCTGCATTTTAGGTACTTTGTGAGCCTTTAAAGTCTCACATGGTAGAACTCTCTGGAACTTCCAATCAGACACGTTCCTCTCACTACAAAATCAGGCCAAGTTCAAACTGGGATGAACCAAATTGAAAATATCGAGTAGGTAACGCTCTTTATACATAACTAGCTGACCCGGCGAACTTTGTTCCGCCTTAATGGCAATAAATAAGCAGACTTTTTTTTTGTTTCGAACGGGAAAAAAAGTATCCTATGTCCTTCTCNTAGTATGACGGATATAAACATACTTAGTTAGGAATACTTTTTTTTTGTAAATACATACTTATTATCGTAGAACTTCATAGAAGACACCAAGTCCAATACCAACAAATATGTTCATGCACACAAATTAATGTTTGTACTGTGCGGGAATCGAACCCGCTACCTCCGGAACAGTAATCCGTTTCGAACCACTACACCAAACGGCCGACAATTTTAGTTAATAATGCACGTTTTACTTTCTTCATTGACTCTCTCTCATTTAAAATGAATTTATGATTACACTAATAAATAATTGTTATTTAATTTGAAATCTACCTAATCAATTTAATTTCAGAAACCACTTACATTAGTGTTATAAATCTAGATTTATTATATTATGTGGATTCAGTAAAATAATAATATTTTATGTAATAATTTATGAATTTAAAAATGGCATCACCGTACGTAATACTACATAGGTAGTTCTTATTTCTAATCTCGAGGACAGCACGAGCATAATATCAAATAAATGTAATAATTTTAAATATAATTCCATATTTTACTAAATTAAATCAACTAAACACATTCTAGTCAACTGTAAGTGGTGTAGTATAGTTTGGAGCGAAGACGGAATCCATCCACGACACAAACTATACACGATCAGTACGCAAAATTCGTGTATAGTTTGTAGTGACCGATTTACAAACAGGCACTACAAAATATACACGAGCAGTTTCCTATGGGTGCGTTCTGGCCATGTATAGAACGGAAAGACGCCACGCTGCGCCTTCCGGTACGCGGCCTTCATTCCAGAACCTTGCTGCCCCATCGGCCGTCAGTTCTGCGTACTATGTGCCCTGCCCATTGCCACTTCAGTACTAATAGTACAGTAATATAATATTAAAATAGAAGTTGTATAAGTACACTACGTATAAGTAGCTTAATACACAATAGGGTGAGTGTGAGTAAGTGGACTATCTCAATAAACCTGCATTTTAGGTACTTTGTGAGCCTTTAAAGTCTCACATGGTAGAACTCTCTAGAACTTCCCATCACACACGTTCCTCTTACTACAAAATCAGTCCAATCTCAAACTGGGATGAACCAAATTGAAAATATCGAGTAGGTAACGTATCTTTAAACATAATTGAATCGATTTCACAAGCAGTGGCCATGTACCATCCAACGTGTGGTACAAATCTTTCAACTCAAACTTATTTTCTTTGTTTTATTAACTCGGTATTTTAAACAGCCCTTGAAGCCGGCCTCTTTTCTCACAATTTTGAATCAATTCATCTTGTTAACATCTTAAAAACAAATATTTCAACATCGTCCTTATTGCCCACGAAATAAGGTTGAGAAGTTTGCAGACGGCGTTGCACAATGCATGCAATTTAGGTCAAAGACTCGATGCACTTATTGTTTGACAGATGACGTTAGGCGCCGAATGTGAAAGCTGTCAGTTTGCGCGGGAAAGCTAACCACAGATTATTGAGAGTAACCTAAAAAGAGGGGACGATCTTTTTTTATTTTTACCGAAAAATCTACACTAGGTACATCTTTAATAAGTTTTTTGCTTTTCTTATTATTATTGCTGTGAATTCTTAAGTTGTAGTTACTAATTTATAATTGAAGCATCTTTCAGTGATTCCTTCTAGGAAAAAGCCAATGACAATTGACAATTCTATTCAAACTCTGCTTAATAAAAGTGGTTTCTTTGAATATCTCTTCTAAATATATCCCATCTATAAAGTATTCGAAGAAATGACGGAAAGATAACCTTTACTTGAATACAGAGTAAAGGTAAACATCGTTTTTATGATAAATTCGTCCCTTAACTACTTAATCACTTTTATGCAAGAATCTTTAGATAATACCATAATACTTGTATATTTAAATAAAATGCATACCTACTTCTAAAAGTTAGCCCAAAAAAGAAGCGATAAGAACTTGAATCTAAATCAAATGTTACCTACTTTCGATGTTATTTTTAAAAGCATAAGTTTTGTCATCATCCTCACAGTTTATTTCACGATAAACATTACAAGCAAAACCGATAACGTCGCATTCGTGATATAAATTGGAATACAAGTAAAATTATACTACATTTAACCTAAAAATCTAAAAATTACAAAATAAAACTGTTATTTTTTCTCGTCGCGCCAATGCCGCCTCCCGCTGTACAGTGCATGTGACCTCGTTACGCACATACGCATGTAGGCATGTGTGTGTCACGTGTGTACACGTGCACACACGCACGACATTGTATACAGGCTGTCCCGATTTGTTGCGGAGTTAATTACGTGATATTATAACCTTTTGAGACACGAATTAGGGTTTATTATAATTGAATTCTGAGCGCAGTTCTAAGAAGGTCGTGAATTCGTTTTCAAACAAACGCAGTAATTGTATGAGTTTAAAATGCCATCTTTGCTTGTGGCATCGCGTTCAGTTTCCGCAAATTGGCATTGAGTAACGAACGTTAAATCTTGGACATTAAAACTTTTATTTGCAGATTCAATAAGACGTTACGTCAGGCAAAAAGTCAAGTGTCCTTTTAGATTAAAATTAGCACTGATTAAAATGAGATAAAATATTTTTTATTTACCCTTATGTACCCTTCGGTATCTATTTCCAATGTAAACTTTATACACCAACAGCATTTGGAGCAAATAGTCGCATTTAGAATGCTTCTTATGTAGATGTTTTATCAAGTTTCATTTCCAATTACATCACTAAATTATTTATACACATTTAAAGTATTTCCCAAATAAAAGTTAGCCCAATCCCCACCACAATCAATAACTCAAATTTTAATCAACGAATCATTAAAAATTAACGGCAGCGCCGCACGAATCGGACACCCTGTACATAATCGAGTGACACCAATACAAACAAAACGAATTTCCCCCAACTGATCGGCTCATAATAAAATGTGGCTTTTTTATCACTATATACTTTTTTCTATGTATTGCTTTAATCTCGCCGTACATAGCGTTCATTGGTGCCGCATAATGGACGCTGTCTGGTTGACAAGCTTTCTCTACAGGCTTCTCTCGCATCGGTTATCCAATTATTGTTATGAAGAATTGCTTAAATACAATACAATCGTCATTACATTTAGTGCATAGTATTATAATGTTCCGGCGTTTCTTCTCCGCACTTGCCTTAAGTTTGTCTCGAAGCGCTGGTTGGGCCCAAAAGATAAGGAGACATGTAAAGTGCCCCATAAGGGCTACCTTTTCTTTTTTATTAATTACTATATTTTGACGTTCGTAAGTGCCACTTGTGGTCTAAACTAAATAAATATTTTTAATTTTGATTTTGATTGATTTTTTGAACGATTAAAGGCAATAAGGAGAAAAACTAGCGGCAAACCTTTGCCTAAATATTAAACATGAGGACAAAAACAAGGACTTATTTTCATTAGGGATTGTATGTTGACTAACAAGCCTCAACTAAAAGTTCATCGTTATTTATTTCTTATAAATATAGTTATTCTCGAATTCAACTCAAGGGAGTGCAGTGAAATTTTAAAACTGAAAAAAGAATAATGAAAAAACATTATCAATGAGGTTTCCTATATTGAATAATGAACTAAATAGCTTATAAGATCTAAGTACTTTGGATGTAGACAATTGACGCATGAAGATGCAGTGTGAATCTATGACAAAGCCTTTTTAAATTCTAACTAGTCAGTTCATTATTGAAGGGCAATCTTAAACCTGTCTACTTAGTTATTACAGGGAATGTATTACATAAAATTTTCAAATAAATTTTCCCTTTTTCCCTTTTTCCATTTGACAAGAAAACGCAAAATCCTACCAACGGTGTTTCAACTATTTATAAATACCAAATGTCCAATCAAACTGCACTGAAAGCACTTTTTGCAATTTATTTAAGCTAATGCACCGCTCATCAACTATGTATATGGCGGTTCTTCCGTCTGTTTGTGTATCAAAAAGTCAAAAAAAGTCAAAATTTTCTTTATTTGTTTAGACTAATAAATAGTTCTTACAAATCGTCATTTTGCTCTTAAGGAGCCTCTACATGTCTCATAATCTTTTTACCCTACCAGCGCTTCGAGACCAACATTTGGCAAGNAAATTATTGTTATGAAGAATTGCTTAAAATACAATCTTCATTACATTTAGTGCAAAGTATTGACAATAATTAAAGTTTAATAAGGACTAATTTAGCATGCGGCAAATGTCTGCTTAAGGATTAAGCATGAAGACAAAAACAAGAGCTTACTTCCATTAGGGACTGTGACTTGGGGACTATGTTGACCAACGAGCCTCAACTAAAATAGGTATCTTTATCATTATTTATTTAAAAACAGTTTTAAGAACTCAATTATTATTACTGACGGGATTGCTACCATGTACCTTATTTTTGAGTTTCCGATATTTCGGCACTGTTGCAAGCGCCTTGATCACGGAGTAAATTATGTTAGTGACCATGAAAGTATAAAACAATAGTTAACACATTGCCTTAAGAACTATTCTCAACATTTGTTTGAAGTCAAGAGGGAGTGTACATAGTCGAATACTGAAACTGAAAAAGGAATAATGAAAAAACACTCTATCAATGAGGTTTCCTATATTGAATAATGAACTAAGTAGCCATACCTATCTACTTTGTAGACATAGGGTTTGAATTGACGCATGAAGATACAGTGTGAATCTATGACAAAGCCTTTTAAATTCTAACTAGTCAGTTCATTATTGAAGGGCAATCTTAAACCTGTCTACTTAGTTATTACAGGGAATGTATTGCATAAAATTTTCAAATAAATTTTCAAATTTTCCCTTTTTCCATTTGACAAGAAAACGCAAAATTATACCAACTGTTTCAACTTGTGCTGTTTATAAATACCAAATGTCCAATCAAACTGCACTGAAAGCACTTTTTGCAATTTATTTAAGCTAATGCACCGCTCATCAAGTATGTATAAGGCGGTTCTTCCGTCTGTTTGTGTATGGCCCTCTAATCGATTCGGTAATTTGACTGTGTGATACCGATTTAGAGACATCGTACTGAGTATTTTTTTGTATATTATTTTCAGCAGATTGCTACAACTTGAGTGCTTTTGGGAGAGTAGAGACAAGAAAGTGTTAAATGTTATGACTAGACTGTCGAAAGCAGACAAAATAGAAACTATTCATAGACAGCTTGAAGATAATAATATCAAGACTTCTTATGACTGACTTATTCAATACTTAGTCATCATCTAGACTCATATAAAGATGAAATACCTATTTAATTATTTTATTTATTTATTTATTTAATGAGCAACATAATAAGCTTACATAATATTTAGTTGTTTGATTGAATTGGTTCCGAAACTACTAGGTCTATATGAAAAATTCTTATACCATTTAATCTAACTTTTAGGTAGGTAGATACATTTTATAGAGCACCACAAAAAAGTTTTTAAAAAAGTTAAAAACATTACAATTAAGATATCTACATTATACATAAAAATGTCTTGCAAACTGTTTCTACCTATAAAAAAATAGCTAACAGTGCCTAACTCAACAAGTATAGAGCTCGCGAACACTTTTCCTATTTAATAAAAAAAAATGGTTTTCCCTTAGCCTAATATTTTTCTTAGATTCTGATTCCTTTTCCTTAGTTTTTTTTTTTTATTTATTTAACAACTTAGACAATTACATTTAGATAGTTTAGATAGCTTTAAAAACCACTAGGGTTTTTTTTTTTTTTTTAATCCAAAAAGTAAAGCTAACGAGTTTGCAGTGGGTACATTCACAATTCCATATACAATTACATAATACAGCATAAAAATATTTTAATATTGTTACATTAGCTTTAGGAAATAGTCCTTCAGCTTATATTTAATATTTTTAAAAGTGATTTCTTTCACAAATTCGGGTGGCATGCTATTTATAATCCGGGGAAGTAGGTATTCGACTGCGCGTGCGCCGATATAGATTTCTGTGTTTTTCAGTGACCTCAGCTTCTGTCACAGTGTTATACTTAATTTGATTTATGTATCATTGGTTTTTATTTTCAAGTTTTTTTTTTAATTAAATCGATCAAATTATTATAAAACACTTACAGCCGAAATGCTATGTAAGATCTGTAGTATAGATCAATTTCAGATTTTTTAATAGCCACTGTCTACAATTTCATATGACGTTTACAAGACTAGCGGCCGCCCGCGACTTCGTACGCGTGGATCCCGTTTTACCCTCTTAGGGGTGGAGTTTCGTAAAATCCATTCTAAGCGGATGCCTACGTCATAACATCTACCTGCATGCCAAATTTCAGCCCGATCCATCCAGTAGTCCAAAGAAGAAGATATTCCTTTACCTTCTTGAGTTTATTGTTCAGGTAACAGATACAAAAGCTCATAAAATGTCATGCTTATTAGAATGTTTAAAACAAGCGTGCTCGAAGCACTCGAAATGAGCATGCTTATTAATAGCAATGTTTTTACTCACATGCTACTAAGTAGCAATCACTCAATAGCGGCATGCTTTCGTGCTTGTAATGAGCATGTATAGCTTTACTTTCAAAATCTTTTTGTCTTCTCATAGAGTATGCATTTCATTTAATTAGTAGTAGGTAACTTTGGCTTGGTAACTTCTTTTCTATTTTTGTTTATTGATAAACAAGCATTACTCAGACTCTAAATGTGAAAAAATGTTAATGGTTATAAGTTTTCTAAAATGTTAGTATACATAGTTTTTACACTGTTTTGTTTTCCTTGTAAAATAAAATAAATAAATAAATAAATGCTAAAGTGCTCAACTACAACACAATACATATTAATATTAGTAAGATATTCTCTTATCGTGTTTCTTTCAGCTAGTAACTTTATCACCGTCTCTTTGCCTAAAACATATTTTACTAAGGGTCGTCTTAAGTAAAATACGCTAAATTACTGTGTAGGAAGCCGTGAACAAAAGGCTGAAAGCTCAACATTAAAAAAACAAAGAAAAACTTTTAGGAAGAAACAATATCCTGATTATCATAAAAGATATACGACACCATAGAGCTGTTAAGCCAATAAATATTAATAACCAGTAAAAGCAATCAGTTTGGACTAAAAATAAAAGCAAACATAGTTTTTCTATTAGTCGATTTGCTGACAACCCGCTAACTCCGCGAGAAACAAAAACAAATCAACGGGACCCCATCGCTCACCGTTGCGGGCAATTTTTCAGAGCTTTTAACTGTTTTTAAAACTAAAATCGGTTTTATTGACACTGGCCCATTGACGCCGCACTATGACCGTGTGAAAAAACTAGAAAAAAACTGAAACAAGTGAATGAAAGCCGTATCTCTGTACAGCCAGTGCGATTTTTCGACACCACATGTCCGAAAAACCTCTGAAAAAAAAGGCAACGGCGCGCGGGCAATCCGAAAATAGAACTTTCCCTCTCGGCGCCCGGGCCCGTTCGGACATTTTTTCTTTTTTTCCATCACACCCCGCACGATAGAAATAGTNCCATCACGCCCCGCACGATAGAAATAGTGACGTATTTTTTCCACTCTCACTTTCAATAGTGGCTCGTAAAAAGCAAATAAAGATTGGAAAAAACTGGCCGGATTTTTCAACGGTACACAGTTTTTTCGTTTTTTTTTTTTAATTTTTCATACAGGTTTTAGCGGTGAGCCATTTTTATGGCGCATCGGGCTTTTTTCGAGGGTTAATTCAACGTATTGTGATCCGATTGCGTAGTAATATTTTTTCAGATTCATATCAGTGGCTTTTAAAATTTTAACGCCCTCGATTTAGCGGCGTGTTTTTAACATTCGTGTACGTGTCAAATATTTTTGTTTGTATAACGGCATAAACAAAATGGCTTTCTATTTTTCCATGCTCTTCTACAGTGTTATGCCAAACCGGGAACAGTCCCGCTTTAACTCTATCTTTTGCAAACAATACTCGCCACAATAGTTTAAGCGAAGCTATGTCATCATTAATTAAAGACAATTTATTCTACAATTAATTTATTCAATTACTCTGCCTGAATCAAACTCAATCAAATGACTCATTTTTCCTAAGACAGGTCTGTTTTTAGTTTCATAGAATGCNATGTCAGTGTCTTAAAATTTGAATAATTACAATCAATAATCATCTATTGACTTTGGTGAGCATATTGCCAAAAACCTAACTTTCATAAAACAGTAATTTGTTAAACACTTCCTCATCCAATCCTTCATTTCCCATCACAGCCGGTTCAACAACACAACCGAGGAAAAATTCACATAATTCAAAAGCACGATTCACCGAATCCGCCAACATTTAGGTTAAAATATAAGGATCTTGCATAAGAAACTGGGGTGGCGGCACCCCTGTATCTCCGTTTTTAGTATTTTAGTAAGTTTGGGGAGAAATTACCCCCACCGGGGGCAGGGGGAAGATGTTGATGTTTCTTAGTTTTATATTACTCCCTTACTTTATTACTTATTTGTGTTTGTGTGGGGGAGTTTTGGGTGTGTGCGCTAAGTCCATGCAGATGCCTCGCGGTACTGATTCCTTTTTTAGTGGGGTATTTTATAGTTTGTCTTAAGTGTTACGGCGGGGGCAGACGTTATGCGTTACGAAATTTAATGCCCGCTTTGATGTTTGGTTCTAAAACGTGCGTTGCGGGTCTCTTTCGGAAAGCGAGGCAGTTTTCTTACGACTTGGCTGCCGTTGGAGAAATTCGATTGCTTGGTAGTGGTTTATAGGAACATTTTGATGTTAGGAAATAAAAATAATTAAATCTTACCTACCAGTTCATATCTAATTAGAAAGAACAGGCTTTGAATTACTTGTAAAAGAGACCCGATTGTTTTTTTTTTGTAGTAAGATCCGTCCTACTTGATCGACCTTTTGAGGAAGTTCAATGTTATTACTCGTACATTTATAGGCACCAAGACGTGATGATTTTATAAGGTGATTTAAAACTACATTTTTCAGTCATAAGGACTATGTAATAACGATGCTTTTTGAAACAACTTTCTTGAAAATTTAGCTAAAGGCACAAGCCCATCATATTTTATTTAACCACACCCTCAGATGCGTAGCTTCTAACTGTTTTCAGAGCCAATGTACCAAGAATTCTCTTGGTTGTCTTGTGCTTTTAATATGCTTTATTCTGAAACAACTATCTAGAACGGCACGCCAAAGGCACGCTAAAGGCACAAGCCCATCATATTTTAACCACACCCTCGGTTGCGTAGCTTCTGTTTTCAGAGAAACTGTACCAAGAATTCTCTTGGTTGTCTTGTGCTTTTAATATGCTTTATTCTGAAACAACTATCTAGAAAGGCACGCCAAAGGCACGCTAAAGGCACAAGCCCATCATATCCTAACCACACCCTTAGATGCTTAGCTTCAAACCGTTTTCTTTCTACCTTCACCACTGTGCCACGAAGCCTGTTGGTTGTCGCTCGAATTCGCGATACTACTTCAAAGTCAAACACACCTATACGTATGTAGGTATTGTGCGTGTGTTACGGGTGTGTGCGTGCCGAATCACGCGTCTCAAGGAAATTAATGTATGAATACTGGAGAGGGTCGTGTTTTTCCCCATTTTAAGATTAGTTCCTGCTGGAATGCCTCTTATAATGTCTTTCGGGGAGATATATTGCGAGCGCGAAGTAGCTAATGTACAAATTATTTGAACATGTTCGCGATTTGAAACGTTTTTAGTATTGCTAGTGTGAGTTTTCTTACGATTTTGTTTTCATTTAGAAATAGGAAAGTTGTGGGATGATTTTGTATGTTTTTTGCCACATAATACAAAGCAAGAAGTAAACCTACATTTTTGGAAACTTCTCGACTATTACACTATTTTAGGGTATACATTTTAGGATGTTTTTATGTATAGTCCCGCATAGCCCTTGGCTATTTGTCCAAAAATCTATTTATTTGAAAATGAAAATGTCCTTATACTTAACTAGCTTTCCGCCCGCGGCTTCGCCCGCGTGGAATTTTGTCTGTCACAGAAAAACTTTATCGCGCGCGTCCCTGTTTCAAAAACCGGGATAAAAAAGATCCTATGTTCTTTCCCGGGACTCAAACTATCTCTATGCCAAATTTCATCAAAATCGGTTGCGAGGTTTAAGCGGGAAAGCGTAACAGACAGACAGACAGACAGACAGACAGACAGACAGACAAACAGACAGACAGACAGAGTTACTTTCGCATTTATAATATTAGTTGGGATATATAGTTGGGATATTTCCTTATACTTAGTCATTTCTCGTTTAGTATAGTTTCCTCAATCAGTAATACAATATACTTATTTCTAATTAGAGACATAGCATACGCACGTCAATAGAGAATAGAGAATCATTATAAAAATTCATAACTAGGAACTAAATTAAAAAGGATAGAAGATGATTCTTTGGGGCATTCCAAGCAGATTTCTTCCAGTTATAAATTCAATTTTTCATAGACACTGAGAAGGCTTAAAGTACCTACTATTTGAAGTGTAGGTACTCGTATAATGCTCCCTTACGAATATACCCCCAAAAAGCCTGCGTAGTAAATTGAAGAAGTTGGAGGCACGAATAAATTTTCACATAAATTATAATATGAAGTTTTTGGAACTACCAAATTCTTTGCTAGAGTTGTGAATACTTATCCTGGTATGACTTGGAATTTTATTTCTATAAATGTCACGCTAAGCACGTATTACAGTATCTTTATATTTACTACTACTTTTTAATGTCTTTTCTTGTTTAGTTATAAAAGTATAGGTATAGTTTGGTGGATGGTCTGTTTAGAACCAACGAACTGCGAAGCCTCGTACGTGTTCGAATCTCGTTGGAGGCCGTAATAAAATTAAGATTCTTAAATAACATTAAGAACACCACAGAACGACATCAGAATCTGTTTAGTTTAGTCCTGCTGAGTTATTAGCAATTGGAAAATGATTTAATTTTATATCTTAAAAATATTGTCTTCAATCATCATCAGAACTTAACCACTCAAATTCGAATAATTCATTTTAAAGTCCCATTTAAAGACGCCAATCAAAACGGAACTACGCCCTAAAATTCAAAGGCAGCCAACATTATACATACGAGTACGTAAAACACTCTTCCATACACAACATACAACATACAACATAGCAACATCGTGCGTGGAACATCAAAAACTCTAATCAAAACATCACGACAACACCCCACCCCATTTAACGGGAACTTTTGAGGGCCACCCCGTCAATATTCTTAGTAGAATATAATCAATTCTTAGAGAGAAAGAAACAGTCACTTGTATTGATAAATGAGAGCTCCCTTCATATTTCCGCGTCCCCCCAGGGTGGGCCCCGGGGGGCGTCTTAGGAACGTGCAGGATAGTAAGCCGTAGGGCTGTCAAGGCTAATGAACTTTAAAGTTTTTAGGGTGTTTCTTGAGATGGTACGTAATTAAAGCCCCGGTTTTATTAGTGGGGTAGTTTTGCGTCTCTTTGTGCCTTATCTCGGATTGGAGACGTCATGGGGGTGTGTTGTGGTGATGCTGTTAAAGTCACTTTTGTTCATCTGAGTCGTATAATTCTGGAGTTCTTGTCTCGGTTTTTGGAGGATTGTAAGACAAATTAACTACTATACGAGTAATAATTAATAAGTAATCACAATTAATTACTTGCTCAACTTAATAATTGCCTTTAATGACATGACATTTTATCACTTAGCGCCTTTGTGAAACTCAAAAAGTCAAACTTAACCTATAAAGATGTATCAACCTGTGAGTAATATACTCCAGTAAGTTTCATTATATGCCATTGCCTACCGTTATTTGAACCATTTATACATCTCTAGTAAACATTTTGAGTAAACATTAGCAATTACTCTAGCTTCCAGCTCTGCCCCATAAAATCACAGATCATAAACGTAATCACTGTCTCAAAATAGCAATGACGTCACAAAAGAAAAATTTCCATATCTCCAATGAAATGGCAACCCTGCGTAGCGGGCCTACGGCTCGTAGCCGCTACGAGCTACGCCGTAGCTAGTGCCCCCCCTCTTACAACTTTTTACTAAGAACCGCGCGAAATGAGTGGATAAAACATAGGTAGCTTCACTTTGTGTAGTATAATTTTTTTGTTAAGAANATATGAAAATTGATACTTTGTTGAAATATTCCTTGTATTATGAGTAACGTCGTTTTATTTGTTTTTAAGATCTGTATTATGGTGTTAAGTATTCAAAAACACCTCTACGCTTAATCGAAAAATACTGAAAATTCCGGTTTTCACACTACAGCACTTACTCAAGTTGCTTTCTAGAAAATTGTGCTAATTTTACAATTAAAATACCTACATTTTCGAGTAATAAAGATTTTTATTTTACANGTTAAGAAAATTGGTATAATATTGAGATAGTCCTTGTATTATGAGTAACGTCGTTTTATTTGTTTTTAGGATCTGTAATATGGTGTTAACTATTCAAAAACACCTCTACACTTAATCGAATAATACTGAAAATCCGATTTTCACACTATAGCACTCACTCAAGTTTCTTTTTAGAAAATTATGCTAATTTTGCTTATTAAAATGTCTACATTTTGGACTAATAAAGATTTTTTATTTTACAACTTAAATGTTTTAAGTCAAATTCTATTCAAATCCATTCATCGAATTATCTCTAAGCACTACATCCCACCCCTACGTTTATTACATCAGTATCACCACAAGAGGAAGTAGACCCTCCGTGGCTCGGAGCCAGTTGGGCCTCAAACCGCTGCGTCAGCCCTCAGATCTACTAAGCCTAGTTTATTATCACAAGTAACACTAATTACGCAAAATAATCAACAATATTTTTCAGACAGATGGCAAATTATAGTTTTTGAAACAAATGAAAAACAATTTATCTTTTTATAAGGATAATTTTAAAGTCCAAATTAAACTAATTTATCATGAGAATCTAGAGTATCAGTCATATTCATAATGTTTTTTTTATTTACATAAATATGTTTTTATAATATTAATATTATTCATTATTAGTTAAAACTAAAAATGCCGCAAAGTACATCGTACAAATCGACACTTAACTTACAAACAACATCCAAGTCAACAATAAAATTAATGTCACAATTTAAAAACGAATACTTAAAAATAATTACCACCAAGATTCAAACCCGGCACTTTTGTTGCTGCATCGACCGCGCCCCTAAGTCCGGGCCTGCTCTTATTTTAAACAACTACCGCCTTATAATACATCCCGTCTCGCGACTAAATATCAGCGAATGTAGCGGTGTACGCCGACCGAAACGCCTTGGTACTTTCAAGAAACTCGCGGGAGGGAAATTAATATAATTTTTACTTGATTTTTTTACAAACACTGCCAGTTGTGCGTTGGTAAAACAATTCGTACTTGCTTTAAAGCTTTGCATGGTTTGCACATTAATTAATTAGTTTACTAACAGATTCATTCAAGTAATTAGATGCTATTTAGGTAAATTCCCCGCTTCCTTTCAGTTTCGGCACAGATATGGCACTTTACTGATATCTTTTTCCGCCTTTGAAGTGATATTGCACTATTTCGTTTCATTTGACTCACTTATTATTTCATTTCACATAATTATTCGTCTTTACACAAGAAACAGATATTAAAACAAAACTGCTAAGCATAACGCTTCACTTTACCGCCAAGAAGTCGTGATTCCCAAAGAAGCGGAATTTTACACAGGAAAAAAACTGGCACTTTGCAGCAAATTACGAAAACTGTTTTTTTTTATCACACCTCTATATCAGTTTAAGCTCGGAATATCAATTAGAGGTGGTAAATGTAAAAAGAGTGTCATTTCCATTGGTTGAATTATTTATCACCTTAAGGTGTAAATTGGCAAAAATATTTGTACAATAATTAAAAACATTTGAGTGCATTAAGTATGGTAATGGATGCTCATTAAGCCTAAAGTGACACAAAGATTTGTATATTATGAGTAAATCATTTTAATAATTTCATTATTCATTTTGAGAGTTTTTAATTGTTATGATACGTGAATAATTTAATGACACTGAATATTTTAGTATAATAATATTAATAATACATATGTTTGAATTTAAAGTCCGAGTGTAGTATCGCCATTTTTAGTACAAATTAATTCCAGTTTTGGTAAACTCATTATGATTTATGATACTAACAGTAAAAAAATGTTCTCTAATAATATGATAATAATTATTGTATTACAACTTGAACTTTTTTCCCATTAGGTAGGTATGTACCGCGTTAATAATGTAAGCCCGAAATAAATGCAAAATAACAACTGTTCAAATGAAATCACACTAGAAGTTTTTTCTGAATTCATTATCAACCGTATTTTCCCCAAAGTAAACACTCTACTAAATAAATTATTAGTGCTCTACATTTAAGACTTTACAGAGTTGAATAAATATTATTTCTCTCGTTCTGTTATCCCATCACTAGCTTACATTGCTTTCAAATATTTAATGACGTTGACGGCTGAAAAATCAATTACCTTACATATTCCAAAGAACATTCCCCACTTCACTCGTCGCTAACCGAATTACCAAACGCGGAAGACGCCCAGCACCAAGACGCGTCGCGCGCGCTACTTACTTCCGCGTCCGTATTTACAAGTATTGTAAGTATAGAATTATATATTTTATAACACCCCCATCACCCGCGCCCCCGCGCCAACTAAGTCTTTGCGCATCTTTCTATCCCCACCTTTTTGCCTTCTTCTTTTAAAACCACCCATCGTATGAACCCCTTTCTCCTCATTCGACTAATTTCGGGGTACAACTGGAGAATTATTTCTTGCGAGCTCGCGATTTCACAATTTCCAATCGTAAACCTTGGACAATAAAGTCCAAAATGACTACAGCAACGCACACAGTCTTGGGACTGTATCTTTTCACTTCGAAAACTAATTCAAAATTAGAAGACGGATGCAAGTGCTCGGCGCGCGCAAGCCGTTCCGTATTGTGTCTAGCGATAATAAGGTTGTTTTTTGCGTGATATAGGAAGTAAAATTAGAACCGTTTCGTCAAAAATATGAAATTAAAATCTTCATACTAGCGAAAGAAGTTTTAGCATCTTTGTTTTAGAGTGAGACGGCAGACGCTGCATTAGTCTCGCTCTCGCAGGGGGGATGGGTAGTTTGGAGTAAAAAGCTGGTTTCTTGATCAATGCGCGCCGCATTTGGAATTAATCATAACCGGGTATTTTCGTCTATGCCGTGGGGTGGGGAGGGGGCATCGAGAAATCGTATTCTAAATGAAAATACGGCTCTTCCTGTTTACATTTTGTAATAAATTGTTTTACTCCGATGTTTGTGTGACTCAAACGGTGCCCGGGAAGCGTCGAATTTATTATTTAGGCTTCGAAGATTGCGGAGATAGCTGGCGAGATTCCGTGCTTCATTGACCGTAAAGCTAACAACGTACCGCACCATACGTTTGCTGAACTCGTAAAGTAGACGCCAAGTATCCGGCTAGAAGGCCTCGTAAACATATTTGAGATGTTGAGGGATGATATTACATGACTGTAGTTAATCAAGAGCATAATACTTTAAACCTATCCGTCTTATTTATTCTAATGATCTTTTGTTTTTACGTCTTCATTGTAACGTTATAAAATTTGCTTAGGTTGGAGTAAAGAGCAAACATTTCTATTATTCCTTTATTTATAGACCTACTATATGTAAAATAACTACAGCAATATTATTATTTTTATAAAACCTTTATGCAAATTTTCCCGCCAAAGTATTTGGAAATAAAATAAAACTGGAATAGTTACACAAAAAGCTNGAAAAGCTTTATTAATCACTTAAAACCAAAATTACACACCGAATGCGTTTATATTGGATCACAAAACACTCCAAAATGGTGTTTAAAACGGTTATTGGCATATATTCACCAGTTTTAAATCCAAAGCGTAATAAAAATAGGAATTTAACAAATCCGCTTTCAATATTGGTGTGAAAAAATTCGTATCGCTAACACCTACACAAAATGTAGTAGCAATTTTTCCGCCGCGTGCATTTGTGCTATGAAATAAAAAGCAGGCGTCTCACATGCTGTCTGCGAGTTGTAACTGCTACGAGAATGCTACGGACTACGAGCGATGTGATCGTGCGTGAACACAAGTTCAAGCGTTCAATTTATTTGATATAAGTTGACGATTTTCTTACAATTTCAAAACTTTTATGTTATTTTTGTTTTTAGCTTCTTTTTGAAGACTCAGTGACAATAATATGGATGTTTGTTGATATCGTAATAATAATTACTGTTCAACAACTTCTTTTTAAATTGAAGATTTTCAAATGTGATTGTTTAATTATGAATATTATTGAAAACAAAATATTAAAAATCTTAAAATATTGCTGAACAGATTTTAAATCTTTTATGTGATAGATTTTAAAATTCTTACGCATTGTATATTAATTTGTTTGCGATGCTGATGAATCTAAAGCTACTACAGTTTAATTTCTGGCAAAAAATATTAACAAAAATTCATAATTTAAAATATTGACAAATATTCGTAATTTAAAACATTTTTAAATACCATATGACAGGTAAGGTGCTTTCTTTATGTTTTAGAAAACAACTTGTAAATATTGAAAACATTGAAACCGAAACAGGATAACTTTATTTGTCTTATTCGCGAGCAATAAAAAGATAAAAAGCCAATTCTTCCCCATCACGGTCCCCACTTACTTACGGGAAAATCCAGCTGGATCCGTCATAAGCAAATTTTCTCCAACGCAAAATAAATATTGTAATGCAATGAATAGGCAAATATTGCGGAAGAAGGCTGTCTTCCGATAGTTTCTCTACAAACTACGCCTTAATGCTGTACGAATAAGAAAGACTTTCGCCCGACAGCTCGGTACATGTTCCAGAAATGTTTTTATAACGGCCTGAACTTGTCTGACACGGTGCCTTCGTGACACGTTCAATATGTTACAACAAGTTGTTCGCGGTTACCTTATAAGCTTTGGCAATACAAAAGTCGATTAAAATTTTGGTAATTTAACATTTTAGATCGTTAGGTTAAGATAAAGGAAGAAATAATTGGTTAGAAACTGTAATTTGTGATATTTTATCAACTTTGATTGGAAAATTTTAGATCATCAATGTTTGACAATTTTTAAATGACAATTAGTAGAAAGGCATGGTAAAAAACATTTGAATATTTTTTAAGTTACTTAATTTGTACCTGCACTTGTCACAATTATGTCAAAATAAGTGCTTTTTTAGCGCAATATTAATCATCAATTACAAGTAGCGTAATTATGTAACAGAAACGCACAATGAATTATCTAATCACCCTAAACTTTTTGATAGAGTCATCTTCTAATATTTGCAGATGAAACCATGATATCCCAAGCATCACATTGTTAATTGTTCAGAACCTACTTACTCAGCAGAAAGTCGGGATTTATGCACAGTTAAGCATTCTTCTATTCCGAAACAAAATGGCCAACTGTAACAACAGTTCACGAAATTAATGCCGCAACAAAAAAAAACGCCCAGATCACCCGAATCGGAGGAATAAAAAGATTCAAAGGGAACTAAACACCATACCCGCATGTGGGAATAATTTAAAAATACGCAAAATACGGCCACTTCAGTTCTAACCAGGGGTGGCAGGAGGCGCCCCCGCCCGTTTTGCGTATTTTTCGGTATGCGTGGCAGGTGGCGCCCCCACCCTCGGGGGGTTCGTTAAAAAGCGCCTGAGTACGTAGTATTATAAAAGTTGTGCCTACCGCGTGTAAGTAGTGACGGTGTGGGGAGGGGGGCAGGGGGCTTCCCACCTAGTTAGACAGTTAAAAGTATGCGGTATTAACGAAACGGAAATGAATATACGAGTAGGTACGGTTTTTGGAGGCTGCGCGTCACAGCCGTAGGTTAGATAATGAAAATACTTCGGCCCCGAGAGTTTTTATTTCGTTTTTTTTGTCAAGAGGGTTGCCAGGGTTAGTGTTTAGACGTGTATACGGAAGCGGTACGTATAGCGGGTTGGTAATGATTTTTTGGTGGATGCTTAGCGTTTGATTTGGAGCGGGGGTTAGTCAAAGGATCTAAATTAAAAATCCCGCGTATTTGTAGGTTTAGTTAGGTTGTGTGTCTGTTCGGGTCTTTTTATTGGGATTAGGGTCCCAGCTTCAAATATTGGGAGTGCTTAGTGATGAGCTTACGTAATTTGGGTAGGTATAGGCATTTCTACTAACTGGGCAAATTAATTGACAAAAAATGGTGGTAAAACTTCTGGTTTTCCTAAAAATGTAAACTTTCTATATTATTTTCCCGACTTTTTTGATCTTCAAAGAAACCTAGTTTTCGATGTTTCTATGACTTCTTAAACAAGGAACGTTTTACCCTTTTCCTTAGGCACCTACAGGAAGCTGTTCGTCACAGTAATATCATTTGTAGACCCGTTTTGGGGGGAAATTGGGCTATCAGGGAAATAGTGGGGAACGCGTGGAGCACTATGTGAGGATATGGGCATAATCTGACGCGTTCCCCTCCGAGTTGTTTTTATTTTATAAGGTGTAAAAAATTACGGTTATTCCTATGGTAAAAAACACATAAGATCGAACAAGATCTGTCTTTTCAATACAGTTTTTTCTAGCAAAAAGTATTGATGTTAGTTTGCCAATTTAGCAGACATTACAGCAGATCCAATAAAAGCACAGATGTATTAATTCTGACCCTTCTGTGATTACAAATATGGTTAATTTCAAATAAGAAGTAAGCCAAGACAATACAAAACGCAAATCAAAATAAATTAATTGTATTTATTTTACTGTCAAATTAATTTATGATATACCTCTTTCAAATTGCAATTTCAGCAAAGTAAAAAGGTAAAACTATTTAAATATTATTGTAAAAACATATAAGTACGTGCATTGAATTAGTTGGGAATTTAATTTTTTTTTTACCTTTACATATATTTTTCTGAGGCTTGCTTAGAAGCTTTTGAAAACTTTTTTTAAACGTTCATAGACTTAAACAAAAATATTTTAATTGGAGGAAAATATAAGAATGCTGTCGATGTAGCATAGACTTCATATCAAGCCATGGGAGTGTGCCAACTCGACACCATGAAATTATAGCGGTATACCGACTACACTGTTATTAATACTAACTCGATTTCGGCGATTGCTATGAAAAATACTATTTGAAGGTTTATTTATGGTTTTAATCATAGGCTTTTGGCTGAAATTGCGTCATAAATCCAAACGGAAACCTAATAAATATAGTTCTGTGCGTAAATTATATTACTGGAAACATACTTTCACTTCGAAAGGATGAAAACGTTATCAATAAGTCGTCGTAAAACTTTTTTGATTCCTAGAAAAAAAACTTTAAAAAATCTGGTGAGAACTTTTTTTCTTCATTGTTTCTAAGGTATTTTTGTAGCGAAAAATAAACCAAAATATGGTCATAGCTCAATAAAATAAAATACATTAATATTACCTTAATTAATTTTCCAGCAATTGTTCCTATCGTTAATTGAATTATCAATGAATAGTGATTTTTCTATCCGAATAGCCTTGTTGAAAGTTAAATGAAGCTAAATAAAGTACATGCTGTGATTGTGTTTGAACAAAAACTAATATTACTATGTTGATTGCATAACTTTTCTACCAACTAACCTCTGTAAATATACTCTTATTATTATAATATAAATAATATATAATAATATACTCTTAGTAAGTAATTTAAAAACTGGACCTTTTCATTAAAAATACTTCATTAAAAATCGTATTAATGTTACATAATAAATGATTACGTAACATTAATACGATTATGGGTATTAATCCCTGTTAGTCGGAGTTCGAAATAAAAAGCAGCTTTGACAACACTAATGTACATAACTAAACTCATTTAAACAACACAAACGCAATTCAGAATCTATAACAAGCCAACGCAAATTCAAAACCCGACAGAAAACAACGCGAATCAGCGCAGCCTCCAACCAACACACAACGAACTTTCTAATGACAAATTCCCTACAAAAAACATCTAATATACGCACTCCCACCGCCCTAGCCACCCTACCCCACCCTTTGCACGTATACGCAATTTTTGATCAATACTTAAAAATTAACCCACCTCCGGGTAGTTTTTAAAATTACGCTGCGCATGTCATGATTTTTAATCAGCTCTCTTTGTGATCACAACGCCTACTATACACGTGTGTGCGTCCGTGTGCCGTATCGAACCCCCAAGATATACATATAATTGTATGTGTGTTTTTTATCATTGGCCGAACACATAACGAGATATTCTACTATATAATACTTGATGTTGTTATGTTGTGCCTCCGCTATGTACATTAAATGATTTTACATTTCCACGATGCTTCTGTAAGCTTTTTATGAAGCTTTTGTGATGGATTCGTAGAACAGTCGGTTATTAACTATGAGAAGTAATAAGAACCAAGACCCCAGAAATGGAGTGGTTCTTTGGAAGTAATTCTTGACTAAACAATAGCATCTTTGGTATTAAAACACCCTTATTAATATTACTTTTCTTATCTAATAATTTAATGTATTAATGAAAATTGCCTTTTTTATTGTACTTTTATATAAAATTCGCTGTCTTACAATTTTAAATTCTGTTCTAATTTGAGATGCAAGGTTAAGAACGTTAGAAAATAAAATAAAATGTATTTTAATACGGTTTAAAAATATGTCTGCAAATCATTAACGACAAAATAAGCAATTTTTCCTCTATTAACCCCTTTCTAATCAGCTCAATCACTCTAAAACAATTACAAAAGCCTGAAAGTCTCATCCAACCCTACAGCGTGGACACTCGCGGGTAGGTGGGCATTTTTTAGTGGTTTAGAGCCTAAAATAGGCTTTGCCTTGACAAAGGCGGGTGTCACCTCGCTGAGGTCGCTCCTCCCGAATATCGGCAAATAGCTGCTTATATTTAGACGAGACCCGTGAAAACGCAAACTGAAATGAACTTGATAATGAAAGATAATGATGACCTGATGACGTACCACAGTAAAATACCTATCACAGACGTCAGTCTCAAACAAACAATGTATTTTCGATGTAATGTAAAATAAAGATTATTTATTTAAAAAAAACTATTTCGTATTGTATAAGTTAGTCTTGCAAGATTTCGTTGCAAAATGGTTACTAATATTATTATCATAATAATATAATATATAACTGGTTGTATTATCGTAAATTGAATAAAAACACCCACATTCCCACAAATATTGAAGTCTGGAATATAATATTTTCAGTTTTTCTGCCTCTTACAAGAGATAAAACAGTAAGAATTGTAATAAATGTTTTATTGCATCACGTAATATAAAATTACAAATTTTATTAAATAACAATAACTTCAAATTAGCATCGACTTAAATAATTTCGATTTTATAAAACATTTCGGATTGCTGCATTATATTGTAGACCAAAACTTGCCAGCAAGATCTTAAATGAAATAACACACTATGATTGTTAGTGCAATGCGATTCCAAATCTTGTAATCTACTAAGCATAGTGTTGCCACATCTTAAAGAATCGTTCTAAGCCCGTACTAAGGCCCAGAACAGACGGTGAAACGCAACTGCAACGAAACTGCAACTTTCTGATGATTCTGATGAATGAAACTGAAACTGAATGTTTCAAACTGGTAGCGTCATGTGTGGTCTCTCAACGGAAGCTATGGCAGAAACTTAGATGAACTCAAAAGTAACTAGCAGTTGCAGTTTCGTTGCAGTTGCGTTTCACCGTCTGTTCTGAGCCTAAGAGAAGCGTCTATTTTCAATTTTGTAGTTCCCGCTTCCTTCAGCCTTAAAACAGTGAAGTGTTCATAAAAAGATCTTGTAATTAATTCTTTCTGTGTACGCAAAATTAGGTCAAACAACTCGGTCAAGGGAAGTTTCCATTGCTAGCTATTTCCTCGTACATAAAGAGAACGTAATTCTTCTTGTCTGTCTGTACGCATTCACTTAATAATTATTAGGTGACATCTTAAAAACTTTAAAACTAATTTAGTTTTTGAAAGTAAGGTTTTTAAAAAGAGCTTTTATATGTACGTCCCAGTACTACTCGTACTTTAACCATAACATTGGTTTGGGACAAAAAATTGGCCAGTGCTGAGAAGAAGCAGCGCAAGAAACTCAGTCGCTATTGTATGTTATTGTATACTGTTACAAGCCGGTAGATCTACTCTCATAAAATAAACACTGGATACATAACTTTCCTCTATTCTGACGTTTTCTAATGTCAATGTCACTATGACAGCAACTCATTGGCTATAACGATACCGTTATTTTAACGTTTCAGATTTTACTATTATTAACAATACACATTTCTAAATAATTGCCATACTGTATAGCGTAGAATTTAAACATGTTTAAATATAAAGTGCTCCAAAAAGCTGCAGTCTTAGGATTTTCTGAAGATAGAGTCAGGTAGAGAACAAAACGTAATCTGTACTATAGCTGAAACGGTAAGCCAGCTGAAGTGGACCTTTCATATGAAAGTATACCAAGGGCCGATGGGTCCCTGAATTCTAGAGTGGAGTGGAAAGAATAAGAATTAGTTTATTGCGGGACTGTAACATCTCAAAAAACGTAAAGTTTTGTGAAAAAAATGATAAGGAATCGTATATGAATACTTGCTGGCAGCGGTTGGCAAAAAATATACTAGAGACTTTGGGCTTCCTTCTAGAAGTGCTTTATAAATGCTTATAGTTGTAGATTAATATCCAGTAAATGACAGCTACAAATAGTATAGACTGTTTAGATAGAGGTTAACAAAACGTTAAATGTTTAAAAGGAAAAATCAAGACTTAATATAATAAACTTAAAATTCTACTTTTAAGGAGCCTTTACATGCCTTAGAATCATTTTGACCCACCAGCGTCTCTAGACCAACATTTGGCAATGTAAAATACACTTCACAGGAAGTGTCGCAGGCTAAAGCTAGTATTGTAATAATGTAAACATTAAACATGGATGTTACTGTTTTGACAGAGCCCTAAAGATATACAGAAAGGTTTGCGTGACGGCAGGAAATGCTTAGGTATATTTGTTTTAAATTATTGTGTTATTACATCATTAAAAAGTGGGAAGGAGAGTTGCATAGCTGACTAAGAAATTTTACAATACAACCAGATGTAGGTTACTGCTCTAATTTTGTGTCATGTGCGTCATTACGTGAAAAAAAAATTCATAAAACCATTTATTTCTGCAAGTAGGCTTCAAAAAAGCACTTTTACACGCCCCAGTATTAATACTGGAAGCAGTGGTAGGATTAATCCTACCACTGCTTCAGGACAATAAATGGGCCAGTGCTGAAAAGAAGCAGCGCAAGAAACTCAGTCACTATTGTCAGCCTCTTTTTCAAAGGTTTTCTGACTTTAAAATATACATAGTTATAAATATTTATTCAAGATAACGCCCAAAGTGTTATGTTTTTTAGAAAACCAAACAATTGCTTAGCAGCATGTGCTAATCAATCCTGGGCCATTGCTTATGTTAGTAATGCAATTCGTAATAATTAAGTCATAATTATCAACATAATTGACATGAATTGAGCAATTTATTATTCATGAATCCCTTACTGGTGTCTTCCGTTTTTGAAAGAGGCATTCTCTCTCTTCAGTTACTGAAGACGTGTAAAAGTTATTTTTAAAAGCCTACCTGCATAAATAAAATGTGCTTTATGAGCTTTATTGATATTATAAAACAGTCGCTTTTCTGTCTGTCTATCCCTGTGTATGCTTAGATCTTTAAAATTACGCAACGGAGTGATTCAAGAGGAAGGTTTTTAAGTATAATACATTGTACCTACCTGTGCAAAGCAGGAGCGGGTCGGTAGTTACCTATATATACTAATATAATAAAGAAGTAAAGTTTGTGTGTTTGTATATTTGTTAAATTGTAAGAGGTAATCTCGAGATCTACTGAACCGATTTTAAAAATTCTTTCACCAATAGAAAGCCACATTATTGCTGAGTGTCATAGGTTATGTAAAAAACCGAAAAATTCCACGCGGGCGAAGCCGCGGGCGGAAAGCTAGTACTATATAAAATGCACATAATTATGTGGTATAGTTCCCGACATCATCATCATCTATTCAATTACAACCAAACTAACGCCCTTATCCACAAACATTACTATAAGGTCTCACAGTGCGCGTGGACGCTCAGAGTCACACACGATCCAATCACAGAGCTCTTTTCAACGCTGTGCGTTCGATGCAATGCTTCACTTGAGCAAGCATCGTTTGTGAATACGGGCGAAAGTAAATAACATTTTAAGACGAATCTAATGAATTTTAATTTCCTCTAATTAGAGGAATTCTAATGTTAATTAACATTAGAATCCGTTTATCTATCGACGTAAGAATTAACAAACACCCACAAACTTCTACGTCTAAAATATTGGAGTAGATCTAATTATAGGAAAAATTTCTCGAACGTTCATTATTATTCTAAAACAATTCCTGAATCGTCATTCAACAGGAAATTAAGGCTGGGTTGCACCATCTTACATTAACTTTGACAAACGTCAAAAATTTGTCAAACTCCATACAAAAAGCAACAGTTATCGTCGTAGTTCCCGTTAAAGTTAGGTGGTGCTCAGCCTAAGAAAATATTATTTTACGTAGCGACTACGGCGTAGTACTACGCAGCTGTTCCGTAGCCCGTAGTTCGTAGACCCGTAGTTAGGTATTGATTTTGTTCATATTTCAAGCAATTAGGGAAATTGAGATACTGATGATTCATTGAAAGATGAAAGGGGAAATGTTTTATGTTTAGAAAAGAAAGAAGTCATTTGGTTGTTATTCTAAATGTTTTGTCGTATAAATACATACTTTGGATGGTTAATGGATCAACGTTTCACACCTTAATTAAGTAAACATATTAAGAAAGATGATTTTAAGTGGCACTTAGGTTCTCATCTGGTAGTTTTCCACACGTGGATTGTGTTAGACGGGATGGTAATTAGCACATTTCAGTTGTAGTAAAATGAACTGAACTTCAATCTTTTTAGTGAAGAGAAAGTTATGTTGTTCGTTTGAAGTAATACTTTTGATTAAATGTACAAAGATAGATTCCGAGAAAAATTACGTAACTTTTCGCAAAAAAAAATTGGTTGTAAGTAAATAGGAGATGATAGTAAAGAAAACCCTTCGTTTTTTAAGTTACGTGTTAATTTACATAAACCCATTAACTTATTTCGCATGAGTAATTACAAAATCAACTGCCTACCTACAAAGTACATCACAAGCATCCACATCAATACAAAATACAAAACAGGCCCAATAATGGCGCCCATCTTTTCACGTCTCTCATTTCCGCTACACAATAGTTCAGCGGCGAGTTAATTTGAATTTTAAAAATCCCACACACGTGCACGCACGCACACATGCGCACAAATAAAATTAATAATTACGCGCCCAATTCCCGCCTCATAGTTCGTTAGAAAAGGATAATGATAATAAAAATGTATCGCACTCACTCGGCGCCTCCCTGCCCGCGAATTTTTCGCCCGTTCGTTTAGCGGGATTCGATCCCACAATCAGGGGGGTAGGGGGCATTTTTTGGGCCCCCCTCCCACCCCGGCCATCGTAAATTGGAGCATATAATTTTTATTACAGACCATGTCGTGTGCGTTAGAGTTATCATGCGGGTTCTGGGTTTAGCGAGTGAGATCCGATGCAAGATGAATAATATAAAGTTTATTACATCTTACGTGACCTGAAAATTAGAGGAAGCAATCGCACTATTCGCTAATATTATTTATTTTACATGTTGACACGTTTCGGGCAGAAAATCATATCTAACGACAAAGATTTCGCTGTTTCATTTCTCGTATACATATATTTCGCGATAGATAATACTTTAAGAAGACATTGTCTTTTAAGGGTTGATTACGTAAGAATTCAATTGTAATATTGACTTGAACAGAAAGTAAAGACTTCCTAAACTCATAAGAATCTATTTAGTAGTTTAACAGTGTTGAAGTTAGCTTTTAATATTACGTAGCTTTACGTTCATTCAAGTTTTGAAAGAACTGCAAGAACGTAAACAAATCGAGCGCCGAACCGCAAAAAATAAAAGAACACGACCCAGCTTCATTCATCAGTGGATTAAAAATCAAAAAGTTTCCACACACGCCAAAGCGGAAAAAAGAAAAACGCATCAGTTCCGCTACAAAGTCAACAGGCGGCGCCACTATCGCCGTTCATAAAATCATAGACACGCGATTTCACTTTTTAAAAACAAAAAACCATACGCGCCATCCGCGTTTTCTTTTTTTTAGATCTAACGGTAGCAAATGGACGCTGTATTTTGAGCCTAAAATATTCCATTGAATTGCGTGTGCCACAAAAAAGTCCTAAAAATCTTTTCACTTTCGCTCTTGGTGCAGTTCAATTAAAAAACACGCTCGTGAGTACTTTTTAGTCTATTTTTCGTGTGTACATAGTGCGTAAAAAGAACGGTTTATAGCCCATTCATGTTAGTACACACTCTATCCATCGTTTAGGTACACATAGCTAGGTACTGTCACTTTTAAAAGCTGTGAAACTTACAGTCGATAAGTGGAAATGATAAACAAAAATATAAAAGACAGAAAGAAAATTCCTAATGTTATTTCTACGGAAGCCAATTAAAATCACACATCAAATATAGGCTCTATGATCAATTATTCAAAAATGATTGACGTTATTCTATACCACTAACTTTCTGTTTTCTAATTGCATAATTTATTAAAAATTCAATTCGGTCCTCTCAATTTTCCCTCTGAAATTAAAATTCATTTGAAAATCGCCTCTAATTCTACATCACAAGGTGTACCCCATAGTTTTTCCAAGTCAAACGAAACCACCCTTTGGCCTGAGGCAATGATTTATAGTGCACCCTTGCACGGTAACACGAGTGCGTTTAGAGCCGCTTGTGGAATAAAAAGAACATGATACTTGATGTACGAATCAAGTGACTTTTTTGAAGATAATGCGTGTATTGTTTTCTTTTTATTTGGTCTAACTTATGAGCTGTTTGGGCATCTTAGTGCTATAATTATAATACTAGCGGCCGCCCGCGACTTAGTATGCGTGGACGCCGATTTATCCCTATTAAGGGTGTAGTTTTATCAAATCTGTTCTTAGCGAGCGGATGTCTACACCCTATAAGGAACCTGTCTGCCAAATTTCAAGTTTGTATGTGTTATAGTTTCTGAGATTTTATTATTATAGTACTTTGCACCACTGAATTGCGCTGAACCTTATTTCATGGAAGGAATATGCTTTCTTAAATTGTCCCTTTTTCCGGGTCTTTAGTATAATTATTCGCGGAATTAAAATTTCTTTGATACAGAAATAATTTTCAGTATTATCTTGATGGTTTTTCTTTAGTTCTAAAGATAGCTTGAATTCAAAGGCAATTATTCTGCAAACACTGACAGAAAACGAACCCTTTTGTCATTTTCACTGTCATAATACTTTATATTTGCGTCTTAATCCTGAATTATATCACAAAAAACTCCACCATCACTTAGTTAGTATGAGGATAAAATACAATCAAAACATCAACACTAAATATTACAAGAATAATTAAATAGAAATCAAGGAAAAGTGTAAGGAAATAGGATACAAACAGAGCCGGGGCTAAAAGTAAAGCCTTCCTGTATATAATTACGTATAATACATAACTTAAAACAGAATAGATACTTATGTATCGGAAAATTACTAGAACTCACCCCCCTGCTCAGGTTACCACACATCTTGTGAGAAAAAGTCGGATTTCTAAGTAAAAAGATATCACATTTACTTTTTGATATGTATTTTTAGGGTTCCGTAGCCAAAATGGCAAAAACGGAACCCTTATAGTTTCGTCATGTCCGTCTGTCCGTCTGTCCGTCTGTCCGTCTGTCCGTCTGTCCGTCTGTCCGTCTGTCCGTCTGTCCGTCTGTCACAGCCGATTTACTCGGAAACTATAAGTACTACAGTGATGAAATTTGATGGGAATATGTGTTGTATGAACCGCTACAAAATTATGACACTAAATAGTAAAAAAAAGAATTGGGGGTGGGGCCCCCCATACATGTAACTGAGGGATGAAAATTTTTTTTCGATGTACATACCCGTGTGGGGTATCAATGGAAAGGTCTTTTAAAATGATATAAAGTTTTCTAAAAAACATTTTTCTTAAAGTGAACGGTTTTTGAGATATCAGCTCTCAAAGTCGTAAAAAGTATGTCCCCCCCCCTCTATTTTTATAACTACGGGGTATAAAATTCTAAAAAAAATAGAGGTGATGCATGCTAATTAACTCTTTCAACGATTTTTGGTTTGATCAAAGTATCTCTTATAGTTTTTGAGATAGGTTGATTAAATTGACATAATAAGTTTATTATATTTGCTGCTACGGAACCCTTTGTGCGCGAGCCCGACTCGCACTTGGCCGGTTTTTTTAAAGTTGAATTCAAAGTGTTGTTTCCTCAACGAAAAATTTGTCTTTCAGGTACGATAGTAATTATGATACAGCTACTAAATAAAATACACTCGACATCAAATAAATCGCACCTCCCGCGACAAGCATTTTCAAACGTATGCTTCCCCACTTCCCACCAATATTGGCACCATTTGAAAGCCTAGTTCTAACCTTCATTTCATTAAAGGAAAGGTTTTTACCCCAAAAATGTGTCTTTAGAATAAATGTGAATTTAGAAGGATCCAGAGTCACTTCTTCAAAAAATAGGTAGTTACGCTAGAGCCAACTTTTATGGCTATAAAACTGTTAAGTTGGGATTAATCGCTATCCATCTGTTAAAGAGGACACGTGAGATCATTATTTGGTTTTATAACCATAAAAATTGGTCTAATTGAGCCCATAGGTGGGCCCAAAATGAGGTATTTTTTCAAGTCACATTTATGGTATATGTTAATCATTTATTAAGAAATTAAATGTGTTTTTCTTTAAGGATATTTATTGGGCTTTCAAATAACACCAATATTATTGGGGCACCATGATTGTGTCAGAAGAAAATCGTTAAAGTTCGCGTCGCGGAAGGTGCGGTTTATTTGATGTTGAGTATAGTTAATTAAAACGATACGCACGAAAGTTAACAAGGGAACTTAATATCATTGTTTTCCAACACTCTTTTTTTTGCTTGATGTGTTTTTTTCCTATTTATTAGAATAATTAGGTTTATAATCTCTCGTAGCACCGAAAGGCAACTAAGTTTCTTTAGTAGAATGAAAACACGTAAACATTAACATACAATCACACATGATTTATAAACCCACTTCAGGTTTAAAGAACCGTTATTTCTCATTAAAAACATTACAGTCACTTACATGAGAAATTAACAAATTTTATGTAGGTAGATAATTTACAAGTTGTCCAATAGCCAGAACAAGCAGATGTACTTCTGCGGGAACCGACCTAACAAACCTGTACTCACGTGAACTTCTGCTATTTTTACTTAACAAGATATTATAGACTTAAAAACTACTACTACTTTGCCTGGCCAATTCCCATTTTATTTGGGGTCGGCCCTCCGCGTCGTGCGTCTCCAGGCGACTCGGTCCTAGGTTGTCTTACTGTTAACTTAAAACTTATAGACTTCAAAACGGATGTATCAACATCTAAAAAAGTACCCCAAAAGAAAAGTCCTGATTACCGCGATCGCATGGTGCCCTCTCCCTACACGATACTTTCAAGGGAATATTATGAGTGAAAATTTTCCTCAAATCTTGAGTAATATAAGAGGAGACAGACTCGCACAACGCCTTATAGGTCAACGTTTCTGCCTACTCAATTGTGACGTCACTCATCTTCGTCAACGTGAGTGTTATCTTTCTTTAGTTTGTAAGAAACCGTAGTTTATATCTTCGACGGTCACTCGTTAATTACCTAACACCAATCCTTTTTTTAAAACAAGGGATTGAAATTAGCAAGAAAAAACTACAGTTTACGCCTAATCATATCGATTTAAGGAGATTACCGACTTAAATAAAATTCGCAAATGAACATTAATGTTCGTACATCTTTAAGTCTTTTCGTCAACGTCACAAAGTTGGTTTTCAACGTTCTTAACCAGTCTTAACCACAAAATAAAATACCTATAGCATACTATTGTGTCTATCTTATTTAAACTTGAAAACTTTACCTCTATAGAATCGAAAATCGATTCGTCACGAACTACTCCAAAAATGAAGGCTCCTTACCTGCAAAGAAAAAAATTGCTGTTAGGCACATTTCCACAAATATAAATCGGAAAGGCACATCTGCCTCTTTTCGTTCTAAGCCAATACCGGGCCACATTAGCGACTATGGATGTGTGGAGTTACCCCCTAAATTATTTCGACATATGCAAATTTGTGCGCACCTACAGATGGTGGCAAAGATTAGGAGACAGAATGTACGAGGTAGTTTGGGAGTTCGTTTTGTACCTTCATGAATAGAGTAAAATACTTATCTATTTATCTGCAATGATTAGTTTATAGTAACAAATTAGTAGAACAAAAGATAAATATTATGTTCCTATTGTAAGTACTTGTTTAAACACTTATGGACGGAAAACTTAAAAAAGAATATTATAATAAAAACGCAGGACCGGTCTTTGTGGAAATCCTTGGGGGAGGCCTTTGTCCAGCAGTGGACGTCTATCGGCTGAAACAAATGAACGAACGAACACAGTTCAGAAAAGTTCTCGAGTGGCGACCACAGGTCAGAAGACGTAGTGTGGGCAGGCACCCCACTAGGTGGACCGACGATCTGGTGAAGGTCGCGGAAGGTGCCTGGATGCGGGCAGCGCAAGACCGATCTTTGTGGAAATCCTTGGGGGAGGCTATTGTTCAGCAGTGGACGTCCTTTGGCTAAAACGAACGAACGAATGAACACAGTATAATAAATATGAGTACTATTCTAGAAATCATCAGAATAAAAAGTATAAGGCTGAGTTGCGCCATCTTACTTCAACTTTCACACACGTCAAAAATCTGTCAAACTACATACAGTGCTTTTTGTTATTGTTACGATTAAAATGAGGTGGTGCAACTGAGCCTAAGTAGGACAAGTCACTAGAACAAGCTATGATAGAGCAACTACTTTGAATAGTATTCCAAAATTATCAATTTACATCGCTAAACCAAATATTTACTTTAGTAGCCAAGTTTACTGGTTCTCAGTACCACTCTTTACTGAATACTACAATATAATTTTACCATTTCCAGTACATTATAGGTAAAAACATGTCCAATCTAATCTATGTCACACACCTAGCTACGCGTCTCCCAAAAAACGGCGCGGCGCAGTTGTAAAATTGTCTAACTACCCCCCGCGCCCGCGCCTCATTACGGCTCGCGTGTGCCACACGAGGGCTACGGGTCACAGGATAAGTCTTGAGATGGGCTGCTTAATTTGTTTAAAATTGAAGCAAGGTTAGGACAAAAAAATTACCGAATAAAGGTAGTGTACTAAAGTTGTTTTAATTCCCTTTTTATGAAGTTTCAATTCCCTTTTTATAGATAGTCAAAAATAAAATCAACATCCAAAATATTTATTCAGTTTAGACCACAAGTGGCACTTATGAACGTCAAAATATAGTAAAAAATAAAACAAATAAAAGGTAGCCCTTATGGGCCCTTATACTTTACATGTCTCCTTATCTTTTGGGCCCTACCAGCGCTTCGAGACAAACATAGTGCTGAGAAGAAACGCCGGAACAAACTCAGATGATAATGATTCGATGATGTGTTAAAACGTAACATATCATCGTATATACATACCTATAACTCTTGTGCACATAAAATATTCTAAGCGTAAACCAAATTTTTTTTTCATATTGCAGTTTCAAGCGTTTTACAAAATTATAATAAGGTTTGCAGTTGGTTTTTCCAACTGGTATGATAGATGACAAGAGTAACTGGTTAAGTCTACGTTTAGTTACAGTTTGGTACTTTATGTCTATGGGAGACGGTAATCACTTACCATCAGGTGATCCGTCTGCTCGTTTGCCTCCTGTCACATAAAAAAACTACTTATCCATTTAATAAATTTATCGCCTTTCAGAAAAATATAGAGACAATAACATTAAGCATGTAATCAGCTTTACAAATTCTTCATCCGATTCCTACAAATTCCTCGTAATTTTCCACTTTCTAATGACATATCTCGCGACAAGTCATCCTAATCTGCCCCGCGTGCCCTCTCGCAGATCGCGATACTAACCCATGTTCATCTCTTTCTAGTTTTCAAAAACCTCTCCCTCTTGCCTCCCTGCCCCACCCCCTCCTAATTCCTTACATATTTAAATTCCACTTCCACCGTGCCCCAGTCTTCATATTGTCTCCACATGGTTTCGTATGTTATTTCCATCTGAAATGTTTCTTTACATTCGGAATGGGATTAATTTTTATTATGATCTTTCGTACCAATTCGGGCATAATTGAAGATTTTTTTCCAGGGATTATGGGGGGTAGATGCCATCATGAATTCCTGGTATTGGAATGAAACACGGAGGAAATTGATCGGGATATTTTGATTAATTTCTAGAAATGTTTCATAACGCGAAACACTTCAAAGATCAAGTTTAATTTCATGATTATTTAAGAATACTTGTATTATTGCTTCCTTATTTAAAACGTTAATTGCGATGTTTGCACGTACCATTTTAGTATCAACAATACGTCAATATTCTAAATGTCTAGAATACCTAGCTAAATTCATAAGTTTGTGAATAACTACAATATAAAAAAGGAAAAGTGCGAATCGCACACGATAGGTTCCATCTGACATTGAAACTCCCGCTGCCACGATAATAATCGATCAAAATAATCCAAAAAAAACGCGTATGTTATTTCATTATTCGTTGATGTAATAAATACACATTATGGGTAAGTCTCTTCTTTTTACGATTCATCAGACATGCTGACAATAAAAGAAAGCAAAGGTTACATTATGGTTCCTATCAATATTATCCATTATTACCCTGTTCTTATTTCACACATTTTAGAGTTCATAGCATCACGTTCTAACATATCGTTGGAACATAATTACCTAATTCATGTATATTTTAGCGTGTTCTAAAACTAACCATTTATTTCAATGTCCTAGTTCCGATAAATATGCAACATACTTTACATTAATAATATTCTCTAAATCTTCTCATGCGTTAGTTTCGACTGTGTGTCACCGACACTTGATCAAATAGATTGCGTTTAGTATGGACACAATATAGGAAATAACAGCAGGTTCAGTGCCTGACAGGTACAACAAGTAGTATTAACCTTCAAATTCTACCATTATTTTTTTTATCAAATACGTTTTTTACAAGTCCCTTAATAAACCTCAGATGAGACACGTAAAAGACGTATGTGTAGTATCAATCAATTAATCATGTATGTACCTATACCAATTTTTAGGTTAAAATTTTTCCTTATACGATCAAGTCTAGACTGTAAACCTCTTTCTAAATCATTTTTACTTCGGACAAACGACCATGTTTCTATGAATAGACCATAGTTACACTATATGTAATGCTCACGAGATATTGACAAAAGTGGAAACACATTATTGCCATAAATGAAAGAAGAAGTGCATCTAGTGATCTAAAAGTTAAGTCAATTGTGATTGCAAAGAGAAGTAATGCCAAGTATATTGAAATCTACGAGAACTCCATTGGCGCGGATTAAATCTTTTTAAAAAACTATTAATAATTTCAATATGTACTTAAAAGTGCCTAGCTAGCGTACATATTTATAACCATGTATGTTATAGTCTGTAAACCCTTGAAAAAGAGGCTGACAATAGTGACTGAGTTTCTTGCGCTGCTTCTTCTCAGCACTGGCCCATTTATTATCCTGAAGCAGTGGTAGGGTTAATACTGGAACGTGTAAAGTGCCTTAAAAGCCTACTTGCATAAATAAATAAGACTTATGACCATGAAAGTGTTACAAACAAACTTTAAGACTAGACACGTGTCGTGGGTTACACGTGTATTATTTTAGTCTATAGCTAATAATGTGTCAGAATAGGTCCTACTGTATTCCATTTATGTTGTTATTTGTGCTATTAGAATAGGCGAAAAACCACCTGTTCCAACTTACATTCGGATATTTGAATTGTCTGAGAATTGCAGGTAAATAAGTGTAAGGTCGCGAATGTTCTTGCCATCTCTGTTTTGGGCATTGTTATGTTGCTGCAAAAACTACATAGCTACTTACCTAAAATTACGTGGCAACATAAAAATATTACCTATTATTTTCAGCATGCTACTTGCTTATTTGGGCCAGTTTGGCTCCCAATTTTAGTAAAAACACGTACTTACGTAATATAAAATGATTAGAACTTGCACAATAGGTAGATACCTACTTGTATAATATTGTAAAAGTGCTCTTTAACCAACTTAACTACTACTTAAAAGCTCAGAGCATGACACGTCATGCTGAGCGGTGGCCATTTTTGGTTTCCAACTTCCTTTTACTTTTTCAAATAGTGTTTTATATTTTTTTTTTATGTTGGAATCAAAATAAATGTTTTCTTTTAACCAAAAATTATCCTATTCTTTACAAATAAACATATTTGTCTTTGAGAAATTCATTTTATGAATTTATTCGATTATGTATTTAAATTCTTATGCTCGTCAGCAATATGACTTCATAATACATAAATGACTATTTAAAAAACCTCCTAATATAAAATCTTTCTTTGCTTTCAGGTTATTCGGTGCTTCGTTCTACAGTCGGTTTATTCAAAAAGGTAAGTACCTATTTCACCCTTAAACCTAACAGCTTGCTGAGCCACAGGCAGTCGGTGACTACGTATTATCAAGCTCTAAAGCTCTCTCTACATTTTTTCTCACAAACTTTAACACTTTTTGTTAGGTCTTAGTATTTTTTTCATCTACCTTGTGTTTGGAAGGGGCTATGATACATAATTTGATTCTTTGAACCCTTAAACTATGCTAAACTCGAAGCAGATAACAACTTTTACTGTATGATCTTGGTGCTATCAAATTTCTGGATACTTTTAATTATCTAACCCAAACATTCTTATAACTCGTGTTCCTCATTAGTGAAGTATGAAGGTCTTAAGTAAGCTTTACGAAGAACTAATCAGATACAATGACTAGCTGTGACCTGTGACTTCGTTTGCGTTAAATATTTTGCCTTTTATTTTGTCAAATTAACAAAATATTTTTCGTTCTGTGACCTAACTCGTAAATACAGTATAGATGATAGGTCTTTCTGTGTTCCCAAAGTACATTATTAGGTATGACTTCAAATAGTTTCTACGAAAATTTCCTATCACAGGACAACCAAAATAGGTACTACCTAAGTATAGGTTTGAATAAAAGTTAAACAAACCCCAAAAACAAATTAATCCATCATCATTCCAAATAAAGCTACATCAAGCGCAAACAAACCTGCAAAGACTACTTATATACCGCATCCTATATACTACATTAAATACGCCCGTACATTAAAAATATAAAATAATGTTGTTACGGGGGTGGCGGCGGCGGCCATAATAAATTCATTTGCGTAGTTTTTCCAATAATTCGTCGATTGGTGGAAAAATGACTACTCATTTGGTGTAGCGTGTATCCCTTTTCGTCATTAACATATGCCCATGTTGCTCTCATGTGGGCTTTTTCCCGAATATTCTTCCTGTTTTTATTGTACGCAGTACAGTCGACGGGGATATTTTGGTCGTAATAAGCGGTAATTTTGCTATTATTATTAGTACGTAAGTGATTGTTAGGTTAAGGTTCGGGGATAGCATTTGTTGACGTGTTTTGAGTTTCTAAATAGCTTATACCTACCACCTAAATGATAAAAAAAAGTTTAGCAATGGTTTTTTATGCAGATCAAGGCAGGTATTTGACCGCAATCGCACCTGATGTTAAGCTGTTCGCATTATAAAAGAGTTAAAGAAACGCTTTGTGCGAGCTGGTAGAATGTCGACAATGTAGGGATGGTACGCTAACCTGCGCCTGGTTCCCCGGTGATGGAAGGAGTGCAGTCGTAAGAACTAACTATTATACCGGGTTTGATTCTCAAACTAAGCAACTAACATCCTTGAGGTTAGGTTAGGAAATACCTTCTTCTTCTGCCTCGCCTTATGCCGATACGCGGGGTCGGCTTTCCCAATCATGCGCCGCCATTTAATTTTATCTCAAACGTCTTGATCGTGTAGTCCCAATAATTTCATGTCCTTGTGGAGATTCATCGTCCAGGTGGTTGGCTTTCCTCTCATCTTGTTTGTGGCTTTTTTTCAGCATTATTGGGAATATCTTTCTCTGTTGCTTATAAAAACAACTCAGTATGCATGAGACAGATGAGTAAATCACATAAATGGCACATAGTTCGCAGAACTGACGGCCGATGGGGCAGTAAGGTTAACATCAGGTGCGATTGTGGTCAAATACCTGCCTTGTTATCCATAAAATAAAAAATAAAAAAAAAGGTTCTGGAGTGGAGGTGAGAGGCTTCTGGAGGTCGGTGGACCGACGACCTCATAAAGGTAGTAGGAACGCGCTGTATGCTACTATGAATGGCCGCTGCCAACCGGTCATTATGGAAGTCATTGTAAGAGGCCTATGTTCAGCAGTGGTCGTCCTATCGCTGAAATGATGATGATGAAATNGATTTATTCTAGGAACAGTCGTCGTCGTCGTCGTCTAATTACCAATCCTTTTTTTAAATTAGGGATTGAAATTAACAAAAAATTACTATAGCTTACGCCTAATCATATCGACATAAGGATATTACCGACATAAAACGAGTACTCGCAAATTAACATTACGTACATCTTTACGTCTTTTCGTCAACGTCACAAAGTTGGTTTTCAACGTTCTTAACCAGTCTTAACCACAAAATAAAATACCTATAGCATACTATTGTGTCCATCTGATTTAAACTTGAAAACTTTACCTCTATAGAATCGAAAATCGAATCGTCGCGAACTACTCCAAAAATGAAGGCTCCTTACCTGCAAAGAAAAAAAATCCTGTTAGGCACATTTCCACAAATATAATCGGAAAGGCACATCTGCCTCTTTTCGTTCTAAGCCAATACCGGGCCACATTAGCGACTATGGATGTGTGGAGTTACCCCCTAAATTATTTCGACATATGCAAATTTGTGCGCACCTACAGATGGTGGCAAAGATTAGGAGACAGAATGTACGAGGTAGTTTGGGAGTTCATTTTGTACCTTCATGAATAGAGTAAAAATACTTATCTATTTATCTGCAATGATTAGTTTTAGTAACAAATTAGTAGAACAAAAGATAAATAATAATATGTTCTTATTGTAAGTACTTGTTTAAACACTTATGGACGGAAAACTTAAAAGAGAATATTATAATAAAAGCGCAGGACCGATCTTTGTGGAAATCCTTGGGGGAGGCCTTTGTCCAGCAGTGGACGTCTTTTGGCTGAAACAAACGAACGAATACAGTATAATGGGGCAGAAAAGTTCTCGAGTGGCCACCACAGGTCAGAAGACGTAGTGTGGGCAGGCACCCCACTAGGTGGACCGACGACCTGGTGAAGGTCGCAGGAGGTGCCTGGATGCGAGCGCCGCAGGACCGATATTTGTGGAAATCCTTGGGGGAGGCCTTTGTTCAGCAGTGGACGTCATTTGGCTGAAACGAACGAACGAATGAACACAGTATAATAAGAGTATTATTGTAGTATAGCAAATTGCAAGTCATTACTAGAAATCATCAGAATAAAAAGTATAAGGCTGAGTTGCGCCATCTTACTTCAACTTTAACAAACGTCAAAAATCTGTCAAACTCCATACAAAAAGCACCGATTAATTTTTATACCTTAAAATGAGGTGGTGCAACTGAGCCTAAGTATGACAAGTCACTAGAACTAGTTATGATAGAGCAACTAGTTACTTTGAATAGTACATTGATAAACCAAATATTTACTTTCGTAGCCAACTGGTTCTCAGTACCCTCTTTTGTCGCTGAATACTACAATATAATTTTACCATTTCCAGTACATTAAAGGTAAAAACATGTCCAATCTAATCTATGTCACACACCTAGCTACGCGTCTCCCAAAAAACGGCGCGGCGCAGTTGTAAAATTGTCTAACTACCCCCCGCGCCCGCGCCTCATTACGGCTCGCGTGTGCCACACGAGGGCTACGGGTCACAGGATAAGTCTTGAGATGGGTTGCTTAATTCAGTGAACTGCTCCTGAACCAAATGTACCTACTACTGCTTTTTTAATTTATTTATATTAACCGGCAGACAATGGTGACTGAGCTTGTTGCGGCGCTTCTTTTCGGCACTTGCCAAATGTTGGTCTCGAAGCGCTGGTAGGTTAAAAAGATTATGAGACATGTAGAGGCTCCTTAAGAGCAAAATATTTGACGATTTGTAAGCACTATATAATAGTCTATGCAAATAAATAAATTTTGACTTTGACTTTAATTTGGTTAGATTTCATCCTCTTCTTTTCGTGTCGACAACAAACCTACACAGTGTCAGCCCAAAACTCCGCCACAAGAGTGGCGTTGTCAGCAGCACTCATCAAATCCTCCTGAGTGCAGTTGTTTGGGCACTCAGGGCACGACATTGTGCTTCATCGACTGGGGAACCAAACCGCACCTGCACTCCATGTTTAGAATTGAAGCAAGTTTGGGACAAAAAATACCGGGAATAAAGGTAGTGTACTGTGTTAAAACGTAACACATCATCGAATGTGAATAAATCTTGTGCAGATATTCTAAGTGCAAACCAAATACAAAAAATATTTTAATATTGCAGTTTCAAGCGTTTTACAAAATTATAATAAGGTTTGCAGATAGTTTTTCCACCTAGTATGACATGGTAGACTTGTAGGCTTTGGAATGGATTTTACGGGACAAGAGTAACTGGTTTAATCTACGTTTAGTTACAGTTGGGTACTCATTTTAATTTTATCGCCTTTAAAAAAATATATAGAGACACATTAAGCTTTTTGTAATTAGCTCAACATTGTCCTTTATCCGATTCCTAAGAAGTAATAAATAATAATAAATAAATAAAAACTAGGTACAATGCAAGATTCAGCAGTAGTCCTCGTAATTTTCTACTTTTCCGTGACATATCTCGCGACAAGTCATCCTAATCTGCCCCGCGTGCCCGCTCGCAGATCGCGATACTAACCCATGTTCATCTCTTTCTAGTTTTCAAAAACCTCTCCCTCTTGCCTCCCTGCCCCACCCCCTCCTAATTCCTTACATATTTAAATTCCACTTCCACCGTGCCCCAGTCTTCATATTGTCTCCACATGGTTTCGTATGTTATTTCCATCTGAAATGTTTCTTTACATTCGGAATGGGATTAATTTTTATTATGATCTTTCGTACCAATTCGGGCATAATTGAAGATTTTTTTCCAGGGATTAGGGGGGTAGATGCCATCATGAATTCCTAGTATTGTAATGAAACACGGAGGAAATTGATCGGGATATTTTGATTAATTGCTAGAAATGTTTCATAACGCGAGACCCTTCAAAACTCAAGAGTGCTTGTTTAATTTCATGATTATTTAAGACATAATTAGGTATTGCTTCCTAATTTAAAACGTTAATTGCGATTTTTGCAAGTACCATTTTAGTATCCACAATACGTCAATATTCTAAATGTCTAGAATATCTAGTTCCATTCATAGCTTTGTGAATAACTACAATATAAAAAAAGGAAAAGTCCGAATCGCACACGATAGGTTCCATCGCACAAGTTTGAAACTCCCGCTGCCACGATAATCGATCAAAATAATCCAAAAATAACGCGTCGTTTGTCCCCCCTCCATTATAAATGTTATTTCATTATTCGTTGATGTAAAAATACACATTCTAGCAAAGTCTTCAACTGTCTTCATAATGTGATTCATCAGATATACTGACAGATAGAAAGCGAAGGTATATTAGGGTCCCTACCATTATTATTACATCCATTATAAACCTAACCCTATCACTATCTCAGTAGGAACACAATTAAATCATCAATTATTTTAGCGTGTTCTAAAACTAAAACTGTGGAATGGACTGTCGTCTGCGGTGTTTCCGGATGGATACGACCTGCAAGCTTTCAAGAGGAGAGCGTATCTTTACCTTAAAGGCCGGCAACGCACCTGTAACGCCCCTGGGTCTGCGGGTGTCTATGGGCGACGGTAATCACTTACCATCAGGTGATCCGTCTGCTCGTTTGCCTCCTGTCACATAAAAAAAAAATACTAACCATTAATTTCAATGTCCTAGTTCCGATAAATATGCAACATACTTAACATTAACTATAATATTCTCTAAATCTTCTCATGCGTTAGTTTCGACTGTGTGTCACCGACACTTGATCAAATAGATTGCGTTTAGTATGGACACAATATAGGCAATAACAGCAGGTTCAATGCCTGACAGGTACAAGTAGTATTAACCTTCAAATTCTACCATTAATTTACTTTTTTTTATCAAATACGTTTTTTACAAGTCTCCTAATAAACCTCAGATAAGACACGTAAAAGACGTATGTGTAGTATCAATCAATTAATCACGTATGTATACCAATTTTTAGGTTAAAATTTTTCTTTATACGATCAAGTCTAGACTGTAAACCTCTTTCTAAATCGTTTTTACTTCGGATAAATTACCTTGTTTGTATGAATACACCACAGTTACATCTATGTAGGTATGTAATTGCTATGCTCACGAGATATTAGCAAAAGTGGAAACGCATTATCACCATTAAGAAGATGAAGAAGAAGTGCACCTTTGTAGGTATCTAGTGATTTATGTAAAAATCTTTCATTGCAAAGAGAACTAATGTTTGGCTCTTTCTTCTCCTTTGGCGCGGACTATAATAAATTTATTTATTGATAATATTTTAAATGTACTTAAATTAAATGTAGCCATGAAAGTGTAACAAACAAACTTTAACTCTAGAATACACGTGTCGTGGGTTACACGTGTATTATTCTAGTCTATAGCTAATAATGTGTGGGAATAGGTCCTACTGTATTCCATTTATGTTGTTATTTGTGCTATTAGAATAGGCGAAAAACCACCTGTTCCAACTTACATTCGGATATTTGAATTGTCTGAGAATTGCAAGCAAATAAGTGTAAGGTCGCGAATGTTCTTGCCATCTCTGTTTTGGGCATTGTATTTAGTTATATTGCTGCAAAAAAATACATAGCTACTTACCTAAAATTACGTGAAAAACCTTGGTTATGATTGCTACATGCTTAATTGGGAAACGTTTTAGAAAACTAAAGTTGGGAGTTTATCTCCAAATATAATTAAGTAATGACACTTACTTACATAATATAAAATGATTAGAACTTGCACAATAGTAACTCAGAACATGCTCTTTTAAAGCCAACTTAATAAAAAAACTACTCTTTACAAATAAATATCTTTGTCTTTGAGAAATTAATTTCATGAATTTATCGATTATGTATTTAAATTCTTATGCTCGTCAGCAATATGACTTCATAATACATTAATGACTATTTAAAAAACCTCCTAATATAAAATCTTTCTTTGCTTTCAGGTTATTCGGTGCTTCGTTCTACAGTCGGTTTATTCAAAAAGGTAAGTACCTATTTCACCCTTAAACCTAACAGCTTGCTGAGCCACAGGCAGTCGGTGACTACGTATTATGAAGCTCTAAAGCTCTTTTCACATTTTTTCTCACAAAGTTTACCACTTTTTGTTAGATCTTAGTATTTTTTTCATCTACCTTGTGGTTGGAAGGGGCTATGATACATAATTTGATTCTTTGAACCCTTAAACTATGCTAAACTCGAAGCAGATAACAACTTTTACTGTACGAGTATGATCTTGGTGCTATCAAATTTCTGGATACTTTTAATTATCTAACCCAAACATTCTTATAACTCGTGTTCCTCATTAGTGAAGTATGAAGGTCTAAAGTACGCTTTACGAAGAACTAATCAGATACAATGACTGGCTGTGACCTGTCACTTCGTTTGCGTTAAATATTTGGCCCTTTATTTTGTCAATTTACAAAATATTTTTCGTTCTGTGACCTAACTCGTAAATACAGTATAGGTCCCTATATATGTATCTTCTGTCTTTCTGTATTCCCAAAGTACATTATTAGGTATACCATACTAAACGTCACCTTACTGCAAATAGTTTCTACGAAAATTTCCTATCACAGGACAACCAAAATAGGTACCACCTAAGTATAGGTTTAAACAAAAGTTGAACAGGCCCCAAACACAAATTAATCCATCATCATTCCAAATAAAGCTACATCAAGCGCAAACAAACCCGCGGCCGAAGACTACTTATACATATACCGCATCCTATATACTACATTAAATACGCCCGTACATTAAAAATATAAAATAATGTTGTTACGGGGGTGGCGGCGGCGGCCATAATAAATTCATTTGCGTAGTTTTTCCAATAATTCGTCGATTGGTGGAAAAATGACTACTCATTTGGTGTAGCGTGTATCCCTTTTCGTCATTAACATATGCCCATGTTGCTCTCATGTGGGCTTTTTCCCGAATATTCTTCCTGTTTTTATTGTACGCAGTACAGTCGCCGGGGATATTTTGGTCGTAATAAGCGGTAATTTTGCTATTATTATTAGTACGTGAGTGATTGTTAGGTTAAGGTTCGGGGATAGCATTTGTTGACGTGTTTTGAGTTTCTAAATAGCTTATGCCTACCACCATAAAGATAAAAAAAAGTTTAGCAATGGATTTTTATGCAGAACATGGCAGGTATTTGACCGCAATCGCACCTGATGTGAAGCTGTTCGCATTATAAAAGAGTTAAAGAAACGCTTTGTGCGAGCTGGTAGAATGTCGACAATGTAGGGATGGTACGCTAACCTGCGCCTGGTTCCCCGGTGATGGAAGGAGTGCAGTCGTAAGAACTAACTATTATACCGGGTTTGATTCTCAAACTAAGCAACTAACATCCTTGAGGTTAGGTTAGGAAATACCTTCTTCTTCTGCCTCGCCTTATGCCGATACGCGGGGTCGGCTTTCCCAATCATGCGCCGCCATTTAATTTTATCTCAAACGTCTTGATCGTGTAGTCCCAATAATTTCATGTCCTTGTGGAGATNGGACATTCGTCATCCAGGTGGTTTGAGGCCTTCCTTTTGCCATCTTTTTTGTAGCGATGGCGAGGATTGATGAGGCTTAGCTTTTTTTCAGAATTATTGGAAATATCTTTCTCTGTTTCTTATAAAAGCAACTTATGCATGAGACAGGTGAATAAATCACATAAATGGCACATAGTTCGCAGAACTGGGGCAGTAAGATTCTGGAGTGGAGGTTTCTGGAGGTCGGTGGACCGACGACCTCATAAAGGAAGCAGGAACGCGCTGTATGCTACCTGCTATGAATGGCCGCTGCCAACCGGTCATTATGGAAGTCATTGTAAGAGGCCTATGTTCAGCAGTGGTCGTCTTATCGCTGTATTGATGATGATGAAATGACATTAGATTTCTTTTTTGGTGTCCACGAAAACGTTTTCTTTTTGAAAATAAAAAATAACAAGCTAGACCTGTTTGTGAATGGGAACAGCTGCTAACAAACAAACTGATTGCGTAGATAAGCAGACTCTTATACTATTTATACAAGTGTATACTTAGTGTGTCTAAATGATACACTATTACGCTTTCATAACTGAGCTAGGAGACCAAGGCTAGACGTAAATTTAAATAACATAGTTTTTTTACCAGTCTACTTTGTATTCCCACTTTATACGAGTAGGTATGTATTTTATAAATTTAATATAATAAAAACACATGTTTTCTAAATAATTATCTTTATTGCTTATTTTACTCTACTTTCGTTTCAGCCGAACTTCCACTGCTGGACAAAGGCCTCCCCCAAGGATTTCCACAAAGACCGGTCCTGCGCCGCTCGCAACCATGCACCTCCCGCAACCTTCACTAGATCGTCGGTCCACCTAGTGGGAGGCCTGCCCACGCTACGTCTTCCGGCTTGTGGTCGCCACTCAAGATCTTTCCTGCTCCAGCAGCCATCAGCTCTACGAGCTATATGCCCCGCCCACTGCCACTTGATTTTAGCGATTTTGCGAGCTATGTCGGTCACTTTGGTTCTCCTGCGGATCTCCTCATTTCTGATTCGATCACGCAGGGAAACTCCGAGCATAGTACGCTCCATCTCCCTTTGGACCCTTAACTCTAATTGGTATCTTCTTCGGTCTTTTTTCTCTTTTGTATACCTATTTGATGTTATGTAAAAGAAATTTTCCTTGGTACAAGTAGGTTGGATAACACTGCACGAATGTCTTACAGTGTACCTACCATGACTTTACATTAGGTGTGCTCGCTAGCGAGTACGTCAAAAATCTCTATGAAGATTTTGTTTCTTGAAAGTAGCCGCTAGGGGCGCTGCACAATATGTCATACAATTAATGTCATTTTTTTACGCAGTCGCTAGCGAGCACACCTAACGTAAACTCATGGTAGGCACACAGATATCTTTAGAAAACTAAGCGTGGGTTAAAAAAGCATTTATTTTTGGAAATAATTACTATCAAGAACTCAGACTGATCCTTTGATCTTTGAAAATAAGATTAAATTGAGAAATCAGAATTTGATTACAGAATGTGGGTTCGTTTCTTTTTATAGATACTCGTATTTTTAAATTTACCGCAAATCATGGAAAAATTTGGCTTATATTACAAGATGAATACGTAGAAAAGGTAATTGATAAGAAATTAATTTGCAAAAAGGCAGGGGAAAAGATTAATCATCATGAAAGCCACCACACAGCCACAAATTTGGAGTAGCATATCAAACAGTCACAGTTTTGAAATACCAATAGTTTGAGTCTCAATATAAAGACCTATTTTCACGTCATTTGTCCACATTTCAATGCTTGATGTCATTCAAAATTAGGCATCAGCCATCAAACTACCCCCGACGCTCTGCGTTTGGAACTCAATATCATCATNGTGGAGATTCATCGTCCAGGTGGTTGGCTTTCCTCTCATCTTGTTTGTGGCTTTTTTTCAGCATTATTGGGAATATCTTTCTCTGTTGCTTATAAAAACAACTCAGTATGCATGAGACAGATGAGTAAATCACATAAATGGCACATAGTTCGCAGAACTGACGGCCGATGGGGCAGTAAGGTTAACATCAGGTGCGATTGTGGTCAAATACCTGCCTTGTTATCCATAAAATAAAAAATAAAAAAAAAGGTTCTGGAGTGGAGGTGAGAGGCTTCTGGAGGTCGGTGGACCGACGACCTCATAAAGGTAGTAGGAACGCGCTGTATGCTACTATGAATGGCCGCTGCCAACCGGTCATTATGGAAGTCATTGTAAGAGGCCTATGTTCAGCAGTGGTCGTCCTATCGCTGAAATGATGATGATGAAATGACATTAGATTTTTTTTTGGTGTCCATGAAAACGTTTTCTTTTTGAAAATAAAAAATAACAAGCTAGACCTGTTTGTGAATGGGAACAGCTGCTAACAAACATACTGATTGCGTAGATAAGCAGACTCTTCTACTATTTATACAAGTGCATACTTACTTAGTGTGTCTAAATGATACACTATTACGCTTTCATAACTGAGCTAGGAGACCAAGGCTAGACGTAAATTTAAATAACATAGTTTTTTTACTAGTCTACTTTGTATTCCCACTTTATACGAGTAGGTATGCATTTTATAAATTTAATATAATACAAACACATGTTTGCTAAATAATTATCTTTATTGTTTATTTCACTCTACTTTCGTTTCAGCCGAAAGACGTCCACTGCTGGACAAAGGCCTCCCCCAAGGATTTCCACAAAGACCGGTCCTGCGCCGCTCACACCCAGGCACCTCCCACGACTTTCACCAGATCGTCGGTCCACCTAGTGAGAGGCCTGTCCACGCTACGTCTTCCGGTTCGTGGTCGCCACTCAAGGACTTTCCTGCTCCAACGGCCATCAGCTCTACAAGCTATGTGCCCCGCCCACTGCCACTTGATTTTAGCGATTCTGCAGGCTATGTCGGTCACTTTGGTTCTCCTGCGGATCTCCTCATTTCTGATTCGATCACGCAGGGAAACTCCGAGCATAGTACGCTACATCTCCCTTTGGACCCTTTACTCTACTTGGTATCTTCTTCGGTCTTCTCTTTTGTATATCTATTTGATGTTACGTAAAGAAATTTTCGTTTGTACAATTAGGTTGGATGACACTGCAGGAATGTATTACAGATATCTTTAGAAAACTAGGCGTGGGTTAAATAGCATTTATTTTTGGAAATAATTACTATCAAGAACTCAGACTGATCCTTTGATCTTTGAAAATAAGATTAAATTGAGAAATCAGAATCTTTGATTACAGAATGTGGGTTCGTTTCTTTTTATAAATACTCGTATTTTTAAATTAACCGCAAATCATGGAAAAAATTGTCTTATATTACAAGATGAATACGTAGAAAAGGTAATTGATAAGAAATTAATTTGCAAAAAGGAAGGGAAAAGATTTATTATCATGAAAATCACCACACAGTCACAAATTTGGACTAGCATATCAAACAGTCATAGTTTTGAAATGCCAATAGTTTGAGACTAAATAAAGACCTATTTTCATGTCATTTGTCCACATTTCAATGCTTGATGTCATTCAAAATTAGCCATCAAACTACCCCCGACGCTCTGCGTTTGGAACTCAATATCATCATCATCATCTCAGCCATAGGACGTCCACTGCTGAACATAGGCCTCCCCCAATGCTTTCTATGTTGTCCGGTTGGTAGCGGCCAGCGTCCAGCGCCTTCCTGCTACCTTTATGATGTCGTCGGTCCCCCTTGCGATCTACCCATCAGTCAAATAGTCTCAAATCAGATCACGATTTGCCATAAACCCTTCAGATTAAATACTTAGAAAATAAACCAAACACTAATGAGTATTTTCAAAGATAGGCTCAGCTTTTTCTTTCTGCCGAAAGTAACTCGACGATACAAGAATACAAAACAACGAAAGACAAACAATTCATTTGTAACACAAATAGTAGGCTTATTATTCAGTCAGTACTATTCAAGACTGATTGATAAGTACTTGATACTGAACGAACACTGCTCATGATTAGCAAATAAAAGGTCCATACTTCACGCTACATGTGAAGTCGTGAATGTCGCGTAGCAAGTTCGTAGCGTGCGAGCTTTCTACGGAGCGTTACGATTCTACTACGGGACTACGAAAGCTTCGTTTTCCCAGAAGCTACGTGAATAGTTTTAAGATTGCCGCTTGAAAATTACAAAAATATTGTAGTAAAAGGCAGAAAGGTTAAAAATACACGGCTTAATTTTAGTATAAACTAAAAAGGTTAGTTTCTGTTCAAGTTCACGACTGTTTCAAAATGCAATATTGTTTTAAGCATCGCTTCTATTACGGTGTAAATAAATTAAACCTAATTAATTATTGATTGAATCTTCAATTATTAAATCAACCTTTTTAAAACACATGACCAACTCCAACAAATTCGTCCAACCTGAAGTTTCTTTACCTGAAAATCGCTAAATAAAAATGACATAAACGCCCCAATTAACTACTAAACTGGTTTGCCCCAAACTTCCTCCATTGTTTTGCTAATTCAATATGTATTTAGATCAGCGTTTTTTCCGGCAACTATTGGGTTGCAGCCTATTCCGTGACAAGCTGGAATAGAGCCTGATTTACCGGCCTCGTGTACTTCAAACGAGATCGCAGTGTTTTGATTGATGTCGTGCAGCGATTCATTCGAATACCTTACCGATTTCGTGAGGAAGGAATACGTAGGATCACGAACGAGGATTTATAGAAATAGATCGTATTGTTGTTCTAATTTGGAGTTTATTAACTAGGCGTAAGCGACGTAACTTTATTGATTATTATTATATCTATTTCATTTGATTGTAACATTGTCAAGTCAAAATTCTTCTATATACATGGACTATTAAAAATAGTGCTTACAGAGTTAGCTTGTAGAGTGTAAATGAAACTTATAATTACTAAAGTGCAAGATCAAGTGTCAGGATAAAATAATGTGAAAACTTGGAAGAAACTTTTTCCCAGACACAGAACTAATAAATAATAATAAAGAAATAAATATCCTTGAGACATTACACACTACGCGATCTAGACCCTAACAAAGCAAAGCTTGTAAAATGGGTACAGATAAAGATACCGGAGACAACTGATGATCAATTTTAAAATTAACTTAGTCACGTTGAGTGAAAAAGTCATGAAATACTAAATAGTGGTATTATTAGGTACTGCACAATTTCCTAGATTTCAACTAAAAATATTAGTTTTTTGTATGTTTAACCACGTCACATGACGTCGGGCGTGTCGCGTAACGTAGCGTCATATCTCTGAGGCGTGTCGTGTCACTTCAATCATTTATTATTACTTATTTATTAGGTACACCAACAAAGTCACATACATAATACAGTTCATACATTTTAACATGGTTTAACACATGATGCGTATATGACCTCAATTACAGGTATACACAGCATTTCTTTTTGCAATGTTAGATCGACTAGAGCAAAGCAAAAAGAAGAGTATATTATTATGTTAAACCTATATTACAAAATATTTGAAATAGGTATCTAAATGTTTTAAACTGATTTTAGATTCACATCGTCGAGCTAATTGGTCGAGTATTCCCAAAATACACGTTTGCGAACGCTTAAGTTAATTATCCAAGTATTATGTTTCACGGTACGCGAGGGTTTTGTTTTTAAATTCTAATTGGTACTGTACGTCTAAACGTCATATTGTTACTAAGGAAAACGTGTTTACGCCACGGATAATTAAGGAAAAACAAATATAAGGCGATTTTCAGTAATACTTTTTCGATAGCTACCATCTTGATAGAATTTTTTGTATGATATCGTCTATACGTTACAAAAGCTACTGTTTGTTGTACGATAGCTCTTTGGTACCATTAGAGAGACATATTTGTGCTGTAATGGACTAAAAGAACCAACCGCACAGTTAACAGAATCAGCAACTAAAAGACCAAAAGCACAGTGACTGTCGATTTCAAATCGAGATTGTCTTCGCTTCGCTACTTAGTACGCCCGTATTCACAAACGATGCTAGCTTAAGTGAAGCTGAAAATCAAACACACAGCTTTGAATAGAGCTCTGTGATTGGTTCGTGTGTCACCCTGTGCGTCCACGCGTACCTCATAGTAATGTTTGTGAATACGGGCGTTAGACACCTTACTAACTACTTCATCGAAACAAATTCTGTAATTAATATCATTGTCAAATAAAAAAAAACTTTTTTATTTGACAATATATGTTTTATGATTAGATACAGGAGCTCATAAATTTGAACTACTTGTCCACTATTACGATATCATGTGTTTTACAATAAAAGTACTTACTTAAATAATAAGCAACAAATTAACCCATCTATTAAGTAGTTAAGGCAATAAAAAGATAACTAACTATTGCAGAACATTGGAATATTCGGATGTCATAAGATGGCGGCGTTCGGAAGCGAATCGGAAGGGAATGGGAAGAATGATAATGTGATAAAACGGAATCGCTGGGCTTAGTGATTAGACGGGGGGTCGCGGGTTCTCTGCTCGACGAACCACTAATTTCTTTTACTACAGTGATTATTACGAGGTCAAACACTTGAATGGAATATTGTGCTCTCTGCCATGTTGACTTTTCTCACCACTGAAGTAAAAATAGAGCTGTAGTTCGAGTTAATACTTTCAAATTAGGCTTTATTTTAAACTAAAAAATAACTCTGTTCTGAAACTAGGTGTATGATTAAATTATTAACATAATTAACATAAGTAAATTTAAAATTACAATGATTCATAAAGAAAATCACTCCTATACTCGTAATGTGCATGTTCATGTGAATGTATACTCTGTAATTTTGTAGATGCTAATGAACTCCTTAATTTAATTAACGATAAAGAAACATGATGAATAAAAACATACTATTTTTGACCAAGGTTTTCTTTAATATTGATTAATTCTTTTTTATTAATAACTTTAGTATGACGAATGTTGTGACATACCCACCACTTCTAAACAACGAAACGAATTACGACAGCAATTCAAATCAGCCCGTACCGTTCGCGTATTTTTCGACCTGGCCATCAATGTAAACAACTTCCACCTACTTCCTGATACTAAAAATGCGTNCCAAATGGGCATTTTGTAAAGCCTACTCCTCTTTTACTGCTGGACAGAAATAGTTGAAAAAAATATATGTTATGCAACAGTTCAAGGACTACATTTGTGACGTTTGAATTTTCGCTAAGTCTCTTTGTTTAGAATTAAAAAAATAAATACGGGACATCGATTTTTTACTTAAATTCCCTACTCCTCCAAAACGGCTGTGTTAATTTAAAAGATTTTTGCACGAATAGATTGGGAATTCTTTAATCTTTAAATGACACGTTGCGTTCGTGTCACACACACACACACACACAAACACGGTCCAATTATGCATGCATAAATATTATAATTTTCATAATTTTTCTTTTTCGTTGTGGACTGACAGTTGAGGTCGCATATGATATAAATAATTTTGTTAACTTGTGACAAAAGATTGTCTACATGACAGGCTTAGCCTAGCGTAGAAATCTCAGTTACTTTCATTGAGTTATAATGTACTTACTTTATGAACTGAAGCGTATGTCGGTACAACCTTAGCATTAAACGGGTCTTTAAGGAAATGTATGTACCTACAACAATGCAATGTAAGAAATGTAAAAAAATGTTAAAGTTGTTAAATAAACTTTTTTTTTTTTTTTTTTTTTTTTTTTTCAATCGAACATTACTTTCTTTCATAAATTTTACTTTTGATAAATTCCGAACGTTTTGCTGTTGAGGGGGCCTTCGCGGGGTGCGGGCGGCAGTCGGCCGCTGGCCTTCAGACGGGGAGGTTGTGTCACTCGCTACAAACTGACATTAGCGATCAAAATGAATTTTTTCTTTGGCTAAGTTGCACCACCTGACGTGACCTAACTTTGACCGTAGCTTTGGCGATAACCGGTGTTTTTTGTATGGAGTTAGACAGACTTTTGACGCTTGTCAAAGTTGAAGTAAGATGGTGCAACCCAGCTTTTGTTCGACAATAGATTTTATNCATGAACATATTTGTTTGTATTGGACTGGGTGTTTTCTATGTATAATATGTATGTATTTACAAAAAAAAAAGTATTTAAGTATGTTTATATCCGTTGTCTAGTACCCATAGTACAAGCTTTGCTTAGTTTGGGGCTAGCGGCGCAGTGTAAAATGTCCAAGGATATTTATTTATTATTATTTATTTATTATTTTAAACTAAAAAATAACTCTGTTCTGAAACTAGGTGTATGATTATTAACATAATTAATATAAGTAAATTTAAAATTACAATGATTCATAAAGAAAATCACTCCTATACTCGTAATATGCATGTTCATGTTAATGTATACTCTGTAATTTTGTAGATGCTAATGAACTCCTTAATTGAATTAACGATAAAGAAATTTAATGAATAAATACATAATATTTCTGACCAGGGTTCTTTAATATTGATTAATTATTTTTTATTAATAACTTTAGTATGACGTATGTTGTGACATAACCACTTCTAAACAGCTCAAAGAAATACGACAGCAATTCAAATCAGCCCGTACCGTTCGCGTATTTTTCGACCTGGCCATCAATGTAAACAACTTCCACCTACTTCCTGATACTAAAAATGCGTGACGGCGTATTTTAAGCGAACTATAAACTCGTACCGATGCCTATAAAGAATAGTGGCTTGATCTAATCAGAAAGCAAACAATCGCATTCGTGACTGTGCGCCATGAATCTGTCGCGGTTCGCAAAAACCCAGCATTGTTCTACTAATAAAAACTTCTAATAAACAAGCATGCAACTAAGCTACAGGCTTCCGGGGAATAAAACATAAAAATATATCCTATTTTCATAGGGCGGGGAGGCGCCCCCACGGGGGGGCTGCGCAAAAACCCAAAAACATCGAAATGAAAATGAGTGTAGCGGGGTGGCAGCGTCCCTGTGTTGGTAATTCATTTTTAACATTAAGCTTGTGTGCGTTTTAAAGTACAGTCCGATTGGGATATTTGGGAGTGTAATTATGATTATTTGCAATTATTGTTTTTGTTCGATAAAGTAGTAGTAGTGATGTAGTTATTAAAGACGAGATAAAGTTAGAAGCTTCTGAACTTATTATTTGGACGAACTTTTACTGTTTTTGTGTCTTTTTTATCTAAAATCATTTATAATTAACTAACATTTCAGTACAAAACCTCACTTATAGGATAGGTTTTCCCAGTTTTCACTAGTTGGTTTGTATTGGCAGTCAACCTGTGGATCCTGAGCGCATAGAAGTAGGTAGCAGGAATGAGAAATAGAGGACTGATAGCCATTTTGACAGAGTATGACATATTATTGTGACATTTAATTCTGAGTTTAGGACACTTTTACTATGAATGCACTTTTATGTTGAATCCACCAATTTTATTTTTCATCTTTTCATATATTAACACGATTGCTATCTAAAGCAACTACGACTTTGTTTTTGATATTGTTAAAATCACTGACATTTTGTTAATTGGTTTGCAAAATACATAATTTGCTTGAATGAAGTAATTTTTTATAAAACTTGTTATTCCTGTGAGATTTTCATTAAAAAAATATTTACGTAGAATTATCCACATAAACTTCATTTAGAGTATTTTAGAATATTACTACAGTTATTTAAGATAATAGAGAGTTTTAATTTATTAATATTCCTATTTATTAAATATAATTACGACAATGAAATACAATTCCAATTGTTTTAACAGTAAAATTCTAAATTAAGTCTCGCAAACAACCTCAGCTTAAACGACGTAGTACGTAGTTTAGACCGTAGACCGTAGCGCGTAACGCGTGCTACGATGTCTCGTAGCTCGTAACCGCGGAGTTTTCCAGTGGGTGATACTCGTAGTATAGAAAGTTTGTATACAANGATTATTGTTTTTGTTGGATATTTTCGACATTGTTTTAATGTAGTTTTTAAATACAAGATAAAGTTAGAAGCTTCTGAACTTATTATTTGGACGAACTTTTACTATTTTTGTGTCGTTTTTATCTAAAATAATTTATGTTTAACTAAAATTTCAGTACAAAACCTTACTTATAAAATAGTTTTTCCCAGTTTTCACTAGTTGGTTTGCATTGGCAGTCAACCTGTGGATCCTGGCTGCATAGAAACAGCATGTAGGGGAAGGAAGAGCCATAGTAACAGTTGCACATTATTAATTCTTACATCGAAGTCGGAGATTATATCATTTTACTGTAAAAACACTTATAATTGAGTCCGTTAATTTTATTTTTAGTTTTTTATACAAATTAACACGATTGCTATCTAAAGTAACTAGGTACAACTGGTATTATTGAAATCACTGAAATTTGTTTATTGGTTTACAAAAGACATAATATTTGGTTGCATGAAGACATACAACATTGCTTAACTTTTTATAAAACTTCTTTTTCCTTTAAGGTTTTGCATGTAACATGTAATTCTACTTAGAGTTATCAAGGTAAACTTTATTTGAGGTAATTTAGAGATTAAATTATTTAAGATAATAGAGAGTTTTAATTATTAGTATTCTATTTTATTATTTTTTAACAATTAATTTTGTAAATAGTATTTATAAGTAATTTTGAAATTTTAGTTTTTAAGTAATTTTAAGTTTTCTTGTAAATGTAATATAAAATGTTTATTGAATAAAATGCGAAACCAGTAAATATTAATTACGATAACTGAAATACAATTCCAATTGTTTAACAGTAAAATTCTAAATTAGGAGTCTCGCAAACAATCTTTGTTTATACGACGTAGTACGTAGTTTAGACCGTAGCGCGTAACGCGTGCTACGATGTCTCGTAGCTCGTAACCGCGGAGTTTTCCAGTGGGTGATACTCGTAGTATAGAAAGTTTGTATACAAGTAGGTAATAAATATTGTTTTGTTTCTGCCTTAATAGAGATTTTAATGTTTAATGATTTCAATGAAACTTTATAAACGATCCTGCTGATTAATGGAGGTAGTGAAATTGATATTATCTGGAGAAAGAGGGACCAAGAAGATTGCAGGGTTTGATCTAAGGCTCTATATGAATATTTCTGATTGAATTATAACTTTTTTAAAGTTACAAACCAATAGGAATATTACATCTGTCCTATCATCGCTGTTCGTCCTATCTTACATTTTTGACATTTCATTTATTAGCCTTTTACTTTATTATTATCGTATATTTGCTTTAAGTTCATCAGAATAACGTCATTACAATATTTATTACTTAATTTCCTTTAATTTTGTCTAATTTTCTAATACGAAATAATGGTTCCAATTGTACCGCGGCGGGAGTTCGCATTGTGCGCCCCTACACACACCCACACGCACTAGCGAACATAAAACGCAATTTTGTATTAGATTTAATTTGACTCGCGCTTGTGAGCGTGCGTGTCGCTGTGTGCCTTCCTACGCACAAATTGATTACATCGTCGCCGAACGAATTTGCATACACGTGCCTTTTTTCTCTTTAAAAAAAATCAATCCATCTCCGATCGTATTAATTTCCCGCCAATTTGTGACGTTTTACTTTTTTTCCGTCTGCGCGCTCGGAGGGCCGCGGCGGTGCATCTGGAAAGTTTCTCGCTGGCCAGTTAGAGCGGTCGCTGCAAAGTTTTTAAAAGAAAACGTAGTGTGCATGCGTGGTGAGGGCATCGGGCATAGTGCAGTTGCAGGCGCTTCGTGCAGCAGACGCGCGGCCTAGCGCCGCGGCGCCGCGTCGTGGAATGAACGCCCGATTTAAAAACTATACGAACCGCGCAGCGAGCCCGTAATACCACCCCCCGCGTAATGATTTTTTGGCGATGAATTTATATTCGCGCGCGAGCGGTGCCACTTTTTCGACCCCCCACGACCCCACCCCCCGCTCATTAACGCAACCCAGATATGCAATTCTGATCTTTGACGAGGAGGCTGTAGTGTCGGCGGGCGCCTCGCCGGGAGAGGTGGCCCGTTTTGTTTTTTCCCGCCCGGCTTCATTATTGATGGCATCGGACGGTAATGCGGAAGCATGTGTGAACGTTTCATTACAAAAGGTGGACGCGGCTCGTGTTAATATTGCAGACCGGCCGGACCCGACCGGACGGGTGGACGCCTCCGAAAAAAAAACTTTAGTCATTATAAAAAAAATTAGCACTGGCAATTAAATTCGGTTCGCAAAATTTAAGTTTGGAATCGACGCGGCGCGGAACTATTCGGACGCGTGTCGGGGAAAGTTTTCGGGCGAAGTTCGGCAAAGTTTCTCACGTGCGTGTGTGGACAGCGGACTCGTCGCGTGACGGATTGGCCGGCCTGTCGCACACTCGATTTCATTGGCCGCTCTAACTTTGAATCGGGAAACTCGTTCCATTTTTTAAATATAGTTTTTATTGGTGGTTATTTTTTTCTGGCCGGTTTGTTTGTTTGCCGCGTCGGACATTGACTCGCTGTGACTTTGTTGAAGTTTTGTTGATTGTTTTCGTTGACTTATATTTTTTCGAGTGCCGCCGCAACGCAGCTAAAAAGGTAAGTGAAATATGTTTTTACGGGCTTGTTTTCTATTTTTTCTCTCTGAATAATTGAAAAAATAACAATAGACCATTTAAATAGTATCTTATAACATTTTAAAATCAGTTTCGTACTTTTTTACCATACTTTTAGACTATTGTTAGTCCTATTTTGACTAAAAAAAATATTTTACATTAAATCAAATTCCCGGAAGTAAATCCTTTGCACCCAAAATAAAATAAATCCATAGAATTAAATCTTCAAAAAGCTCGAATGAATATTAATTTGCGCTCGTCTTTGAAAACACTTTATAAATCTGATTTGCATAAATCGTTCTGTTTGGCTGACCGTCTTGTATTTTTAATTTCATCTCGCGATGGCCCTCGACATTATGATGGTAATCAGAGGCCGGTTGCAAGCTCGCTGCAGCCGCGGCCTGAGCTGGCCATTAGACAAATCTTTGCATACGTAATCATTTAAAAGTAATAAATTATAGAGCGTTGACCTAAAGGGTTCGAATTTGGAATTTCGCACGATCGTCTATTGTTATTTTTTTCTTATTGTAGCGCTAAAGTCGTTATGTTCAATTTTTATTATTAGCTGGTTTCTTCTTTTTTAATTGCAACAAACTGGTTTATTTTACACTAAATATTATACTTTTTTACTTTGTTCAGTGCTTATTCAAAAGTGCATTTTGCAAAAAGCCCGCGAAAACACCGACGCAAGTTTCCGTCGTAGTTTTAAATAGCATTTGCATACAAGCTCGTGCATTACAACTTGCGTGGAAGATTGAACATACTAAATGCAAAATATATTGTTACATTAATATAAAGATTTTTTTATGCAAGCATTTCGCATAGGCGAAATATTTTATAAAAAATCTCTAATTTGAAAAGAGATGGTCTAATTACCTATAAAACTTGTATGAATTAATTTTAATTAGTAATTAAATAAACTACCAGCCGTGTAATGTGGAATTTTGGGAGGCCTATGTTAAGCTGTGGACGTCATGTGGCTGAAATGATGATGATGATGATGATGAGTAATAAATTGGTAAAAGATTTTAATGTTTAAATTTATTGATAACGATTTTGCTTTTCAATTTAATTAAAACTAATATCACAGTATTTTTTATTGAACTGGCCGCTATTTTTTTCTTCTAATCTACTTAATTCAAAAATAAAACAAAAAACCATCAACATTATTCTTTGGAACACAACATTCAAACCGTTCCAAAATCTTACCGGCCAGTATTAAAAAAGAACGTCGAATTCGCATTCAAAATTCAAACATCAGTCGGTCTTCCAAGGGTTGTTGCACACAACAGCTCTGCTCGCTGCACGCCCGAGCTCGAAGCGCGCTCGCCGTTGCAGCCCCTGCCTATATTGTCTATTCCACATTGTTAATACAGGATCGCGAGCTATTATGTGTCCAACGTCCAACTGGCAAGGTTACAAGCACTTAAAATTGTTAAAAATGTTTAGAACAGTTAAATGTTAGCCGTCTAGACGCATTGTCTGGCCACCTATTGAGACCCGGAAACTAGTTTGCAACATTACAATTTTTTTAGGGTTTTCGACGTGGTAAGTATTTTAAAGGGTAGTATATGCATGTTTGTGATAGGATATTCTTTAGAAATAGTTTGAATTCTGAACGTTATTTTCCGTTTAATATTAGTTGCAATGAACTTTTAATTAGAATACTGTTGTTTTTGATAGATGCACTTTCCTGTAACGATTAGGAAAATACCATGAGCAAGCCGCGCAAAAAGTTCTAGAGTAAAAAAATAGCTTTACTTGGATCCATAATTTTTAAAGTTATAAAGAAGTTATAAAAAAATAAAAAATATAGGTACCTAGTTAGATTATCTAAAAACAATATTATCATTTTTAAAACAATTGAGAAAATACATACAGTCGAACATATAACCTCCTCCTTTTTTGAAGTCGGTTAAAAATAGGAAAGAATCTAGAACGAAATGGTATAGATTTCCAACGGACATATCATTATAAAGTCATGAATTTCATATAAAATAATTAAGCTTTTATGATTAGTATCAAAATACTAGTGAATTAAATTTAACTATTTTAAGGAGGAAAATGTAGAGCAAGAGCGATTTAAGTTCATTAACCTCTTCTGATGGAGTTTATCTTGGCAAATATTTTTACGTTACTAAGCATTGTCATAAAATCAACAAGGATTTTCAAAACCAATATAAAAAATTACGAAGAATGTGTAACAAAAATGTAATTGAAACTATTTTATATCATCAAGGAATCTTATGTTCATAAATAAAAACAGGCATCCCCATTTGATTACAGAACGTCTTTGATCATATTTCACCTCTTCCTAAAAAAGATAAAAGACGCGCATTTCCAATGAACGCTCATTACGGGATCGCGATCGGGAGAAGCGCATCGATCCTACACACACAGCACGCTTCGCGCCAGACTAGAAAAAAGTAAAAAACGGTGACAGACTCATTCCGGCCGTCTCCTTTCTAATCGTGCCCCCACACGCACGCGCGGCTTTTTAATTGCATCCCCACCCCCACCCCGGAAAAAAGGGCCCGAGCACACGATGGATTAGCATACAGCCTCGCACCGAGATACAGAGCACCCCTTCAGTTTTTGCGTATCGCCTCGCGCCATATTTTCGCCGCGCATTTTTTAGGGGGGCGCGGGGAGCGCTAACTTGCGTGCGCGCCGCAGTCGGCCACCGCCGGCGACGCGCGATGTGCAACGCGTCCGCGAACACAACCACACATTGCACTTACGCGGCCGGTTCCAAATTTCAAATTTATTTTTTTAAAACATTTTTTTCACAAGTGCCAGTGACATTGAATAGGATTGTCCCGTTATAGAGGTGAGTGTTTAAGTGCGAATTTCTTTTTTATCTGTGACGTTAGAAGTAGCTAAAATTTGGCGATATCGGGGAGCAAGGTCGTGCCATGATGATAAAATTATTTGCACAAAAATGTGTTAGAACGAATCGGATAACCTCGTTTTAGGACAACGCGCTGTTGTGTGCGGATAGCTTGTGTTTTTTTATTAAACTAATTATTTTTTATAATTACTACCTAGTGCCAAACAAGAAGTCTTTATAACTTTGTCTTAATCTTGACTTTTTTTTAAAGATAAGCGCAACTTTGTGTTAATACTTCTCAGCATAGAAGTTACAATCCCACATTCAAAGTTTCATTTAACTTACAATAAGTTTTTAAAAGAAACTTTTTAAAAATTAGCAATTCAATTTTAAGTCCTAAAACGGCCTGGCCAGTTGTTAGAAGTTACGTAGTAACTCCTTCCTAGAAGAATTTGTTGTCAATTCTTTTGCGCGGCGGTGTTCGGTTGCCGGCAGTACCATGGCCCACATTAATGGCTTAAAACCCTATAATCTTTATGAATACTGCAAATACTTACTTAAATAGATAAAGACTAGAAACGCATATGAACTCTACATTTAAAAAAATATGTATCAAATAATAAGACAATATTCTCCTGGCCCATAAATAAGTGTCTTCGCAGATAAGAGAAATAATGGCACTTACATAGTAATATTACTGACAGATAGTATTCGGAATTAATATTAAATTAAATAGCAGTCTTTGAAATATTGCACGCTTCTTATCACATAGGAAATAATATTCAAAATCTTAATATTCATGAACAATCTAAGAATGTAAAATCCATTCTTTTACTGAAATACGCGCCAAAATGTCTGTTACTATTACGATTTAATAAAAAATCTAATCTTTAATACTTTTCTAAACCAGGAAGCAAACCTAGAACCTCTCACGTCAAATTAATCTAGGCTGTCTTTCCGACCTGCCTAGATAAATTCAGTCTTTTATCTAAATGACAGATATTTTTCATACAATAAACTACTGTAGATACTTTGTTGATATCAAACGAGGTTTCACAACGCTTCTTAAGAACTTAAAGATTGTCTATGGGTCTCTATATTTTTATCTAATATTAGTACTAATGATAAAAAATATAAAGAGGCAGTGTTTGGTTTGCAATTGTCGTATTCCATATAAGTGAGTTAATTATATAAATAATCTTTACTTCTATAGGTACGAGTATAATATTAAGTTAAGCGTTTAGAGTAACGCTACTGGTCAACCTGAAAATCATTGAGTGAGACCTAGCTTCAGAAGTGGACTGTGGCTGAAATGATGATGATGATGATGATTAGTGTTGCATAATTTTATTATTATGTAAGGATCCAAATATTCAACCCTTACGTAATATAACTCATATAATTCTTTCAAGTTTAGTCATGTCAATTTAGTTGTGTTTCAGGCGCGCAACTTATATTTTGTGCACTGCATAGTGGTTTTCGATGAAAGCCCGCGGATTCGAATCCCGCGTAAGCTAGTAAAGTTAGTTAATACTAATATAATTTTTAGTTACAAGTTTTTATGACTATTTTAGTTTACTTATTAAATTAAACTAAATGGACGGGGGAAGTCCAATATAATTATTAATATTATTCGTGTAAGGATACAATTATAGATATTAGAATATTTCCTGCTAGATGTGAAATGAGATAGTAAATTCCACGGAAAGTAGTAAAATAATTTTCAATCAATTAAGAATAAGTAAGTCGTGGTGCATATGGATGATACAAACATTCATTTATTTTACCACAGTATAGGAATTGCACAGTAAATACTTTATTTTTTACAACATTTACAACAACTTTCTTCTATTCTAATTACTAAAAAAACAGTCAAACAGACCAAAGCATTTTAGATGTTCAACTTACGAGAACAACCCATATGGGTATTTGGTTCGGTTCGCGATTAAATACCCAAGATAGTTCTGTTTTAATATATGTACGTTTATAGCTACTTGTACACATTTTTCTAAAAGATAATTAGTTATTTGTTGACCAGAAAGTGAAGTTTAAAAGATAACTGCAAACCACGTCACTACCTAGATCGGAGTGTCATCTCGACACAATAATATTTACGAAAAGCGGTTAGTTTCACTAACTGAGCCAGTAACTGGAGCTAGGTTTAGAGTTACGGATAATAACTACCGTCTATGAACGTTCTAGAACGGGTTTCCACAAACTTATATTATTATTTGATTTTCCTTGGTATATCGAGCTAAGAGCTGATACTTATATACCTAGTTGAAGCTGTATTTCATGTACTTCAACATTGGTTTATACTTATTTATTTAGTAATAGCTAAATCTTTTATTTTTGGGGAAAAGTTACCTACATAATGATTTCAGAAAAGCAGTTACAAAAATTAGATAATTAATAATTGACTTTATTTTTAGCCAATTATACTTAGGTTTTATTTAGAACTAATTAGAAATTTAATGTAAAATTAATTGTTTCAACTTCCTCATACCTTTAACGGAAAATGTACTATAGTGACTACAGAAAATATATAGAGCTTTAGTACTCAAATAAACACAGACAAAGCTGAGTGCAAAGCTAGTTTAAATCAAGCTCGAGCTGTTTACAGCTCTAGTCTTGTCCTTGTAGAGTTCAACTAGAAGTTCCTGTGAGTCAGACGTAAATAATATGCCCGTATCAATACAATTAATAATAAATTCGATGTTTTCCTGTACAAAACCTTTCGTTTGACTAGTTTTAGGTTCAATATGTTGAGACTAGTCTATGCCTGCGGGTCTATTCGCATAGATTTTTTATCAAAAGTTTAATTTTATGCTTAGATCACACCAATAACTTGCCCCAAATAACATGTTCAATTTAAATACAAAGTATAAAGGTCTACTAGATTTACCTAAATTACTAGATATACATAGTTTATATTGTCAGCCCGATGTGGTATTGAAACCCAAAACCGCTAATATGAAGGCAAATCTACAACAAATAATATAAAAGAAACTTCTTTATTTCCGGGAATAAGTAATAGAAACACAAGTGTCTTAAAATATTGTTAGTTTTTAAGGAAATACTTGAAATAGCTAAGATTTAAAGAAATAAAGAGATCATAAAACCTATTTTTCTATACATTCAGACATTTTAATGTACGGGCATAGAGCTTAGAAGATTTTAAGCTATCGCGTTCCAAGGAAGCTTTTTTATTTTTCTACCAAAATGACATATGACTCATGAACGCAAAACAAAATCACTTTTGACCGCAGTCTGTGGAGAAACACTATGTGGTCGCGATCCTCATCAGTGAGGGACCGAGGAAGATCAAAATAACAGCTTCCTGGTTCTTTAGAGCGCTTTCATATTTAGGCGATTTAGCAGCGCGACAGACGCGCGACAGACGCGCTGCTGAAAATTTCAATCTATGTGACAGCGGATGCATGCCTTCACATTATAAAAACGCCGCTGTCACGCTGCAGTCGCGCTACTAACGCCCTAATGTGAAAGCGCTCTTAATGAAGATATTTTTTTAGACAAAGTCGCAGGCAATAATATGATTAAAACCCAGCAATAAAAATGCTTTTCCAGATAAATAAGCCACAATCAATGTCTGTTACATAAAGTCGTATCTGTGTGTATTTTTTATCGCTGGCCAATGAACCTAGATTGCTTTGCATCTAACGTACGAGTCTAGAAAAATATTAGTTTTAAAAGATAAATCTGAAGTAACTGTCACTATAAATGGGGTTACCCCACTTTTTAGGGAATTGAGGAAGCATTTTTTTTATTTGACTTCTAAAGGCGGGCTTGGTTTATTTATATCATCTGAAAACCTTTGAATCTATTTAAAAATAAAAGTTTCAGATATATTTAAAAATATTATAAAAACTAAATTAAATTAATATGCTGTTACTATTTATTTCAATAAATAATAAAACATTCTCTAAAAAGTGATTTTTAAAATATATCAAATAAATAAGCAGCACAACATAATTAAAATTAAAATATAACGTTACCTAACGCAGATAATTTTCCAAACGAATAATTAATTAATATTAATACATTCAACAAATTGCAACAAACTTAACCTAATAACCTCTAACCATAGGTATTAATATGAATTATTTTTGCTACCGAACTAATATTCTGACCAATTTTCCTTTACATAGGTCATAAATTAAATCCAGTTTATCCTAAACCTAACTGAAGTACCTAACAATATGACCGGTTTTAAATTGTGAAAGTAGTAACATCTATGAAACATTTTGTTGAATTTGACATCGTAATCTTTTATTTGTTAAACTAACAAAACCTAAATGAAAAAAACTTCATCATCATCATAATAATTTCAGCCACAGGACGTCCACTGCTGAACATAGGCCTCCCCCAATGACTTCCACATCGCACGGTTGGTAGCGGGATGCATCCAGCGCCTTCCTCCTACCTTTATCAGGTCGTCGGTCCACCTTGTGGGCAGACGTCCCACGCTACGTTTTCCAAATAAAAATTACAAATATTTTCGCTTCACATACATTCCTGATTTTGATGGTATTTCATACTACAAAAGGGCATTCTTAATACGTAATTAATTAATCAATACAGCTACTAATCCATAATTAGTACAAATGTACGCAGCGCGAACTATTAGTGTTATTGGACCTATTGAAGGACATGAGGTCATCTAAATAGTACAGTCAACAACAGAACTTATCAGTTTCACAATAACAATCTACTTACTACTAAACTTATTTAATACTCCTCCTATGTTCTTTTGATTAATTTTGTTGCGGGTCCAATGACAGTTTAACTTTCCCCCGGGACAAACTTGACCTTCACTGGTAGGGCTCTTATTGGCGGTCAAGCTGTAGATCCTGGCTACACAGCAGTTGCAGCGCAGCAGTGGGAACGAGAGGTGGGAAAAGTCCCGTACTAAACTTATTCACCGATACCACACATAAACATAGAGAAATCACATAAAACAAATTCAAAATTGCAGTATTAATACCAAGAGGAAAGTTCTGTAAAGGTTAGCAAAACTGAAGGTGCACCAATTACAAGATATGTAATAATAATTAACCACATTAACTTGACTAGATAAATAGAGATTGTAAAATCGTTTAATTTTACTTTCAACGCGACTCTTCCATAGAAAAAAAACTTTTTCTCTTTCTTTCCTTCCTTCCTTCTTCTCTTTCCTTTTTTTTTTTGTTTCTTTGCTAACCTATGGTAGCTATGTTATACAGTACACCAAACCCGCCGACCCACCGACGTGAATCGTCGACTTTTGACATGTTTATGTCGTCAACATGATTCTTTTTAAATAAAGTCGCCGACACCAAGCTGCTGTCTTTTGTTGCCTTTACAAAAAGCATCTTAGTGTGCATTTTAGCAACCACTTTGTTCTCTGTTCGACCTGTAGTAGACTGGTGGAGAATGCCACCAGTCATACATTGGTACTACATCATTTCTATGTTCGTTCGTTCGTTTCAGTCAAATGACGTCCACTGCTGGACAAAGACCTCCTCCAAGGTTTTCCAGGCTGGAAGACGTAGTGTGGGCATTTCTATGTACAAAAGATTAATTAAATAAATAATCATAGCACTTTTGCTAGCGACTGTAGACCAACCAGACAGTTCAGAAGTGCGTTATCATGGCTAGACGTCCTGAGTCACGGGCAGGATAGGCAAGAACCACGGACGCTTTATCACTTTGCTGGTCATTTTCAGGATTATTATTAGGTAGAATATATTAGACGAGGACTATTTTAGGAATAAAATAGAATAGAATAGAATAGTACCCATAGTACAAGCTTTGCTTAGTTTGGGACTAGAAGCGCAGTGTAAAATGTCCAAGGATATTTATTTATTTATTTATTTAATGCTATTTCTGTGTACAACAGATTGCTCATATTGAACATGCATTATGTATGGATTAATTAAGTACGTAATATTTATTTTTTTGTAATTCATGACTTAAAATTCTAAAAAATACTATCAAAATATGTAAGGCCTAGTTATAAAATAAAATGAAAGTTATTTATAGGTCCCACAAATGTTAGTAATTTACTGTCCAGAAAAATATTTCGAATAAAATGTGTCATATTGAAAAAAATAGAGAACTTAAAGTTTAAATTGTAAGTACGAAAACTAATAAAGTCTTTACACATCATACATTTAAGTAGGATGTTCAGTCAAAACTATAAATGGATAGTTTTTTTGCTGAAAATATAATAAATATTGACGAACTGAATATGATGACATTTTAGCCTAATTCTTGTGTAAGAGTTAGTTAATTCTAAAAAATAACTAATAAGTATACCAGTATTTTTTCCGCGAAGTCACAGCAAATTGGAATTCGTAAAAATGTGTTTACATATATAATCTCATTAGTCATAACCATTATGTTTACGATCTGGATTCCGATATTTGTCGCCGTCGACATTTCCTACCACTAGTGTGGTCTTTTACTAATTCTAGGAATTCCTATTTCATACAATTACCGAGTCTATTTTTCTAATAAGACTAGATGCGTTGGTTGGAGTTGCGCACGCGCACACTTGCGACTATTAGATAAGTGTGTATTATTTCATACATTACTTGAAAGAGATAAAATTTTACCGGCGTGGAGAAGAGTTATATATCTGTCATTCATATTTATATTGGCCTATGTATACTATTAAAATCCCAACTAATATTATAAATGCGAAAGTAACTCTGTCTGTCTGTCTGTCTGTCTGTCTGTCTGTCTGTTACGCTTTCCCGCTTAAACCTCGCAGCCGATTTTGATGAAATTTGGCATAGAGATAGTTTGTGTCCCGGGAAAGAACATAGGATAGTTTTTATCCCGGTTTTTGAAACAGGGACGCGCGCGATAAAGTTTTTCTGTGACAGACAAAATTCCACGCGGGCGAAGCCGCGGGCGGAAAGCTAGTTGACAATAAAATAAAAGAGTAGAAAACTTAGTTATAACTTAAGTTAATAAATAAGTATGTGTAATATTTGTGTTTCAATATACAGATAAAGAAATAACGTAGTGTGTAACAACACGGTAAATATCTACTATGCATCATCTTAACATTTGGCCTCAGAGACTATGACCGCAACCGCAGACCGCAGTCTGCTATTCAGTAATGCCCACTGAAATTCAGTAAAACTCAATAAAAAAATATCAAAATGAATATGAACCTTTTCAAAAAGCTAATGCCACTTTCCACACTTGATCTCATCAATCACATGTTTGCGACTATTACTCATCACAGTCGCAAGTGTGCGGCCAGTCCAACCACGCCATGTCAATTAAGTAACACTAATCAGAAAGATGTGTAAGCTGTATGCATTCACACAGTATTCGCAACTGATTCTGGTAAACGAGCCACCACCATCAGCGTTTTGTTCAACCATTGTTTATATTGTCTAATTGTTCATCGAGGTCAGAGTTTTGTTCACTCGAGATGGAATATTGATTAAGCAAGACAATATTAGGTTGACAATAATAAATAAAAAATAATAAAAATAAGACTTATCAAGATTTTGTTCAGATTTTATGAGAATGTACGCGATGAAAATAATATTTGGCCCATATCAGCTTTACAAAACGTATCTTATAATTAAGGTGTCACCCTTAATTAATTCTACAACATACACTTGCTCAAAAATCGAGCTTACACAAACAAATAAATAAAAAACAATTTGAATTAAAACGAGGAAACGTGAAAATTCTACATAGACTGAAGATTTCATGACAATAGTTAATACAAAAGCTATAAGTACAGAATAATTAATCTTAATATTAGTTAGGTTAAGCTTTTAGAATAAACAAAAGTAAGTACAATTAATAACTATTTAGATGCACCGAATAGTATCGAATCCAAACATAAACAAGTGGCTTCCCGCGCGCTGTTTTTACAAACCGGCGCGCGCGTCCGTAGGATGTCTAACAAATAAATATGACACGATGTCACCTATCACTATGCTATACCAAACAAATTAAGTTGACACCATTGAGCTAAGTTATTTCAGGGCAAAACTCTGAAAATACACGTAGTTTTTCCCCTGAAACCCAATCAGTTTTCAGCTAACTGAAAAATCTGCTTTGTAAGCAATACATACATAGTTAGTCACGTCAATAATATATTGACATCATAGGTTGCTATTGTCATAGAAGTCGTGATAAAAACTTCAAAAAATGTCTGAAAAAATCTGCTGCCGTGAAAACCCTTATGAAAATAAAGAAATATTCTTTTTAGTTGGTTAATAGAACAAAGAATAGCGATTTATGCGAATAGAGTCGCACGCGCACTAATAGAGTTGTAGAGACGACGGCATATCAATGTAAACATTGTGGTACTTTATGTAGTTATTATAGAGGCAATTTTATAGTAAAAATTTATATAGATAGTCTAATGTGCTGCCGACACAAATCTCATTACCTACCTGTTACTTCGATAGTGAGTGTAGTGGAAGTTAATTAAATGAAAGAGTGGACTGTATACAATTAATTGTCTATTCGGTATAAATTAACAATGATATTGAGACCGTTTAGTGCAAAGTCGTTGAAGAGAGTGCGTCAGGATCGTCTTCTTCGATGTTCGCTCGCGAACCGAACATTGCTCGTTCGTTCGCCGAACGCTCGCCGCTCCCTCCGGTCACGCCGCCCGCGGGCAATGTCCGTGAGTAGACACTACCTTTCTTTTAAAAACATACAGCATTCCACAAAAATTTATTTTTATCATCGCGACTGCAAAACTCTAACATTATTTCAAGATAATAGGTATTAGTAAACATTTTTATCATTTGCACACGTGGTCACTCTAACAAATGTTTCAAATACTTATCAGTCTACCTACATTCGCTAATCTAATGGCCGAAACTATGATAGTTGCAAAAATATACCTATGTTTGCACGTGGCTTTAGATCTATGTCTAGGTCGTGCCTATTTGGTTCATACTATGATGGCTACATATGAGTTTCCTATACTTGGCAATATTATTTTGATTATTCTCTTATACAGTCAGCGTCAAATAGTTTGTGACACCTAAAATAGCCAAAAATTTCGCAACACGTTTTTGTTACAATTGGAATAAGGTTTGTCAACTTTTTGGCCACTTAATGTGTCACGAACTACTTGATGCTGACTATATCTAGTCGTTTGTTCTAAAATGAACTAAAAAAAATATTTCATACACAACGACTTCTAGCTTATCTACACAGGGACGAAGACCATCTTGATTTTAGGAAAAAAAAAAGGAGAGTGAGGCAAATACATAAATACAATTACGATAAAGTTATCAAGTTAATATACAGTAGACAAGCTATAAAAAACCTAATCTTATCCAATTTAAGATAAAAGCAGTATTTTCTAGTATCATATAAAATCTACGGGTATCAAATCTGAAATCGAAAAAGAAAAAAATATCGCAAAACTACAACTAAATTGAACATTTTTCTATACTTATCTAGGCCGATACAACAAAGCTAGTATTCTAACTTCACGTGCTAATCTGAAATAATTCGGCACACCTTATCTAATAATATTTTATATTCGCAATATCTTGCAACTTGATAACTACCAGCCCTGCCCTATGCTAGTGATGGCACACGACTCATATCTATCGATATGATAAAACTTTCTCCAACTATTTTTAAATTAAATCCACGATAACTGCAAAACTGAAACATAGCATGATAGCTTAAAATGTAATATTAATATTAGCATAATACGATTGTGTGAGTGTTATCTTTGCAAATGTACAAATTTATTAAACTATTTCCTTTCTCTTTACAATAGGTTTGTAGGTACTGGTTTTCCTCCATATAGCCATATTTTCAGACCTATTTTAGAGGAAAACCCAATACAGAAACAAATAGGACTTTCCCGTAAATGTAAAAATTCGATTAGATTATTTTACTAGAAATAATTTAGTAGAATTTCAGTTAAATAACATTTATTAAGGACTAACTCAATGTCCATTTTTAACGTGGTCTTTATTCATATACATAATGCGCCTACTATTTTTAAACTAATGTAGGTAAATCCCCTTTTTTTAATTAACCAAGTTGACAATTCAACAAAACGCCGAACGAAACACCATGATATTTGCTAGTTGGAAAAATAAACGCTTTCTGAAAGCAAAAGCTGACTAGAAGACAAGGCTATATTGCATTAAGCGCGCCTTTAGTACTCTGATATATCGCGTCTAATAAAGTTTAAAACAAAACATATTTCTGAGCAACAAAACTATCGACTCGATAAAACCCGGCTGCAGTTGCACATCCCTCCGCTGCACCGCTTATCACCGGCTTCAAGCGCTTTAATATTTGGCATACTTACATATTTGCTTGCGCTCACAAACGCGCTTTTTTGACTTTTTCAATCATGTTTCATGTTTTTCATACAACTTTTCACAAATCTTGTAAACTAACGTCCCTATTCACAGACATTACTATGAGGTCTCACAGTGCGCGTGGACGAACAGGATGACACACGAACCAATCAGAGCTCTAGTCAACGCTGTGCGTTCGATTTTCTGCTTCACTTAAGTAAGCATCGTTTGTGAATACGGGGTTAAAGTTCTATGTCCTTTTGGGATGCTGGTAGTGTGAAATATGAACTTCTTCTTTTTGATGATGATGATTAATGTAATGAAAATTCAAGGGTTTACAAACTACCAAATTTCATCACGTTAAGGCTATGAATCTTGCATTTCATTAGTTTTTCTAACAAAGAACACTTTTACTCATACAATAAACAGAGTCATGTGCAGAGTGAACGCCCGGGTCAAAAACCGCATAGAAAAACATCAGGAAGAAATAAGAATCCTTATCTACGAGTGTTATGCATTTTATATAATATACTACTAAGTACGTACAGTTCAATAAACTACATTAGATTGCGTTAAGCGAGCCCTATTTTTAAATGTTTTCTCGAGGCGACTGTGGCTCGGTGGTGTCAGCGCGTTGAACTTGGTATTAAAGGTTAAGCATCCCTTGGTTTGGTCAGCTTGTGGATGGGTGACCATGTGGATTTGAGAAATTAAAGGAACTTACAAAAAAAGTGTAATTAAGTTATAGAATAATTAAAGTAGAAATCATTAAAGTATTTTCATTGATTAAATAAGTTATGAAATTAATGAGAAGAGCTTACTTAAAAGCTAATTACACGTGTTACAATTTATTAAGTTGTTAAGTAACTAAAATTCAACTTAATTTTAAGTATTTAATTACCATGTAACCACAAAAGTTAGTAAGCATGCAATTCACAACTTAATACGTCGTGTGTAAATAAGCCTTTACTTTGGAAATCAAAAATACATAAAAATGGAATCTTCTAAGATTATTAATGAGATAATAATTTTAATACTATTTATACAGTAACATATTTTGGACAGATCATATCATAAGTCAATTGATTGATGCGTGATGATAACGTAATTATGTGTCGTGTCTAATTCGAGTTCATACGTTCAAATAATCTCATACAAAAGGCTGTCTCTATTCACATATACGCACCTACAAAAGATAGATCTTTATTCGCATATAATATGAACCACTTAGCAACAAGAAGGAGGTTTGAAATCATAACACCCTTAGATTTAACCCAAAACACACTAAAACAATGCGAGGCCCATTCATGTTCGTTACATACGTCCCATATATGTCACCACTACAACTCCGAGCGCCTCGCTATTGGTCGAACTTTCACTCTCAAACGAGCCTACATAGTTGGAATTCCTGAAGCGGCGCTGCTATTGGTCGAGCCACGTATGACCTTTGCCCCGATTGGTCAGGTCACTCGCTATATGTTTACGGAAATAATGTTTTTACATATAACGTAGTTTCCCGTAGTACGGTTAGGTACTTCGCGAATGTAGGCCGATCGCAAGCGAAGTTACGGGCTTTATTCACGTCAAGTAACACACAGGTTTCTCAGTAACTTAATGATAAATAGTAACTACGTAATTTAGCCTTCATTTGATTGCCATTAGTATCCATTTTTACGTTTATAATGCTAATTACAAATATCATGAAATTTCAGTTGAAAAATTCGACTTTTTCATGAATATGAACCCAATTTAATCAACATTATGGGTATTTTTGTATATTTCAAAGGTTATAAGTGCAATATAATAAACACTAAAAATAGTCAAAATCTCAGAATGCTTATTAAATTAACCACCGACCTAAGAAGATGAAAATTAACAACATAGGTTCTTTCAGATTATCGTTCATTCGGTTGTTTCATCCAAATGACGTCCCAGTTGGACCCAGAATTTCCACAAAAAATACAATTTATTCGGTCTTAACGCTCTGAAGCAATCTCTTCCAGACAACGTTTAGAATAATCAAAAGGGGAAGGCAATTGATATTGGTATAAGATGTTACTGAAAATCGAACTCGAGACCATAACACAAAACTTCGCACTAGAATCCCATCCAGGTTTCAAACTGTAATAATAATTTCTAGTTTGTCAGTCTGTGCGTCAAGTGTTTCCCCTAATTAATCGTACTTCCGTACTTCCTCGTAGAAATAACATTGTTTCCCTGTGATTATGAAAATAAGCCTATTAATAAGTTTTTGGTAATTAAATTAAGCAGGAAATTTCACTTCAATTAAGCAGGATATAATACTAAAATAATATTATCATTTCAGATCACACAAAAGGGGAACGATAAGCAGACCGTAGATATTGCCAAGGTACGTACCTACTACACAAAATATTATTAATAATAAGTCATTTATTTCAACATACAGACATAAGATACAATTAATAATTAGGTATAATAATTAAAATAGAAACAATAAAAATGGGTATAACCCTATCTCTCATTGCAACATTAAATAAAATAAGTGATATTAGCTGTGAAACTCAGTAATTGGCTAGAGTTATGTAATAAAGTATTAAACTACTCTGTAACATGTAAATTGTCAACAAAGTTGTCGAGTTTACAAATAATTAAAAAAGAGTGACGTGAGAAAAGAAAATGAGATTGCAAGAACTTGAGCTATGTCTCAGAATTATCATAGATCATAGAAATAAATCAAAAGGTTTTAAATATAAACATATTATTATATTTTTCACTAAGAATTGTGCAACGACTCGCCTGTCGAAGTAAACTGCCCTGAAAGTAGATGGCGCTGAAGCATACCGTTACGGGCATGAGAGACGTATGTTCATCATGTCATAAAAAATAGTTTTTGGTAATTTAATTAGGCCAAAATAAGTACTGGAACGTGTAAAAGTGCTCTATTTGCAAAAATAAAATGAGTTTTGTGAGTGTTACTATTATTTTTAGTTCATTACCAACAATGTATGAATGGAAAGAGCCTGGATGCGGGCAGCGCAGGACCGTGCATTGTGGAGGCCTTTGTCCAGCAGTGGACGTCATTTGGCTGAAACGAACGAACGAACGAACCAACAATGTACTTGATTCTTGAGGTCAACTTCTGATGTCACTTACAGCGAGCTTATTGTTATATAAACATAAAACAAACTAAGATTAAGATTTAGGCAAATACATTCGCAAATACTGTAAGGTCACCTACAAACCTCACGCGTCTAGTTCGTAGATCATTATAATAACAAAACCATTAAAAATCGCTAACGAACAGCGATAGCCAGGTCGCACTGATAGCCTGACACTAAGTTGAGTAAGTCTAATTTTTAGACTTTTGAGATAATACTGAACACACGGGCGCCTATCGGCAAAATCCAGCTGCACTCTATCGTGTTTATGCACCCGAATTGCGAGATATTTGCTCGGAAATTTTATCGATATCGTTATGTAATATGTAAACTATATTATCTGCTTGTTGCTGAAAATCAGTTTTTTTCTAAATAACCTTTAGCCAATTAACCTACTTAGCAACAAGATTCCTATTTTTTTTTTCTATCCACAACGAGGAAGCTCTTGGCCTGTATCTCACCTGATGGTAAGTGATGATCAGGCCGAAGGTGAAAGCGAGCTTCACCTGGAATCCTCAACGGAGGAACTAAATTAATTAGAATTCAACTATGATTTTTATTTTTCAAAAAATCATTTACCAGTAACTTAAGCATTAAAGAACCTCCCTAAACCTGGAGGTAGACTCCAAACCAGGATTTCCCCATTGAAGGAGAAGAAGACAGTCAGTCACAGTGTACCCATTACCAAATAGAATAATCCAAAGACCTGAAATGGCTGTAATCTTTCAGCCAGGAATTTTTAGGATCTCCTTAACAAGCTGAACGAACTTGCAGGTGGGAAATATACTGATGAATATACCAGTATGATGTTTATTGCCATGTTTTCTGTTTCCATCAGATGGAAGAACAAGTGACGTGAAGTAGCGTCACTAAAAAACTTTCCGAGTAACTGAAATTCTACTTTTACTGTTTAGTTTGCTAGCAATATGAGAAAAAGAAGACTATGTTAAGAATCAAAATCAAATCTCAAACTGAGATTGGTTAATTGTCTGTTTGGACCAATTAATTAGGTTTGAATGAATCAATTTTCAGTATTGAATACTTACTACTCTTTTTTCATAGTCACTTTTCCTATATCATAGGCCCAAGTGCCTAACTCCCAAAGTGAAAGAAAAAAAATAAAAAAAATACATTCGCTACTCTATTGTATTTTATAATTATTATCTGAGGCATGAAGCAATAATACCTACCAACAATTTGATTAATAACTTCCACGTCATTGAAACTACTGATATAAATAATGCACTACTTAATTTGCAATATATGACATACTTTAAAACTACATGATATAGATCACGTAGGTTCTAGACTAGCCTATTATGCGAATCAACTAAATTAGTAGACAGTAGACACTTATGACTTAGACTAACGAACGTATTCACAAACCTCTATGACATTAGTTCCCAAACTTATTTGAGACGCGCCCCCTTTCGACCATACAAAAATTCCGTCCGTCCGGTAGTCAGCTATTACAATAATTATGATAACACGCACTTATTGCGTGTCATTTAAGCAATTTATAATTACTGTATTTTATTGAAAAAGAGGCTGGTGACTGAGTTTCTTCCGCCACTTCTTCTCAGCACCAGCCCATATGTTGTCCCGAAGTGGTGGTAGGGCAAGCTATATTTGGGACGTGTATAAGTGTCCTAGTAAGGGCCTATGTACTGAATAAACTATTTGAATTTGAAATATCCAACACAGATTTCGAAAGACAGCGGTCCATGAAGTTCTAATTTCGAACTCCTCCTATGTTCTTCTGATTAATTTCGTTGCGGGTCCAATGACAGTTTTACTTTCCCCCGGGACTAACTTGACCTTCATTGGTTGGGTTTTTATGGCGGTCAAGTTGTAGATCCTGGCTACACAGGAGTTGCAGTGGTGGGAACGAGAGGTGGGAATAGTCCCGGACCATGAAGTTCTGTATTTAAAGACTCCATTATTATTTTGAATAATTGACACAATTTACTTTTGCAAATTCTGCGAGTGACTTGTTGCGCAGAAACAAGCACTTGGCCATGAGATCATTATTAATACAATTGCGTTTTATGTCTTCATTACATATTATTATATCCAAATATTCAATGTGTACTCAGTCACTTTCGCAAGGTGTGTTCCGGATGCTTTCTGTTTGGTAGAGAGAGCATAATCTCTAAATGTAGGTTGCTCTACATTTTGCACTTTTAGTTCTTTTTACAATCTAAGCTATATAAGGTATAAAAAGGACAATGTCCACCTGTCATTCTCGCATAGCATAGCATGAATGTGTAGCTAACCCTCATAAAGTTAGCAAGAAGGCGCTGGATGCAGGCTGCTACCAACCGGGTGATGTGGAAATCATTGTAGGAGGCATACCTATGTTCAACAGTGTACCTCCTGTGGCTATAATAGCTAAACCCCCAATTTTAATAAAAATGGTCCAGCAGCAATAAAAGATAGATAAAAAGATGAGTAATCTATCTATTTGGCTAGTCATTCCAGAGATAGCTAACATTCATAAAATGTTATCATTTATTGCTTGTGTAATAAAAAAGAGAGCAGTTTTTGTAAGTTTCATTTATGTCAGGTAATTTCCGGAACTACATCACCAATTTGAATAATTCCTTTACCATTTCACAAGGTAACATGGTTCCGAATGCTTCTAGCTAGAGGTCATCATCATTTCAAGACTTCCACAGCTGAACATAGGCCTCCACAAATGATTTTCCACATTGCCCGTTTGGTAGCGGCCTGCATCCAGCGCCTTCCTACTACTTCTTGGAGGTCATATTATATTCGTTTGATCGTTTCAGCCAAATGACGTCCACTGCTGGACAAAGGTTTTCCCCAAAGATTTAAAAACGACCGGTCCTGCGCTGCCCGCATCCAGGTTCTTCCAGCGATCTTCACCAGATCGTCGGTTCACCTAGTAGGAGGCCTGTCCACGGTACGTCTTCAGGCCCGTGGTCGCCACTCGAGAACTTTTCTGCCTTAACGGCCATCAGCTCTACTAGTACAAGTGAACGAATCCAAGGGGACAAGTTGGTAGATTTTACGAAAAAATCTCAAAAAACCGTCAAATATTGGGACCCAAAAATTGTCACAGACATGATTGATTATTTCATTACTCCACACTAGGTTTCAGCGATAAGATAACTGGCCTAGGACTCTGATAAAAATAAATGACTAAAAAACGCGATAACTGTATCACAATGTCATAGCCTGGAGTGTATCTAATATTTGTTATTTTAAATCCTACTTAGACCCGATATGGGCGCGTATTTAAAATGATAAAATATACGGTTCACTAATGAACGTGTATTTTTCTTCTAAAATTAACTGTATGAGTATTGAGTACATCGCTATTTATTTAAAGTTAGGGGAATATTCTTCAAAAATAACTGCAAATCCTTACTTATACAATATTCAACTTTCAGATCAAATTAAATATAAAACAAAAAAAAATATTTTCCTCATTTTAAGTTTTCATGAAAACTTAACACACACGTCATCCACCTATTCTATTTTGTCTATGGACGACTAGTCAATGGCACCCTTGTCTATGGCGCGAATAAAACCATTACACGTGAGCCGCAGAACAAATCCCCACGAGTGTTCAGTTCGTGAAAAGCACCGTGTCGTATGGCCCAAGTTCTAAACTGTTTCGTCGAAATATTCTTTTTTGATATTTTATGTTCCTTATTAGAGAAAAGTATTAGGTTGGTAATAAAATATGCGGCTTATTTCATTTCTTAAAATAGTAATTACGTAAAGAACATTCTTTATAACCATAACAATCATCAGTGCGATTGAGATGCACTGCTTTATTGAACGACTTTCAATGAAAATCGATCGTTTGAAAGGTAAGTGCTTGCTTACTAAACACTTCGTAATAAAACGAATGCACGCCTACCCCATTAATGACATCGAGTCCAATTTTCGGACACTCTGGTTCTTTGCAACGCAGAGTATACTCTTTTTACGTAGGTTACTCTTTTTTACCTCCCCAACCGACCTGACCAGCGTGGAGAGTGTGTACCAAATTCTCCATCATCATCGTCATCATCATTTCAGCCACAGGACGTCCACTGCTGAACATAGGCCTTCCCCAATGACTTCCGCGTCGCACGGTTGGTAGCGGCCTGCATCCAGCGCCTTCCTGCTACCTTTATCAGGTCGTCGGTCCACCTTGTGGGTGGACGTCCCACGCTGCGTTTTCCGGTACGCGGACTCCACTCCAGAACCTTGCTGTCCCATCGGCCGTCAGTTCTGAGTACTATGTGCCCTGCCCATTGCTACTTCAGCTTGCTAATCCGTCGGGCTATGTCAGCGACTTCAGTTCGTTTACGGATCTCCTCATTTCTGATTCGATCTCGTAAAGAAACACCGAGCATAGCCCTCTCCATAGCACGCTGCGCAAATTCTCCATATGCCTTATGGCCAATTAAAGAGGGTCATCCTCCTACAGCGGAGACTAAATGAGCTGATGATGATAATTACTATTTATTTATGTATGAAGCGCGAATTTTCCTATCCACCAATTGTTGTTTTAATACATTATCGCGTAACCAAGACATACGTCGGCCTTAAAAAGATCTAGCTAGCCAAAATCGATATCCTTGGACTGCACAGCTGTGCAAACGGTCTAATACGTGCAAAATGGCCGCTTTGCACGTTTCAATTACAACATTTATCTGTGTCGTCGGTTCTAAAGATTTTTTTACCATTTAACGCCTCGCTATTGGCGACACCCAACCCTTTGTCTATGGACCCTTAATCTATGGTCTGTATCTCTATGGACTCCACGGTTATGTAAAGTTTAACAGTCAATTTTGGGAGCTAGTTTGCTCGAAACAAAATGTAGGTTTTAGAATTCATGTTTTATTTACACTTTTTTTATAATTCATGGAATAGGCTCTAACACGAGTGCGTTCACTTGTGTAAATATCTTTTGTTATGTGTTAGAAATGCGCAAAATCTAGTATACATAGAGAGCTCATAGCAGAAGCATATCCACGCTTCTAACTTATATTCGTATCAATTCAGTTGTTTAAAAATACAAAACACGAAAGGTAATGGACTTTTTTGGTTATCGTGGTCAGTTGTTTTTTATTGTGAAAGATTTTCGGAATGTTGCCAGTGTCATAATCTACAATTATGTATTCCCCTTTAACCATACTTGGTTTCTAATAGGGTAAGATATTTTTGTATGTTTTGTGATTTGCTTGACGCCAGGCTTGGTTATTTTAAGATTTAAGGTGTTTGAATACTGTAATAGAATCGTATTCAATGCTATTTTTGGTAACTGAAATGATCTATTTATATCGATTACTTAGGATAAGTAGAGTTCGCGAATTTATATTTTATAACCCATATTTAACATATCCACTACAGTCAACTTGTCACCGTATATAGGACGCGAATGCGTGTTGAATGGCATTTTATCTTGAGTGAAAAAGATAAAATTATATAATATATGCAGGTTTTATCTAGCGCTATTTGTACATGCGAAATTTGGCGATACAACGAATATTTTTATCTTTGATAACAATTTAGAAACTATGATTAGTTGGTATTAGTTGCATTATCAGTGCAGGCGCTTCGTGCATGTGTGATAACCGATTTTGTACGTTTTTGGAAATTATTTATTCAACGTTTGGAAATTGATGCGTTAGTATGGATTGAACGACGTTAACCACCGTGGTGAGTTTAATTTCATTAATAGATTACATGTACATATAGATAAACCCTTATCATATTAGATGTAAATCTGCATTGCTTAGCTACTGAGACAGTTCTTAAAGTTGTGTAAAAAAAAGAAAAACTGTAACCTGCCTTGAATTTTCTTTTTTGTTCGGAATAAAAGTTACTTTTTTCTCTGTGGCTTGCATAAGGGTAGCCAGTGCCATTATTTAAAAAAAGTTGCAAAACTTCTCACGAGTATAGCCTGACCAGGAACATAAAAACCCTCGCCATGTTGCGGAAAACTAATGGTACTAATTTCTTTTAACGGCAACAGTATAGTTCCAAAATAGTGAACTGTCCTATCGATGACATTGACAGTGGGGCGCCACCGTCAATACCAGATCGCTGGTTCCGATTTTTGCCATGTTGGAAACCATATAGTTGAACGATAGTAGCGCCCCCCTGTCATTGAGTTTGGTGGGACAGTTCAGCGTGGGTCATCTATAACTGAAAACTTCATTGACATGTCACCTTGCATGTCAGTCTATTGCTGTCAAAGTGTAAACAAACTTTATTTTAAATGTGCGCAATTGNTTTGTCATCGCTAAGAAATAAACACTTTTTTACTTTTTATTTCAGATTCTGTCTCTTACCGAGATTTGTATTTCAACGAAATTTCTATAACTCATTACATGACGTATACCAGTAGAAAAATACATACCTGTAAGTCAAAGCGTTAGCTCTCGAAGCAGCCAAGGTCTCCTCGTCCGAAGCGTCAGCTCGACAGGTGCTGTGAGGAGTCAGAGGCAGGTTGAGGATCAGGCCCTCGCACTCTAGTAACGCCTCCTCGCTGCTGGAGAAGGATGACCAGAACTCGGAGTTGCTCATGTCGTAAGGTGTGGTCTCGTTGAGTTGCTCATGGTGTAATGCTTCGCCGTCTGGGTTCAAACCCTGGAGTGCAAAATCTTTATTAGTATGTAGGCCCCCTCAGGGCACTTCAATAAGTCCCAAATATAGCTTGCCCTTTAAAAGATGTCTCAGGAAACTCAACCTTTGTCAGTATAAGCTATTAATGAGGGTTTTCGCGATTGAAAAATCCACCAGATGGCAATACGTAGACGCGAGGACCAAATGCTGCATGATTGGTTATTTTTGACGTGACATTGACAGATATGTCAAAATCCACCAATCATGCAGCATTTGGACCTCCCGTCTACGTATTGCCATCTGGATTTTTCAATCGCGAAAACCCTCATTGCAGGAAGTTCATTTTTTAAATAACCTAGTGTTTGTATTACAAAGTAATGTAAGTGTAAGTAGATGATTCATCATCATCATAAGAGCCATAGGACGTTCACTGCTGAACATACGCCTCTCCCATTGATTTCCATAATGATCGGTTGGTAGCACTAGCAGCCTGCATTTAGCGCCTTCCTGCTACCTTTATGAGGTCTGTGAAGATGATTAGGCGATAGTAAACCCAAATAAGTAGGTGCGACCTAGGCAGGTAGTCTCTGGCGCTGGATGCAAGCTGCTACCGATCGGGCGATGTGTAAATCATTGAGGGAGGCCTATGTTCAGCAGTGGACATCCTGTGGCTGAAATTATGATGATGATGATGACTAACCTCTTCTGCAGCATAGTCCCTGGCCTCGTCATCTTCATTCAGCTCCTTCTTCAGGTCCACCTGACCCAGCATCAGTTCTCTCTTCGCTCTCGCTTCTTCCCTTGCGTCGCGACGTTTTTCTAAAGTAACAGAAGCAACATTTATAATTAGGCGCTTAAGCGCTAGATCTATAAGAATTCAAAGTCATTTACTTCAAAAATATCTTCAACAGATGACTTATGCCCGTTTTCACCATCAATCCCTATTTTTAAGTGACTCCAAAGTCAAAGTCAAAAGTCAAAAATTTCTTTATTTGTTTGGACTAATAAATAGTTCTTACAAATCTCCTATAGTGTTACCATAACAGGCATTTTGTTTTTATAGGGGTCATGAAAACGGGCATTAGACTCGTATTCCTTGCCAAGACTAAGACATCAGACATTATGCTATCCGTGCCAGAAAATTGATCTAACATCATTAACCCTTCAAGTACGATAAGTACCAGCGAATCGAGACACAATAGAAATCAATTGTTATCGCGATCTCATGGTCTTAAGTCAACCAGCTAAAATAAAGACTGACAAAATTAAATAATGTAGCTATCTGCTGCAAGATAAAGTTCTTTCGAAAATCAAAGGATGATGGGCACTTTTCTATGGAATCTGGGCGTAAAACCAACAGAAATGTAACTAATATTATTTGTTAGGACTTAATGTCAGAAATATATTTTCATATAAATAACTACCAAAAACTCCCGGGTTTGCTTGGAAATTGACATAATGTGTAATAGTAATAGGTGCTTTATTGCGCAAACAAAAAATATTATTAATTAATATACTTATCTAATACTTACATTTTAGATACATTAAGTTATTTATCCATTATTATGTCCAACAGTTCAGGAGTGGGGCCAACAAATGGTATATTTAAACCATGTTCTAGGTACATTATAAGCGTAGGACCATACCTAGGTACCATTTAGAGAAATAACATGAACACAGTCATGTTTCAATGGGATTTCTACCAGTTAAGTTTTAGTGTTGTCGCATAATCGATCACGGATCGATTATTAATCGATATTGCCAAATAACGATTTATCGATTAACAATTCGATTAATCGATTTGATTACCATCATCACTGTCATTTGATTGTGAATTCAATTCCTTATTTTCAGCAATATAATCGATTATTGCAATCGAATAATCGATTATGATTTATTCGGTATACATACTTACTAAATCGATAGCAAGATATTATACAATACTCTCAATATGATCGATAAAAGCAATATAATTGACCTAATACTATTTTTATTACCCTAATGTGATGTGAAATACTATGGAAACTTTGCATATTCAACGACCTCTATCTCCGTATCCCCGCGTATTTCAGGATTGTTGTCATACTATGAAATGAAGTACTAGTATTAAGCTTTAATTTAGTATACTTTTTGTCTCTGTTGGTTTAACGCCCAATATGCCCATCATCCTTTAAATACGCCTACATAACTTTGTATTTACTTCCGAACTGCAAGAACCATTAAACGTTGACTTTGTGCTAGCCTAGCCTACTTGTGCAACGTTAGCAAACATAGTATTTAAGTGCCACTAGTACAAGTGCGACCACAGTAAGCAGGGACAGTAGCACATTTTTACCCGACTGCACCAGAAGGGGTTATGTTTTTCGAGCGTATGTATGTATGTATATTTCCTTGGCACGGCCTACAACTAAACGGCTTGACCGATTTTAGTGTGAGAGGTGTCGTTAGATTCGTCTTAATCGTGAGAGTGACACTGGCTATATTAAAATTGAAAAAAAAAAAACAAAATGGCGGATTTTAGGTGCCATAATGCCTTAAAAAAAAGGATGATTCCGGGCTTCAAAGAATCATCAGACGTATATGAGACCATGAAGTTAGTATCTGATGGTTCAGAACGTCTGATACCAGGATTTTGACACCATAACAACAGAAAAAGGTCCTATGCCAGTATGGGACCTAAAACTAGCTTTATTATGGGTGCACGCACACATGTGCGTTTACATGAACGTTTACGCCAACTCAATAGAACTCTTTACTCTTCCATTTTACTATGACTTTGCTAAAGACAAGTACATTACTAGAGTACACTCTAGCATGTTGAATTGCTGTCAAAGTGGTAGTGTCACCTTCGGGGTCAATACTCAATCATCAAACAAATATTTCTTGCAACAATGAACATAAAATCACAACCACATCTCTTTCCCACCGCTGCAACTCCTATGTAGCCAGTATCTACAACCTTAAAAACTATACATTATTTTGTAAACTTACGCTGCCTCTGTGCTCTGGTCTTCTCTTCATCAATAGCACTTGTTGCAGCCTGTCCAATAAATTATCGCTTGCAAAAATGAACTTAAAAACTTCAAAACATTATGGGCTAATTCGGTAAACTTACGCTGTTCCAGCCCTGGCCTTCTCTTCATCAATGCCTTCCACTAGCACTTGTTGCAGCCTGTCCAATCAATTTGTCGCTTGGAAAATGAACTTAAAAAGTATTAACACTATGAGCTATTTTAGTAAACTTACGCTGCCTCTGAGCCCTGGTCTTCTCTTCATCAATAGCTTCCACAAGGACTTGTCGCAGCCTGTCCAGCTCCTCATCGTTGCCGTTCACTGCTGACATTATGCCCTCGTTAGTTTCGGCGGATATCTGAAGCAAATAACTCAATTAATGCCTTATTTCTTAAAACAACGCATCAGAAGTCATTAACTTTTTTGCTACGGGACTATTCCCTCCTCTCCCACCGCTGCAACTCCTGTGTAGCCAGGATCTAACAGCTTAACCGCCAATAAAAACCCAACCAGTAAAGGTCAAGTAAGTCCCGGGGAAAGTTAAACTGTCATTGGACCCGCAACGAAATTAATCAGAAGAACATAGGAGTTCGAAGTTAAGGTTCGACTTCCCTTCATTTTCTCCTCTGTCGCCCATATTAACAAACGATGCTTGCTTAAGTGAAGCAACAAATCGAACGCACAGCGTTGAATATAGCTCTGTGATTGGGTGACAGCCTGTGCGTCCACGCGCACTGTGAGACCTCATAGTAATGTTTGTAAATACGGGCGTTTCTCTATTATTAAAATGTATCCCATCAAAAACAATACTTGTCAAAAAAACAAGTCTCGCAACTCAGTTGTTCTACGGTAAAAAGTTGTGAGATCCATGTAATACCAAGTCCAGGCCAGGAAATCTTTAACGTTTTACATAAACAACTGAGTTGCGAGACTTGTTTTTTTTGACAAGTATTGTTTTTGATGGGATCTCATTTCTTTTTGTATTTTGTAGACAGCAGTTATGTATCTAGAAAACTGGACCGAAATTTAAAAATTTTACTGGACTTGGCGGTTGCACTTCCGTGCCCCCAAATATTTTAGTTTTT